>NC_000071.6:119613474-119969724 GCF_000001635.26 Mus musculus | reverse complement strand
CTCTGTGTGTGCATGAGTATGTATATGTATGTTTATGAGTGTATGTGTGCATGAGTGTATGTGTGTATCTGTGTGTGTGCATGCATAAGTGTGTGTGCATGAGCGTGTTTCTGTATGTATGTGCATATAAGTGGGAATATGTGTGCTTTGTATGTATGTGTGCATCTATGTGTATGTTTACATACATGAGTTTATATATATGTGTGTATATGTGTGCATCTGTGTGTGCATGCATGCATCTGTGTATGTATACATGTATACTGAGGGACACGGTGGTAGAATGATGGTCTACAGTGTGGCCTGTGGACTCAGGCCCTGTGTCCCAGCAGCTGGTCTAGCTACTGACTCTTCTGGGATCACCCTGCTGGGCTCTCCACTAAGCACTTCACATATAGAGAAGATACTAACCGTCTCATCAGCTCTGACAGGATCCCATCTCTGACCCTATCAAGGTGCAGAAAGACCAGTAACTTGCCCAAGGTTACACATTCTGGAGCAGGGGGAGCCAAAAGTAGTGTAGAAAGTGCCCTAGCAGCAATCAAGTTGTGATGGCATGCTTGGTGTCTAGGATGATGCCCTTTTAGTCTCTCTCTAGCTAAGACAGAGGACCAGGAAGGCAAGCTTCAGAGTCAGACAGGCTGGCTCACCTCCCAGCCTCACCTCTCGTTCTACCACAGTCTAGTTTGCCTAGGAAAAAAAGTGGTTCTGGGTGTCAGAGACAGCCAGTGCAAAGGTCCTGGGGTATCACAGACCTCTCTGTCTGCAATGCTTTCCCATTGCCTAACCTACCACCTAGCTACCTTCAGCAGCTCCTCTGGGTGTCACCATCTCTGGAAAGCCTTCCACTACCCCTGACTGGGCCCCTCAGTATTGGCCATCAGGGACATTTTGTCATATTGATGTTCTTGACAGTGACTGTGTCAAGAACAGGGTCCCCAGTGCTAACCAGTATCTTCCCTCTTTGAAGCACTCAGGAAATAGTGACAAAGAGGACAAAGGAAAGCCAGTGGTGGCAGTGGGAGAGAGGAAACAGGAGACACAGAGGTCTGTGTATACCTCAGTCATGTGATGACATGCCTGTGTGTGTGTGTGTGTGAGAGAGAGAGAGAGAGAGAGAGAGAGAGAGAGAGAGAGAGAGTCACTTCCCCATGTGTCACTATCACAACATGGTCAAGGTTACATGGACACAGACCCCTGGGTTGTGACTCTTGGGGACAGCTGAGTGACTAGAGAATTATTGGAGGGAGGGGCACAGAGATGGATGTGAAGAGAGAGATGAAGAGGGACCTGGGGGAATTGAATTCCCAGACAGAAATAAGGTTTGGTAGAGGGCAACAGAACATTGAGACATATCAGACAAGGAAAACAGCCTCTCCAAGAAAGGCTGGACAGCAAGAGTCCGCACAGCTGCTGGAGAGCCAGGAGTGAACGGCAGGAGGTACTGGTGGGTGAGAGGGAGCTGAGAGCAAGGATGCTGACATCAGACCTGAGTTCAAATCCCCCTGCTGCCATCTGGAAACCATCTGGCTTTGAACAAGTTACTTTTGGGACCGCTTCTCCTTTTGTAAAAATAAATATCATAAACCTCAAACTTACAGGTGCCTGGCTGGATCTGGCTTCTTTGAGACTCTGGGAAGGAACCTGGAAGGTATCGTTAGTAAGTCCTACGATGCTGCCATTGGTTTGTCCATGAGAAAGACTCCATAGTTAAATAAGCCTCAGGCTCCTACAGAAGCCAGGTCCCCTCACTCTCTGAGCCTGCTTGCCTACCGCCTTGGGCTTTTCCTAATGATTAATTGAAAGGCCAAGGTGCTGGGCATACAGTGGGCAGTGGGTGCTCAATACATGCTAGCTGCCATCATCATATCATCACTATCATCCCTTCATCCTCATCATGTTCTCAGAGTGATGGAGGTAATCTAGACGGGTGGATTCCAACTGGCCCAAGAAGAATAAAAACCCACTGGGGGAAACACCCAAAAATAACTGGAAGGCGGGAGAGCCAGGCCAGCGCCAGGGCAGGAAGGAAGGCATCGGGGCAGCAGGACCCCCCCCCCGCGACCCCCCCCTCCCGGCTCCCTCCCCCAAGCTGGGGAATCACTAACCTCATTCCTTTTTATGAGCTTACCCCTCCCCCATCCCTGAAGAGGAGTGTCCCTGTCTTAACAGATAAGACAGACGGGTCTGCCTTAAATATTTCTATTACTTACAAGTTCATAAATCTATTGGTTTAAAACTGTCAGCAGGATGGGAAAATTCAGAGACGGAGCCACGCTTATCACCCGGCGAGGCGAGGAATTTACCCGAAGTAAGGGGCAAGCTGGTGCTCAGGGGGCACTGGCAGTGCCCAGAAGCCAGTGACTTCCTTGCCTCACGCTCTGCCTCTTGTCCCGGATTCTAAACTCCCACCCTGTAAGCCAAAGATGTCTTTGCCCATGACTTTGAAGTCTTCGAGATTAAGCATGATCCCACAAGCTAGCCGCCAGTTGGAAAGCAGCAATAAAAGAAACGGGCTCCCCAGGCAAGAGGACTGTGCCAGGCTTCCAAGTCCCTGCTGCTGCCCAGCCCCCAGAGCAGAGGGTCCATGGTATAGGGAATAAGAATTTTCCTACAAAGCAGGACGGGGTGGCGCACGCCTTTAATCCCAGCCCCCTCGAAGCTGAGGCAAGCGGATCTCTGAGTTCCAGGCCAGCCTGGTCTGCAGAATGAGTTCCAGGACAGCCAGAGCTACACAGAGAAACCCTGTCTCAAACAAAAAGAAACAGAACAGAACAGAACAGAACAGAACAGAACAGAACAGAACAGAACAGAACAGAACAGAACAGAACAGACCAGACCTTCCTGAGAAAAGCTGAGGAGAACCTCAGACAAAAGGAGAAGACTGTGAGTTTTAGGCCAGGACAGAGAATAAATCTTAACACTTGTTTGTCTCCCAAGGGGGAAAAAATACAAATAACAACAGAGCCCTGATAAACACCATCTACTCGCACGTTATAAATGTGTGCTGTAAACACTTCTGTGAGGGTATTGCAGGGAGCTAGGGGAATTAGCATCGTCATTGGGACGTTACTGCGCAGGCGCAATGGTCGTACGTGACCTAAGAACTGAGCAAACCTTGAGTCCGGACGAATCACTTTCGCCTCCAACCTGACACTGTAAACTTATAAAATGGAATGCTGAGATTGGGTTTCTCTATATGGTCCAGGCAGACCTCAAACTCAGGATCTGCCTCCCGAGTGGTGAGATACCAGTGGTAAACCCTAGACACAGCTTTCAGTTTTAATTTCCAGCAGTGGCCACGTTTAACCACTGTACATTAAAGTCCTGACTCAAGTAGTTGGCTCTGGGGCTGCACCATTCCAAACCAGCCCCAGCCCCTGCCCCATACTGGCCTCCAAGCCTCCCTTGAGAGGGTGGTTTAAGCCAGAAGTGAGAGTGTACACACGAATCCCAGCACTTGGAAGGCAGAGGCAGGCAGATCTCTAAGTTTGAGGCCAGCCTGGTCTACAGAGCGAATTCCAGGATAGTCAGGGCAACACAGAGAAACCCTGTCTCAAAAAGAAAGAAAAAAGAAGAGAAGAGAAGAGAAGAGAAGAGAAGAGAAGAGAAGAGAAGAGAAGAGAAGAGAAGAGAAGAGAAGAGAAGAGAAGAAAGAAAAGATTTTAGAGAGGGTGGATGAACGCCAGCCCTTCTACTTCCTGTCCATGGGGACTCCTGTGCATGTGACTTTGACCACTTATTGAACTCAGCAGGAGCTGATGTCAGAAGCCTCTGAAGGGCTGTGTTCTTCAACTGCAAGATCTCTGAGGCAAATGCTTGATCACTACACTTCTGGGTGGGGAAACTGAGTCCTAATAAGACCAGGTGTTATTGCTTTTGTTTATTTTATTTTTACACAGGGTCTCACTGTATAACCCAGGCTGGCTTCTCAGTCGTGATTCTCCTTTCTCCGTCTCTGTGATTCAGAGGCTGGGTCCCCAGCCTGGAGCTCTATTGGAGGCCGTGGGACCTTTAGAAGGTGGGACCCAGTGGGAGGAAGTCAGTACACTGGGGACATGACCTAGAAATGGACTTGTCCCCACCCCACCCCACCCCCTGTGTGTGTGTGTGGTCTCTAGCTCTCTGAATGTGTCCCTTTCTCTCTATTTTTGTTCTGTCTCTGTCTCTGTCTCTGTCTCTCTCTCTCTCTCTCTCTCTCTCTCTCTCTGTGTGTGTGTGTGTGTGTGTGTGTGTGTGTGTGTGTTGAGCAGTTTCTTCTCCCACATACTTCAGGCATGCCTTGCCAACAACTCTGAAAGCAACAGGTCTTAGCAATCAAGGACAGACACCTCTAGAACCCAAAGCTAAAGCAAAGCTTTCCCCCTTTTCAGCTATTTCTCTCAGATATTTTGTCATCACGTGGATGGAAAGGCAACACTCCAAATGACTTTACAAGGCTCCCACAGGTGAGCAGAGGCATGGCTGGGATTTGAAGCCGGAGGCTCCTAACCACTACTCCTCCATCCTGCCCCTCAATGCTTCTTGCCCATGCCCGACCTCCGCCTACATGTGCAGATTCCATCCTGTGTTAGGATACAGGATTAAACAAGGGTCCACTTGGCACCAGAAACCCATGTACGTACTAGGTAAGCATACTGGGTAGGGAGGGGCCTGTGGTACCTCCCGGGTTAATGGGGTCTCTTGAGTGGAGGGGAGGGCAGAGCCATGTTCTATCAGCTGGGCGGGAAGAGCAGAGATGAATCACCAGCTGTCAGTCTATTCTTATCCAGGCTCCAGGCATCAAGCACCCAGCCTCTTATCTGCAGTGGCTCAGCTAAAATATGGTCCCTCCCAGCAGACAGACCTCAGGGCAAGGTACAGGGATGAGGGAGGGGTGGGGGGAGATGTGGAAAATACAAGATTGGGTGTGTGTGTGTGGAAAATACAGGCAGAGTTTTCAACCTCAGTCATGTTCCAAGCCCTGTGGAACAGCACACACCTGAAAGCTCATTTCTCCTTCTGGCTCCCGCCTCTGGTGCAGCTAGAGGCACCCAGATTGGTGACAGGAGGCCTAAGGATGACTCTCTCTGTCCCTTTGAATGTGGGCTGGAAAATCTCTACCTCCCCTTTGCTTGTCCTCGCCCTGTGTGTCCTGGGAACCTGTGTCAAAGTGTCATGCTATGGGCTGGAGAGATGGCTCAGTGGTTAAGAGCACTGGCTGCTCTTCCAGAGGTCCTGAGTTCTATTCCCAACATCCACATGGTAACTCACAACCATCTGTAATGAGATGGGATGCCCCCTTCTTGTGCATCTGAAGTCAGCGATATCGTACTCACATACATGAAATAAAGAGGGGAGGGGGAGAGGGAGAGGGAGAGGGAGAGGGAACGTGCAAATGTCGTGCTAGGTTTTGCCTACCTTCGTTATTCATCCTCAGAAAGTTCTGGAAACCCTTGTCACTGTCCATTCAAGTTTCAAGGTAACAAATATTTGGCTTTCTCCTGACTTAACCCCAGGGTTTTATGGTTTTATGTGTTTTTTATCTATCTATCTATCTATCTATCTATCTATCTATCTATCTATCTATCTATCTATCTATTCGAGGCAGGCTTCCTGTGTAGCCAGGGGCTAAACTTGAATGCTCCATTTCCTGCTCAGCCTCTTGCACGCTGGGATTGCTACAGACATGCAACTCTACCTGTAGTTTCTGATCAGATATAATGAACACCTTCTATCAGCTCTTCTTTCCCCATCTCAGCTGTGCATCCAGGTCCTGCCAGGACGCCGAAACCCTCCTCTGATCCTCAGTTTACCTACCCAAGTAAATGGGTCCCCTCTCCTTTTTCCCTGTCCTGCTCACAGAGGTTGTCTCCAGGGCAGGGTGGGCGAAGTGGGAAACTCCTGGGGCGGGGGGGGGGGGGGGTCAAGTTCAAAGTGTCACCCAGGAGCCAGGCATCTGTGTCATTAAGAATATCCAGATAGGTCTCTGCCTCCCTCCTCCCTCTGAGTCTCTGCTCAACAGACCCCTCCCCAGATGACAGTCCCACTGAAGCCGCTCCCCTCCCCCACCTGCTCTGCCCCTCTGCGTCTGCAGAGGGATGAAGCGCCCGCCTAATATAAGTATGTTTACATTAAAATATAAGGACAATGCACCCGCCATCTAATAGTCGGCTCTGTATATGTTAGCAAGTGCTTAGGACTCTCTTTTAGAAACCCATTATGCCCATGTGACTCCGCTCAAAGCCTTTCTTCAGGATTTTGTTTTGACAGGAGGGCATTAAAGGGCTGAAAGTGATAGCGCCAGAATACCAGTTACACACTTTGATCAAATCGCTCCCTACGTCTCCTGAAGAAAGCCTTGTATATATTAGGAAAGGAAATTAATTTTATTGCTGCCGTGGCTTGCCTGGTTAATGGCCCAGCGAGCTGGCTGGCCTCAGAAGGCAGCCGTGGGGGTGAGTGGCTTACCCCACTCTCTCTCCTCCCAGGCTACCAGCCACAACCACAAGGAGAGGGCCAGCCAGTGCACACCAGGCTGACCAAACCCCGGAGACTGTAGGACTTGGGGTGTAGGTGGCTGGAACCTGCCCCTCTGACTTCACCTCTTAGCAGGGCTGCCACAGCCTCAAGGCACACTGGCCAAGCCCACAGCACATGTCACAAGTGATCAGCAGTCGGGTGTTCAGAGACTTGAATATGGAAGAACTAAGACATAAAAGACAAGCAGAGAATAGAGATGGCTGGAGGGATGGCTCAGTGGTTAAGAGCACTGGTTGCTCTTCCAGAGGTCCTGGGCTCTGTTCTCACCACCCAAATGACAGTTCACGATTATCTGTAATGTCAGTTCCAGGGGCTCCAAAGGCTTCTTCCGGCTTCCATAGGCACCAGGCATGCCTGTGGAAGTGCACAGACATACACACAGGCATAAACACTCATAATGTAAAACAAAATATAAGCTAAGGTACGGGGTGGCAGAGAGGCAAAGAATAGAAATTTCAGGGACAGAAAGGAAACAACCATCAACTTGACCTCAAGTAAGCATAGTTAGTACCTGTTATCCTCAGGTGGGATGGTGTCTCCCAAAGTCTTCCTGGTCTCTGCATACCCAACTTGAACCTGGAAATTAAGATGGTAGTGTTTTGCATGGCACATCCCTAAATGCCAGCTGGCCACTACAAAGGAGGAGATTCCAAGCTGTGCCCAACCCAGAGGGACACTAGTGCTTAAAAGAGTATTTGAGCACTGGGAGGTAGCTCAAGTCGGTAATGTGTGTGCTGGGTAAGGTGGAGACGTGAAACCTTATCCCCAACACTTATGTTAAGAAGAAACAAGGAAGGAAGGAAGGAAGGAAGGAGGGAAGGATAAAGGAAGGAGGAAGTAAAGGAAGGAAGGATGGATGGATGAAGGAAGGAGGGATGTATGAAGGAGGGAAGAAGGGAGGGTAGGATGAAGGAAGGAAAGGAAGGAAGGAAGGGAGAGAGAAAGAGAGAGAGAGGGAGAGAGAGAGGGGGGGGAAGGAAGGAAGAAAGAAAGGAAGGAAGGAAGAGCCAGTCAGTCAGTCAGTCAGACAGACAGACAGACAAGACAGCTGCCACAATGGCAGTGTGGACTGAGGAGATGTAGACAGGAAAGTCCATGAAGCATGAAGTTCACTGGCCAGCCGGTCTGTCTGATGGATGAGCTCCAGGTTCACTTAGAAATTCATCTCAAAACTAAGGGGATCAAGGAAGACACCTGATCTCAACAACCTCCGGCTTCCATGATAACACACACACACACACACACACACACACACACACACACACACACACACACGAACACACACATACACACACACACGAACACACATGCATGCACACAGAAATGCATTGCATGCAGCTAATCAGTTGTCTCTAGAGCCTCAGTCTGAGGTTTTCTGTCATTTGCAATGGAGAGTTCTCATACGATCGTGGATGGATGGTTCTTACACAATTACTCTTGTTGATAACAGGGTCAGTCATAGCACCCTGTTCTCAGACAGTACCTGGGTTAGCCTTCCATCACTGTAACAGATACCAAAAATACTCACTCTAAAAGGTGACAATGTTCATTCTGGTTGTTTGGGAACCTGTGGTGAAGCAATGCATCATGGTAGAAGTGTGTAGTGTAGCTGACCTCAACATACTGCTGAAGTAAAGGAAAGAAAGTGATTGGCCACATCCTAGTCCTCCAGGGCCACACCCCTTTAATCCCAACACCCAGGAGGCAGCACCAGGTGGGTCTCTGTGAATTCAAAGTCAGCTCAGTCTACCTAGTGGGACACTGTCTCAAAAAAAAAATAAATAAGAAAGAAAGAAAGAAAAGAAAAAGAAAAAGAAAAGGAAAGGAAAGAAAAGAAAAGAAAAGAAAAGAAAAGAAAAAAAAAGAAAAGAAAAGAAAAAAACTACCCCCAGCGACTGACCACCAAACTCCACCTCTCAAAAGTTCTAGCATTTCCCAACAATGCCATGCTGGGGTCTCTTGTTTTACCACATAGACCATTGGAGGGCCTTTAAGCAGGGCATGACAGTACAAATCTATACTCTCAGCCTTTGGCAGGCCGAGGGAGAAGGAGCCTAAGTTTGAGGCCAGCTTTGGCTACATGACTTATACCATGACTCCCTAGGATCTGTCTGGGGTTTGTTCTAAGCTGACTGGCCTGACCATCTTTGTCACCTGTATTAGTTATGATGTTTCTTGGTGTCGACTCCCATGCTACATTTTAAATGTGGCTGGGGGCCACGTTCTGACAAGGCTGAAGAGAGGAGACTGTTGTGTGAATGGGGAGGAGAGAGAGCAGGAGGAGAAGACACCACCTTCCCAGGAAGGTTTCCCATCATCCCTATCCCTCATTACAACCCCTGGCAAATGACCAATACAGTGGCAAGCTCTGAGTTCCCAACACCCTTGGGGCAGGCACATGGACCATTTATGCTTCTAGAATCTACCACACCAGCAAGGGGTAAGACGTGCTGGACCAAGCTGTGTTTGGGGAATTAGAACCACATCAGCTCATACCCCAGCTCCCTCTTGCTGGATGTCATGGTGTCCCCCGCCCCCAAATGAACACTGGCCACTTAACTTAGCTCACAGACTCTCTGGGTAGGAAGTTAGACACAGCACCGATGGTGGACCAGCCATCTCTTTATCACTGTGATGAAATACCCAACATAAACACCTTATTCAGAGAAAAGGCTTTGCTTGACCACAGTTTTACTTGGCGCTTTTGCCCTGGGTGTGCGGTGACACAGAACATCATAGCCAGAGTATTGGGCAGAACCAGTTTGTTCGACTCACTGGTGTTCAGGAAGCAAAGAGAGGTGGGAAGAGTTCAGAGTCCCAATATCCCCACAGGAGCATGCACCCAGTGACCTAATTTCCTCCCATCATGCCCTAAAGATCCTATCTCCCACAAGTGCCACAGATCAGCCACCAAGCCTTCACCATGTGACCCTCTGGTGTACATCCCTGATTCAAACTGTACCAATGGCAACATCCGACGAAACCACAACATTCAGAGCTTCCGACGGGAAGTCACTCGAATGGTAATGACTTGAACTACAGGGAGTAGAGGCCAAGGGACAGAATGATCTGGAGGCACCCTAAATATGTCAGTGTTGTCTGGGCTCAGGTGTCTGCATACTGCTGGTAGTGTCCTTGGCTAGAAGCTGGTGTTCTAGAGGGTAGGTAGGCAGGGCCTTTGGAAAGCTAAAGCTTTCTGCACTGGTGTTATGTGGGTCTCCAAGCCAGCCCACACTCAAGGGAATCAGCCAGATAGTCAGATGCCACCTCTTGGTGGAGAAGTGACCAGTGGTCTTGCAGAAGAAGAGTCTAGCAAGCAAGCACCACAGCCACCCATTGTATCCAGGGGAGACACAGCTCGAAGTGCCTACAGAGAATATATTCCATATACTGAACCTGGCAGTTTGTCCTTCTGAGGCTGTGGCCATCTTTATACTCTTGTAAGGATGGAGGCTCAGGGAGGGGGTCACCCAGGATGAAAGTGAGTGCACCCAGGTTTCAGTCTGCCGCTGCTTGAGCCTAGCTGCCTGCTGCAGCTTCCTCTCCCCTCTCCACTGTCTTAGAGATGTGGTCCCGCTTTCTGCCATTGGAAGGAAGGTAGGTTGAGAGTGTAGCATTCAAGAGCCCTGGGTTCAATGCACCAGGACAGAGGTGGTTGTCTATAACCCTGATGGAGAGTTCAAGGTTATCCTGGGGTATAGGGTGAGTTCCAGGCTAGCTTGGGATACGTGAGACCCTGTCTCAAAGAAAACACATTATCTGGTACTGCCTTGGACAGGCCCCAGACGGGGGCTTTCCTCTGACCCGTGAGGAGGGGTCCCTCAGCCCATGTGTAGCCCTGGCTTCAACCTTTAGTCCCGTTCAGTAAGTCCCTCTGTCGGCTCCCAGGGCTGTCAAGCTCATGAAGGATGGCTTTTCCTGGCCCCGGTGTCTTCCCATCTTCACGCAATCTCCCTTTCCTCTGGCCAGCTCCAGCCGTGGCCTGCTCAGCTATCGCATCCCCTCCCAGGGTCAGGGATTATGACGCATTCAGAGAGCGTCCAGCCCTCAGAAGTGTTTACATTGGAGGTTAGCATTTATCTCTATACTTTCAACCTCTCTCCCCAGCTCAGCGGTGCTGTCTGTGTTCCACAAGAAGGCACGGCCTCCAGGGATGAGAACCCGCCAGGCTGGGGCCACGTCGCTGGCATCTGGAGCCCCTAGACTCTCTTTCCCACCATCCTCGGGGTCAGTCGTCCTCTGTGGTCCCTGGCTAATCTCTAAAAACCGAGTTTCAAAGGAAGCACTCAATAAAAAAACGAAAGTCTGCGGCGTACTTTCCCGCAGGCACATTTACCGTGGTTATTTGAGTCTTGTGAACCCTCTGACCCAGAAGAGATTTTTTTTTTTTTCTAGAGACCTTACTCTGCAGAGACTTGCATATATGTGCGCAAAGGTACAAACATCTTCATCGCAACTTTTTTTCTTTTCTTTTCATTAGTGAACAATTACAGGAAACTATATATCTTCATTAACAGAGAGCTGATCCCTGTGGCACCCACAGCCTGGACCAGGAGGCAGCAGCAGGAACAAGCTGGAGATGCCTGCCTCGGAAGATGAGGATTACAGGGTTTTCTTAGGGTCTGTCCCAGCAGGAAAGTATATCAAATTTAAGCTGGATCATTTGAATATTTAAATAAAGGAATTGCTTGTAAAGGTGGGGGTGGGGCTTAGGGGAATTGAGGAGGGACCTGGAAGTATTTGGGGGTTAGTGAAGTGAAGGTGCCATTATTACTTTAGGCTTGGGGGCCTGAGGTGCTGAAGCCCCTCACTTTCCAAGCCTTGTCAGGAACTGGCAGAGGAATCCAACACCTTCTTCCCTGGGCACTGTGTAAAATGGAGAAAGGCTATAGGATGTGAATGGCTAAGAAGAATTAGTTTTGCTCACAGTGTGCCTAACTGAAACATAACATGGTGTGCACTGACATCTCTAGAACTTAAATGTGTGCTGTGCAAGTTTGGGGATGGGGGGGATTTTTTTTTCTTCTGGTCTAGGATTTTTTTTTTTTCTTAAAGACAAAGTCTCATGTAGCTCAGGCTAGTCTCCAGCTCCCTGTGTAGCCGAGGAGAACCCTGAACACCTGATTCTCCTGCCTGATTTCTTCTGCGCCTGAGGGCTTTGTGCACACTATGAGAACTCTAACGATCTCCAGCCCCAGTTTTTTTTTAATATTTCAGTTTAATAATTCATCCAAATGAATTTAATTTAAAGTAAATTTAGAGCACTCCCCTGGCATGTGGGAGATCCTGGGTCCAAAGACCAGTACCACACGTGCAGACATAGATATAGGGAAAAAAATTTGTATATAAGTTGAGAAATTATTCTTTTTGCTCAAAAATTAAACTGAATGAATTCTAACCAATGTTGAACATGGCTAAGAGGGTTTATTTTGCATACACAAAAAGTCCTCTGTCCACTCCAAGCTTTCTGACCAACCTGAGAGGTTACATTTTCTCATACTAAGATGTATTTTATCTTTGTGTGTGTGTGTGTGTGTGTGTGTGTGTGTGTGGTGTGTTTGTGTGTGGTGTGTGTTTGTGTGTGTGTGTGTTTGTGTGTGTGTGTGTGTGTGTGTGTGTGTGTGTGTGTGTGTATGTGTGAGGTGTTTGTGTCTGTGAGAGAGAGAGAGACAGAGAGAGACAGAGACAGAGACCAGGTGCCTGAAGAATACAGAAGTCATCAGATCCCCCTACCCACAGAGAAGGAGTTGCAGGCAGTTGTGAGCCAGCTGATAGGGGTACTGAGAACCAAACTGGAGTCTTCTGCAAAAGCGTCACTGTGTCCTCAACTGCCCAGCTATCTCCCCACCCTTGGCTTTCACCTTTCCTCTGACTAAAGGTGGCAGTGGCAGTGTTGCCATGGAGATGCTTGTAGAGATAATGATGGAGAATATATCCATTGCATCCATCAAGGTGGCCAGCACATGTCCAACACCCATCTCTGGTCCTGACTTTCATTGGTGGGTACTGGGACATGTTTCTGGAAGGTTCTTCCATCAATCCACTTGGTGTTCAGGGCAAGTTGCTAACACACAGCATGTCCCCTTCTCTTTCTGCATAACCCTTTCCGTGTCCCCAGCTCCTATAACCCATGGGTCCCCAAGGTTATTGGATAGAGCCTCACATGTGGCTCTCTCTGACTGGCTGCAGACCTCGGATGGGAACCAGCTGTCCTGGGAGGAGAAAGCATGTTGGATAAGCGATCCCAACAGAGGCTGCCCTTTGTTTGTGTGATGTGTTTGACCTTGTTCCCAGGCCTATCAGGGACAGGTTCTGAGTAAGGAGTAGGGCAAGGAGAGGAGATATTTCCTACCTCTCTTCCCACTTCCATCAACCTAACCAAGACCATCCCTCTCAGGCAGGTCCAGGGGCTTCTTTCTGCTGATTCTACATCCCTATTTAATGCTACAAAGACAAATGTTTTTCAAACTTTATTCAAGGGTCGAGAGAGACATCTCATTGCTTAAGAGTGCCTGTGGCTCTGGCAGAGGACCACAATCTGGATCCCAGCACCATGTTAAGTACCCCACAACTGCCGGTACCTCCAGGTCCAGAGGATACAGCACCCCCTTCTGGTGTCTGTCAGGACAACACTTAGGTGCACATAGACACACAGCATAATCTTTAAAATACTTATGGAGAAAAAAGAAAAAAGTATTTACCATATTTATGCAATTGTTTTGGTCTTTATCACACAGACTGTCTTCTGTTCAGGGACAGATTTCCAGTCTGTTTTGTTTACTTCCAAATTGCCAGCACCTTGGACAGTGCCTGGCATGCTAGAGTCACTAAACACTTGTTGGACGAAAAACAAACCATCTACGTACAGCCCCTTCTCCTTGAGAAATCTCTTTGCCTCCCTCCCACCCCCGCATTTCTTCAACCTAACCAATGAAAGAGGCCCAGGCAGAGGCTCAGCTTCAGTCCTATGGATTAAGATCCAATCCCTGTCACCTTTGACTTCACCTCTCTGAGTATCAGGATGGCTACACTCTTATTTTGAAAGTGTCTCCTAAGCCCTCCTAGCCCCTGCCCCATAAAACCATCTTTCTGACAAGCAACTTTTACCTTGTTTTTTAGAGGTCCATGTACTGGAGAACCCACGGCTTTATGTACACCAGCCAGGTTCACTATGGCTGAGCTCCGTAGGCTTTGTATCCCTCATTTCCGTATTCTCACTGATTAGATCCTACATCCCCACGTCTCTACACAGCTTGTTGTCTTTGTGTGCCTTTTTGCATTTTATAAATGAGTGATTGGGTCCGTATGCTTACATTTGGACTCAGCATTCCATCTTGGATGGCTTCCCGTTTTGAAGAGCTGGGCTATAGTTCATCTGTGTTCTCCCATTGATGGGAGCTCTGATGGATGGACGTGGCACTCTGTAACTATCCGTTCTGCTGAGAACAGGCCTTGAGCTGATTCCTGGCTGTTGTTACAATGAGCACCACCACAAGTGTCTCCACCCCATGCACCAGGCATCCAGAAGCTGCTTGCCTAGGCATCACCAACCTTCCCAGTATATTCTAAAGAAACTCATATAAGATGGAGGGACCGGGACTGACTCATCTACAGAGATTGATGATGACCAGTCTCAGGCAGACATCTCCAAGCAAGTTCCCCACTTGTGTATGTGTGTTTTAGGGACAGCCACATTCTCTTATCTGTTTATAACTGGCGTGCATACTCACATGCATACACACACATACATGCACATGCATGCATACATATGCACACACATTTACACACATGCACACACATATATGTGCATGAACATATACACATGCACACACACTGCACACACATATACACACATGCGCACACATTTATACACATGTATACACACACTGCACACACAACACACATACACACATGCACACACACTGCACACATACACACAATGCACACACATCTTTGCACATGCACACATACATATGCACATGCATTTGCACACATGCACATCCATGTATACACAAGTACTTACACACATATATGCACACAAACATATATACACACATGCGTACATGTATACACACACTGCACACACACATATATACACATATATACACATACATACATATACACACATGCACACACAGACGTGCACACACATGCACACACACATACTGCAACACACATGCATACACATACAATGCACACACATATATATGCACATGCACACATACATATGTGCATGCACTTACACACACATGCACACATTACATACAAGTACATACACACATACATGTGCACACACACCTTTTTCTATTACTCAACATGAAACATTCTCCAACAGAGTATCCAAACTTCTTACTCACACTTTCATAAACAGCATCGTTATTAAATTCTCCTCCAATTACCTAGTGTGCACTACACCATTTCCTTTCGAGGCCCTGTGTGAAGTACTTTTCACTCGACGAGCGTTATAAGCCAAAGTATGCTAGCCAATTTAGGAGCCTAAATCAAGCCATTTTTTTTAAACCAATGGGAAACAAGTGCACATATTTATAGGGTACAGTATGATATTTCAGGACACCAAATCAGAGAACACTGCAGCCATGGTGCTTGCCAAATTCCCTGGGGCTTCAGCAAGAGCACCAAGTTCACCTACCTGGGGCAAAATAGCCCTGAGAGCACAGCTCTGATGGTTTCTCTCTGTTTGCCTCCTTTCAGGGATAATTCCATTCTAAACTCTGCTAAGGAAACGAGTAAAGGGGGGTGGGGGTGGGGGTGGGGATCCTGGGCTTGGCTTGGTCTGCCAGGCACCGTGTAAAATTTAGAAGTTGAATCTCAGTCAATGTACACTGTAGATTCAATTATTTTTATAAGGCCAGCTGTTCCTTCCCCATAAATGAGGACTAGGAAGGGAGAAGAAGGCTTAAGCCGGCATTGATCTTTCCTTGCTGGCCGCAGGCTAGGCAGGGCAAACCCCAGATTTCTGTGGTAGGGTGGAGCCCTCGCACCCAACCCCACTTGCTGCCATGCTTCAGTGACTGCAGTGGTGAAGGAGGGCCCGGAAACTACCAAGAAGGAGCCAGAAATCAGCAAGACAAATCCCCAGCCCATTAGTCTTGAAGCCTGACACTCGTTAATCCGAGCTGAGAGGGGGCCACCCCAGTCCACTCCGAGAAGAGAGTCCAAGCAGCCTGTTTCTTTCTCCTCGGAGAGAACCTGTCCCTTGTCCAAGCTCCAACTTCCTTCCTACAAAGTGTGAAGTTACCATGGCAATAACTGACCCTGTTTATTTTGCCTGAAATATCGTGGTGGCTGGTGGAGTGACGGCCGCATAAAATCGGTGTGTTCTAGAAGGCCTGGGCTCCAAGTTCTGAGCATGGAGCTGTACATAACTGGGGGAAGCTGGGGTATCTATTCCACCCATCAAAGGTTCCCAAGATCACAGAACCATTCCGCCAGCCTTTCCTAAAATTCACCCCAGAAAAGGCAAAACAAAGCAAGCAAGAAAAGGCAGTTACTGGCCAAGAAACAGGCTCAGACACCACAGCAATGGCCAAAGGAATCAGGGCTTAAATAGAACACACCTTTTCTTCTCTACCCAATAAGAATTTGAGCCTAAGAGACCCAGGCTTTTGGAGTCATTCTACAGAGTGAGAGGCATGGAATCGGTCCACTGGGTATCTCACCCGAACCTACGACTCTGACCCTGCAATAGCCCAGAAAAGCCATTTCCCACTCAGTGGAGGGAGTTAAGAGGAAGATGGAACAGCCAGGAAGTTACATTTAACTACAAATATCTCATTTGTGAGGATTAGTCACATGGCTATGTAGCTGCAAAGAAGCCTGGGAAATGTAGTCTTTCTAGTTGGGCTCATTTCCAGGTTTAGCCTTTGAGTCTATAACTGCTTCTGCCCGCGAGAGTCTAAAACACTGGCTAATAGGTAGGTTTGCAGGTTTTGGACTCAGAAAGTCTAGCTCTTATATACTTAGTGAGACAAAAGTCCAAAATGGCCACTGGAGCCAAAGAAGGACAGTGTAAAAGAACTGGGGAGGATATGGATAAAATGGATGGAGCCTGGTTAAAGTCTTGTGGGTAATGGGGATTCATCAAAAGTGTTTGAACAAGAGAGGAGAATCGAGTGGAGACTAGTCTTTTTAGTGGGATATTTCCTGGCCTGAATGTGGTTCACGAGAGACCCTTAGGTACGTGGACAGGATATGGACCTGTCCACTTTCAGGAACTAGGCTTCTCTTTAGTCCCTGGCAGAGCAGAAGTCAGTTTACTTTGCAAAAGACCAAATGGCAAAGGCGCTAAACCTCATATGTCCAACTGTGGCCCTTCCTTCTCCCTGGGGTCGTTGGCCACTAGCCCACAAGGACAAGGGATGTAGCATTGATGAACAGGGTTTCAGACAACTGGTGGATAGGATGGAAATGACTACCGGGATGAGCTTCAGAGGCAGCTCAATTTTAATTGGAGTGAACCAAGGGCTTTATAGTTTTTGAGGAACCAGGTAGGGATTTCTAGGGTGGGCATGTATCATTGGCTACAGCTTAGGGTACCCGGATAATACCTCATTTGCATGGAGCAGCAGTCTACGGATTCCAGATGCTTGCTGGACAGGTTCTTATCGGGAGAAAGACAGCTGAACCTGTAATCTCACCAAGGCTAAGTGACAGTCCACAGGTAAAGAGTGGGGCTTTCGGGCTCCCCAGACAAGGTCAGAGAAGGAGAACCCCTGATGGGAAGGGAGTCCGCCATTTAATGCAGAGCTCAAGAGAGGTGTCTGTACAATGGTAGATTGCAACCTTAATTAGCAGGTTTCCCCACACCCAACAGTCCAGGTTGTTGTTCATTCAACTCTACCCATGTCATGGGTGGCAACAGTCACAGGCAATATGCAAACAGATGAGCTCAGCCATGTTGCAATGATGCATTACTTATGAAAATCCCTAGCTGGCCCGATCAGGCACAAAGGTCACAGCTTTTCACCTTCTGATACAGATCATTCTTTAATCCTGCTGTTAAATCCATGCCAGAGAAATGGCCCAGTGGCTAAGAGTACTTCCTGCTCTTGAAGAAGACCAGGATTCAGACTATGGGACCAAGCACTCTCTTTTTGTCTCCAAGGGCACTGCACACACATGCACACACACGCCTACAAGTAAATAATAAATATCTAATTGTTTAAATAAATAAAATTCCCATAAACAAGATGCTTAAGAATGTCTCTCTGATCTCTTCTCCTGTGTCACCAACTCTTCCACAGTATCTGGATATATTTGTAGGACCCAGGGTTTATACTACATAGTAATCCCACTTTTAAGAAAACAAAAACAAGATTATGACTGAAGAATAACACATGAAAGTGAACATTTGTTTAACACGAGAAAGTCAATTGCAGCAAGCCTTTGAAAACTGGTAAGTATGAAAGACAGAGGATCTGTTAAAATAACTTTTTTGTCTGTCTGTTTGTTTTTTGAGACACTGTTTCTCTGTGTAGCCCTGGCTGCCATGGAATTCTCCTTATAGACCAGGCTGGTCAGGAACTCAAAGTTTAGTCCGCCTCTGCCTCCTGAGTAATGGGAAATATCACATACATCATCATGCATGGCTTAAAATTACTTTTTTTTAAAGAGTAATATTTTTATGAATGAACTGCCTGGCATCCTCCTGCATCATATTCTCCCTCTCACCCTAAGAGGACTGTGTGCCTTCGTTCTGTTCTTAGTATTGAAATTCAAGCCAGGCTAGTAGCACACATCTTTAATTCCAGCACTTGGGAGGCAGAGGCAGGCGAATTTCTGAGCTGGAGGCCAGCCTGGTCTGCAGAGTGAGTTCCAGGAAAGCCAGGGCTATACAGAGAAACCCTGTCTTAAAAAACCAAAAAAAAAAAAAAAAAAGAAAGAAAGAAAGAAAGAAAGAAAGAAAGAAAGGAAGGAAGGAAGGAAAAGAAGAGAAAAGGGAAGAGAAGAGAAGAGAAGAGAAGAGAAGAGAAGAGAAGAGGAGGAGAGGAGAGGAGAGGAGAGGAGAGGAGAGGAGAGGAGAGGAGAGGAGAGGAGAGGAGAGGAGAGGAGAGGAGAGAAGAGAAGAGAAGAGAAGAGAAGAGAAGAGAAGAGAAGAGAAGAGAAGAGAAGAGAAGAGAAGAGAGAAATCCAAAATGTCCCCCACACGCACATATTTGAACACTCAGTCTCCAGCAGGTAGCACTGTTTAAGAAGGGTTTTGGGGACTTTTAAGAGATAGAGCCTGGCTGGAGGAATTGGAGTGGGGAATTTGCTGATTTTTTTAAACATGACCCCCTCCCCCTTCCTGGTCATTCTGTTCTTGCTGACTTCAGATGCAACGAGACCCTTTCTATGCCTTTTCTGCAATGAGCGACTGTGTCTCCCTGAACTGTAAGCTAGATAAGCCCTTCCTCCCTTAAATGGTTGCTTGTCAGACAGTTGGTCACAGCAAAGAGAAAAGTAACCCACCCAGATATTGTTTCTACTGGAGAATTCAATCTCTCTGTTAGCCATTGCTTCTTTCACTGATCATTATTTGGGGTTCCAGAAAGCCTAAGGTACTTGGATAATGAGCATAGCCTGGATGATAACACAGCTCAGTAAACCAACTATTTCCAACCAGGCTGGGTATGTGGTGCATTTGCAGCGGGAAATAAGGAACTGGCATAGGAGACCAAATCATTTGCAATGGCTTGCATTCCACCCTGGAACAGCGTCCTCCATCGCCACAGGCCCTGAGTGTCCCCGAGGAAATTAAGTCTGAACAGCCCACGCTCGGTTGTAAAGTGAGGGCCACGCAAAATAAAATAATAATGACTCTGTTTGGCTTCCAGGAGTTCCTGTGGAAAGAAAATGCGTGTGCCCACTTTTAATGAATAAAAATTAACGCAGCAAAAAAAAAAAAAAAAAAAAGAAAAGAAAAGAAAAGAAAAAAAGAAAAGAAAAAAATTCTTACAAAAAGAAATCCCAGAATATGTCCCAAAGAAACCTCTATCAGGGATCCAGTTGCTCCAATCTCACCCAGAGGTATGAGGGTTTCTCAAGTTCTGGCTTAAACTTACATTGAATTTCAGATGAGATTTGAAAGTTGGGGTAGAGAAACATTAAATTCTCCCTCTGGAGCTATGGGTGTAGCTTGGCAGGGTGCTTGCCTAAGGTGTGCTAAGCCCTGGGTTGGTGGTGCTGATTAGAAGTAGTTAATCATTCAAGGTCACCTTCACCTACATAGGGAGATTGGGGCTAACCTGAGCTACATGAAACCCCATCTCCAAAACAAAACAACAATAGTAAGTTCTTCCTTTGGGAACATTTAAGGTTTGAATCTTAAATGGGGTGTTTTGCTCAATTGCTCCACCATATTCTTTGACATAGGGTCTCTCCACTGAATCTAGAATACACCAGTTAGCTCCACTGGCTGACTAGTGAGCTCCAGAGGCCAGCCAGCCTGTTCTCTGCACTGCAGAGTTGAGTCTGGAGTCATGGACAACCGTTATGTCTGGCTTCTTATCTGGGCTCTGGAGATACAAACTCAGGCCTTCATGCTTGCACACTGGACACTTTACTTCTTAAGCATCTCCTCAACCCCTGACCTCTGACCTCTGACCCCTGACCACTTCTTTCATGGCATAATCCATAAGTAAATCTATGGAAAGTCAATAGCCTTCTATGGCCTTCTCCACTGCTCTGCCATGGCCTGACTCTAAGCACAGAAGTTACCTTCAGGCTTCCTTCCCTCCTTGGGCAATACTGACAGCCTCTCTGTGATCTTTGAATCTTCCTTTTAGACCTTACTTCCCCAACAATACTTCCCAAACTCCATAATACTCAGAGAGTTCTACTTCCTGAGTAAGTACTGACCCAAAGACACCCAGCTCCAAGAACCTGAGATCATGCCCTCACCATATCTTTTAAATAGGTTATTTTTAAACTCTCCCTAGTAGCTTCTTTGATTATCAAGATACATGAGGGGGGGGTGTATCACACCTAAGTATTATCTATAGTAGAAAAAGAGTTGCCCCTCTATATGCTTGAGACTCATTAGGCAATCATGGTAGGGTAAGGACAGACATGTGCTGACATTGGTGACCTTTTTTGCTGGTAAAGACTTAAGCAATACAGAGTTAACAGAGCAGTTTGTTTTGTTAGGTAATATAAGCAATCTAGAAAGATTTTTTTTCCCTCTTGATGTTTTGAGACAGGATCTCATTATGTGGTCCAGGATAGCTTTGAACACGTAACCCTCCTGCCTTGAGCAGTGCTAGGATAATGAGCATGCATCCCAATGCTCAACTCTAGAGCAACTTCATATAGAACACTATACACAGAACATACACCCCCCCCCAGCCACACCCACATGGGCATGTACATAAAATACAACATGACATACTGACAATTATTTAAATGCTAGTTTAAATATGATTAAATAAGAAACAAACTTCTATTTGTCTTCCAGTGTGCAAACTCTTGAGTCAAAAGGTGTCCCAGATTAATATAGGGTTGTCCAACTAAAGACTACATTTCCCAGCTTCCCTTGCTGTAAATTGTAGTCATGTGACTCCACTCTGCCCAGTAGGATGTGAGACAATGGAGCCAGTCGGATCATGTGGTATTAGCCGGATCATGTGGTATTTCTGTGCCGCCATTTCTGACCAGGGTGATTGATGCTTAAAGAAACCAAGATTAGAAAATTACTCTCAGTGTGGGTTTTGGATGAGCAGTTGACCTAGGTCCAGATTAATTCTGGTGTTGCACTGAGTGGAAACGTTTCACTGAAACAAGGCTGTGTGTGGAGTTCAGCTGTAGTCTCCATTTCTTCTTTCATCATGGCATCCTTCACAGTTGGATTTGCCTCTCTGTAAAGTTCCGTCATCTTCCCGCTGTCGGGGCAGGTGGGCAGAACCCCATCAGTACTACTCAGAGCCAGGTACTGTAGCCAATGATGGGCTGTCATAGGGACCAGCCAGACACAACATGAGCCCCCGCGGCCAGGCAACTCATGCTGGAACTCTGGCCCAGTCACGTTCAAGCTTTTAAAAGAATTAATGGGGTTTGTTTGATCCTAATTGAAACAGTGGTGTGAGGGCCAAAGAAGAAAGGGCTTTCGAAATCTCGGCTCAGGTTCTGTGGCAGGGCTCTGTCTCCTGGGATGACGTGATGGGGTGTGGGAGGCGTCCTTAGGGGGGTGGTCAGAGCCATCAACACCTTCTTCACTCTTCTATTTATTGACTTGCTCCAGATTCGGGTGAGGATGGAGGGGTGGAATGACTCCAAGATGAGAATGAGCCCTGAAACCACGCTCTGCCTTTTGTTAAAGGGAATCCCTGCTCTGGAGTTATGTCACATCGTGATTCAAAGCAGACCCATTCCAGAAGTGGCAGGGCAAAGAGGGGAAGCGGTCTCAGCTGTAGTTCTGGGAGAGGAAACCCAGAACCGCTCCTCAGTCCCCCACACACCAGTAGGAAGGACTCCAGTGCATCACGGGAGCTCCCCAGTCCAGGCCCGCAGGAAGGTTTAAGAGGGAGGAGCTGCTCTGTCTGAGAGGGAGTATTGATTTCCTCTGAGTCACGTTGGGCAATAACCCATTAGTTCGGGCTCACCAAGAAAATGGAAAATATTCGAGTTGCGCTTGGCTGCATTTTGAATGCTCCGTGAGCAAGACACCTACACTAACCCCACACTGTGTCTTGCAGATGAAGGCATGGAAGAGAGAGGGAGGGGGCGTTCAGCTCAAGGTCAGAGGTGGCAATAGAGGGTGGTGGACCTTCAGGATGCATTGAGAGTGCCACTGTGCCCAACCTTGTTCACAGTGATGGACAGCTCTGAACCTCAACGGTACACAGGGAAGAGCTGAATCTTGCTAATAACCATGCTGTAAGGTGATGGGTGTTGGATTCTGCAAGGTCATCCTTAAACTTCCTTTTTCTCTTAGCCATGACCGTGAATCTGGATGTATTACCTTGCCCTCTGGCCTCAAATTGCTTTACTCCTGTGAGGGTTATTTGTATATGTGTTCATGTGTGTATTCATGTGTGCACAGGGTATGTGTGTGCATCTAGAAGCCAAAGGAGAAACTTGGGCGTAGCTCTTCAGGCATTTGCCCATGTCTGCTTATTTATTAATTTATTCATTTATTCATTTTTAAGGCAGGGTCTCTTCCTAATGTGGATTCACGAAGTTAAGCTGTCTGGCCAAGGGTCCTATCCACCCATTGTTGGGATTCCAAGCATGACCAAAACAAACAAACAAACAAACAAACAAACACTGGGTCCTGGGGATTGACTCAACTCAGGTCTTCATGCTTACAAGTTAAGCACTTCTGTTCTGTTAACCCTGATCCCTAAGAATGTCCCTTAGACTTGGGCTACCTTATTAGAAGTTCTTTTCCACCAGGGCTACCAGGACAACCTTGAGGAAATCGGGCAATGGTTTCTGTACTCTATTCTTCCCTTCCCAGGAAGGATGTCACAGGCTCCCTCATGGTTCCGGTTTGGGGTTTGATTGTCTTCAAGATGACACGTTATCACCCATGAGCAGTGCTCAGCCTAACTCCTGGCTCCCAGAAATGCTCAATATATTTTCACAGCTTTTTGATGGCTTAATGTGTATTTTATATTACATGGCAAACAGATTTCGAGACCCAAGTGCCAAGCAGAGGGAGATCATGGGACTGTATTGGGCCGAGCTTCTCATATTTTACCAGAATTAAATTAGTGTTGATCCGAAGGAAATTGTGATAAATGAAGATCATATTGCAACTCCGAGGGAAACCACAAACAAGTTGTGTGTGTGTGTGTGTGTGTGTGTGTGTGCGTAGGGGGGGAGAGTCAGAGACAGACAGACACAGAGACAGAGAGGGAGGCAGAAGGAGGAAGGGGAGGGAAAGAGAAGGAGGGAGAGGAAGAGAATGTATATATATCAAAGAAGCAGAAGAATTAAGAGACTCTAAAAAGATTTGCTTAATACCAAGGAAGGTTGTAACAACAGACTAACAGGTCATTGTACCCAGGTCACTGGTATCTTGATAAATGATGGTCTGAGGGTCTATAAATTATCAATTGGGTCAGACATGATGGTGCTCACCTCTGATTCCAGCATTCGGGGAAATTGAGGCAGGAAGATCAAGAGTTCAAGGGCAAACAATGTCTCACAAACAAAACAAAACAAAACAAAACAAAACAAAACAAAACAAAACAAAACAAAACACACCCAAACAGACAGTAAGTGTTACTAACAGATCTGGCATGTGATCATCTTAAATTCCCTGAACCAATCAGCAGTGTAGGGGGTTGACATCGTTGGGAGATTCTGGATGCTGAGTGTCCACCTAAGACCTTGCCCTGGAAGACTTAACTTGTCTTCACTGTGGAACTTGAAAAGCACAGGCTTTGGAATTCCAGTCTTTTGAGTGCAACTGAGGTCGGCCATAGACAGGCTGTGTCAAGTTCCTTAACCTCTCTGTACGCCAACCCTTCTACCTATACGATGGGGAACTAACAGCTTCTACCCTTTGCCCTGTTGCAAGCATTAAGTTGAAAAATATTTATGAAAAGACAGTCCTTTTAGATATAATCCTTATTTATTTATTACTTATTTATTTAATGTATATGCGTACACTGTAGCTGACTTCAGACACACCAGAAGAGCACATCAGATCCCATTACAGATGGTTGTGAGCCACTATGTGGGTGCTGGGAATTGAACTCAGGACCTCTGGAAGAACAATCAGTGCTCCCAAACACTGAGCCATTTCTCCAGCCCTTTAGATAGAATTTTTAAGGAGCACTGACCAGGGAGTTGAAGTTTTAGAAGCATGCAGATGAAATGGCCACCCACACAAGGGGAAGATAAAACATAAACAAAGAACAATGTATGTCGGGGGGGGGGGGAGGTCTGCTATAGAGATGGCAAAGAGCCTGCCACACAAGCTGTAGGACCCGAGTTCGATTCCTAGGTCCCACATGAAAAGTGGAGGCATGCTGTTGTATAGTGGGGAGAGGGAAGCAAATGGGTCCTTGGGACTCACAGGTCGTCTGGCCTCCTTGGAGTGGTCCAGGTCAGGGAGAGACCCATCTCAAAAAGCAAGGTGAAGCTATGCTACACTGACTCCCAAGGTTAATCTTTGCATGGATGCAGATGTGGCATCCCCCTACACACACATACATACATGTATATACCTTCATGTGCACACACACACACACACACATACACACACACACACACACACACCCCAAATGAAATGCAAACAGAATAGAAGGGACCCATATATCTTCAGGGGATTGCACTGAAGGGTAGTGCTAATTGGAACACTTGATAAAGGTTTAGCAGAGTCTTAAACAAGACAGAACCCTGTGGCTCTCGAGAACTTGGACCCTCTGAACCTCCTCATGATGGAAGCTGAGGTCTGTCTGGTCAGCACCTCTCTGAAGCTGATCGTGCCTGCAGAGTCCGCCCCCTCCTCGTGGGGAAGGAGAGAAAGCCCCCTTTTCCTGACACCTGTGGTAATCCTTGGTGGAATGCATCTGAAAAGATGCAGAAGAAATTCTTAAAATATATTTCCCTCTGACCACAATATATTCCATATGCTTGCAGAGTGTCGGGGAGGGGTCTGGCGCGCCTGGCTACCTCTGGTAAATGTTTCTCCTCCACGCTGGGGAAATCCTTATCGGCGCTCCTACCTGACAGCTGGAAGGAATTTAAGAGAAAATGCAAAATGCTGTCTCAGAAGAAGAATCGAAACCACAGAAAGACTTGGAGAGCTGCTCGTGGGGAGGGGAAGGGGCAGGAGCCCCCCTGGCTGCCCAGCTTGGGAAAAAAAAGAGCAGTTGTGGGGGGGGGGGCAGGGGAGGGAAGCTGATCTGTAAAAGATCTTCACTGTGAACCAGTGGGAAGCACATGGATCCCTCTGGGCCTCAGTTTCCCCATTTATAAAGTGACCACAGAGAAGATTCCATGTGGTGCGGAGGGTTTACGCGTGGATATGAGTGCTTTCTACGGGCGGCTGCCACGCTGCGGGCGGCTGCCACACTGCGGGTGGGTGAAGCCCTGAGCAGAAAGGAAGAGAGAATGGAAGCCAGTCTCCCGCTGGCAAGGAAACTGTTTACACGAGTTGGCAGCCTCCCCTACATGTGGGGATCACCTGGAGGAAGAGGAAGCCTATGCAGGTCCCACTGTGCAGAGATGGGGATTCTTGAGTATCTGAGCATTATGGAAGGTCCTCGAGAGACACAAGTACACAATGAGCTTCACAACGAGGGCCCCAGAAACCTGAGCCCCTGAGTGCGCCCAGCATCTTGCAAATTCGCCCATGAAGATGGGTTCCACGGCTCTGCGGGCAAAGCCTCCTGCACCTGCCACACACACACACTACTCTGTGATGCTGCCAATAGCTAATTGGTGTTATTGACCCCCTTGGAAATGGGCTCCAGCCAACTTCCACACACGACCTTATACTGGAATCTGTAGGAGGAAGGTCAATTAAAACATACATCCTTGGACCCCATCCATCCCCCAGAGCATCTGATTCAAGGACTGGAGGCGGGGCCTGAGCCTTTGGATGTCTAATGAACATTCTCCAATGCTGTGGATTGCTGGTCCAGGGCTTTGAGAGCTGCATCCTTTACGCAACAGGGTCACAGCATCACTCATTGGTTTTGTTTTTGTTTTGTTTTAATCTCTTTGTGTTTCTAAAAAGGTAGCAGCACATGAGAATTTTCCTGGGGCTTACATTACAGGACTGGGTCTTGTTTGCCTCTGTGTATGCTTGTGTGTTTGCTTGGTTTTGAGACAGGGTTTCATGTAGCCCAGGCTACCTCAACTAGCTATATGTCAAAGGATAACCTTGGATTTACTCCATTTCCTAGCAGCTGGGATTATAGGTATGCACCACCAACCCCGGCTAATGTAGCTCTGGGGATGAAACCCAGGGCTTTGTGCAAACTAGGCAAGAACTCTACCAAGACAGCAACATCCCCAGCCCAGACACTGGATTTTATGACTGTACTGCTGCCCAGATATCTATTCCCCTTCACATTTTGCACGTGAAGAACTTAAAGCCCAGACTGGAAAGACATTGGCTCAAGGTCACACAGCAAGTTGACCTTGTAAGTTGTATTACAAGAACCATGTCAGTATCCTGGTGTGGGAACTGACTGCTGGAGGAAACACAGGCTGTGATCTTTTCTGCTTTAGTTCATTGTAGGCTGTCCCTACAGGACTTGGGACTGAGCTACATAGCCAGCTACTGCTAAACCCATCAACTTGAAAAGGCGACTAAGGACCACAGAGGCATTCCTACAGCAAATTAAAGCAGTGTGGTTGACCAAGAAAAGCTGAAGATGCTTGGGATGCTGGGAATCAGGGATGGTCAGGCTCTGCAGAATGGGACACCCAATGTAAAGCTCCCCTCGGGGACAGAGTTAGTAACATTTGCATAAAAGGATCCAGTCTCTGGTCTCAGTTCAGTGACTTTCAGGGTTGATTTTAAGCACTGATCCCAGGAAATAATTAGTATGATCTACAAGAGTTGGGAATGTGTGTGTGTGTGTGTGTGTGTCCCCATCTTCCAGTGAGAGGGCATCATTTTATATGTACAAGCATTTGGTCAGCTATTTTTATGACAGTTTAATATAATGATATGTGTAAATCTGTAATCCAGTAATCCCAGAGCCTGAGGCAGGGGGATAGCAAGTAGTTCGAGGCTGTTTTACATGGTGAGACCTGCTCTTAGTTACTATCTCCTTGCAGTGATTAAAATACATCTCCCCTAAAAAAATCACTGAAGGAAGGAGAAGTTTGTTCTCACAATTTGAGGGCACCACCCATCATGCTTGGGGAAAACTTGATGGCAAGAGTGCGAAGCAGCTGTCACGTGGCAGGGTAAGGAAGTGGCTGTCACGTGGCAGAATGCGCTAGTGGCTGTCACGTGGTAGAGTGCTGCAGCAGCTGTCACGTGGCATCCAACTTCAGGAAGCAGAGAGAGGTGGATGCTGGGGCTCAGCTCGCTTTCTCCTTTTCTCTATGTTCAAGACTGAAGCCCGTGGGATGGATGATGCTACCCACATCTGGGTCTTCTCACTTCTATTAACCCAACCTCAAATGCATGCTCACCGTAAAGGGATGGCATTTCCATGAAGATTCGAAATGCCATCAAGAGCTGACAATCACAATTAACCACTACAAACTCTGGCTCAGAAGCTAAACAAATAACACTTACCATCTAACTATTGATTACATTAACTGTGTCTTTAGAGTTTATGTAGTTAGAAAGAACTATGAGTTTAGAGCTTATTGTTTATTTCACAAGCTGAGTTATCTGGGCCTGGAGAGATGAGATGGCTCCGCAGTTAAGAGCACTCGTTGCTCTTGCAGAGAACTCTGGTTGAATTCCCAGCACCCACATAGTAGCTCACAAACAACTGTAACTCCATTTCCAGGGGGACAATGTTCTCTTTTAGCCTCTGCAGGCACTGAATGCACACAACACAGGCCGGCAGAATGCCCATACACTTAAGATAAAAGAAAAATAAACAAATCTTTTGAAAGATCCAGCTATAAGCCTATTAAGTCTCCCTTAATGACACATGCCTGACACAGATATAAATGCTTCGTAAATAACTATATACAGAGATACAACAGGGATGTGGGCAGGGAGGTAACTGGGTGGTTAAGTGGATAACAGGTAGGAAGCTGATGAGATGGCAAAATGGAGACTGGTGCTTAGAGGACTAAGAGTCATCTCGGAGGGACAGGGGTGCATATCTGTAATCCCAGCTTGGGGGCTGAGCGAGGAGGATCAATTATTCAAGGCCATCTTGGGCTACATAGTGAGAGCTACATTCTCAAAACAATTCTCTCTCTCTCTCTCTCTCTCTCTCTCTCTCTCTCTCTCTCTCTCTCTCTCTGCAAGATGATGGTTTCACACAGAGGGGGGAGCAGAGATAGACAGACAAACAGAGACAGGCCAAGAGAGACAGACAGAGAGACAGAGAAAGACAGACAGAGATACAGAAAGACAGAGATAGAGAGAGAGACAGAGAGAGAGACATACACACACAGAGAGAGAGAAAGAGAGAGAGAGGCAGAGAGAGAGAGAGAGAGAGAGAGAGGATAACAGAGGCTTTCTCTGGCAGCAACAGCGAAAGTGTTCCCAGGGTGGGATTACTAGTGTTGGGGTTTTGGTTTCATCCCCAGAACTACATTAGCCGGGGTGGGTGGTGCATACCTATAATCCCAGCTGCTAGGAAATGGAGTAAATCCAAGGTTATCCTTTGACACATAGCTAGTTGAGCTAGCCTGGGCTACATGAAACCCTGTCTCAAAATAGTACCTGAGAGGTTAAGCCACTATACAAGTTTTGATTTGAGCCTAGGCAAACCAGAGTCCAGAGGCAGGCATCTTAGCCACCTTGAAAACTTGCCTCCTTGTGAGGGAATCTGGAGTCACCTGTTGGGGTTTTGAGTCTGAAAACACCATGACCTAAAGGGACTTGGGGAGGAAAGAGTTTATTTGGCTTACACTTCTACATCATAGTCCATCACTGAAGGAACTCAAACATGGCAGTGACCTGGAGGTAGCAGCTGATGCAGAGGCCATGGAGGCATGCTGCTTACTGGCTTGCTCCTCATGTCTTGCTCATCCTGATTTCTTTTATAGAACCCAGGACCACCAGCCCAGGGATGGCAGCCCCCATCAATAACTGGCTAAGAAAATGTCCTATAGGTTTGCCTACAATCAGATTTTAAAATTTTTTATTAATTATTATTATCATTAAGTTATTTATTTACTTTACATTTACATTGTAGCTTCCCCTCCCCCTCTCCACCCAGTCCTTCTCTCTCACCTCCTTCCCTTCCCTCCCCCAATCCCCCTACCTTTCTCCTCAAAAAAAGGAGAAGCCTCCCATGAAGGCTTGGCTATCAAAATGCAGAAAGATTAGGCGCATCTTCTCCTATTGAGGCCCTGTTAGGGGAAAGGAATCTCTATGGTCTGGTCTTCTGGAGACATGTTCTCAACTGGTGCTCCCCTCTCTCTCTGATGATTTGACCTTGTATCAGGCTGACATGAAACTAGTCAGCACCATCACCATCTCTCCATTTTTACCCATTACCCCTGTGAAGCCCCACAGTGGAAAGCATTGTTCCCTGGGTCCCAGCACTGCCCTGCTGCTTCCTCCACCAAAGACTCATGTCAGTCTCCAGCTCCTTCTGACCTTCAGGTGCCTCAGCTGGATGGCTGGATGGCTCTGCTTCCTGGAGAGGACCAGTGGTCACCATGGCTTCCCAGAGGGACCTCCCCCACCCCCAAATCCGGCTTGGCTGAAGTCACTGGACACTCTCCTGTCACACAGAACGTTCTCCCAGCTGTTACTGCATTATTTCATCAGTGTGCATTCATGAGTGATGTCCACAGGAAGAAGGATGTAGCCTCTATATAATCTCGCCACGGAAGAGACTCTGTCACAAACCATTGCTTAATTAGTCTACACTTCCAGCCCACACTTGTCTGAGCTTACTGTTGTAAAAATGACACCCCAGGGAGGAAGATGGCTCTAACACTAAGAAAAAGGTTTGTAAAAAATGGGCAAATAGGGGAACATATTTTCTTTTTCAAAGCAAGAATGTTTGGACAGGTATCTCTGATGTTTGTATTTTTCCAGAACATTCCCTTGCTTGGATCAGCTTTCAGTCTGTCCTGGATTCCCACTTCAATACCCAAAGCAGGGAGCAACCATAACTCACAGGAGTGATGTTCACAGATTAAAATTTAAAAAACGGTCCCACTCTGCTAGTAACATTGACATTTGGCAAAATGTCTCAGCAAGAAAAATATGTGCGTGTCAGACACTTTGCGGGACATGGCTAGATTCCTTTTATTCTTCCAGAAATATTACAAGGCAGTGAGCAGTCAAGTCTGGATGCAGTCCCATTTTCTGGAATAGGGAGAGGGAAACAGAGAAGAAAACAATAATAAAACTCTGGTGGGTGACGTCACGGATGCCTCAATTTATCAATGTACGTATCACTTCCAAGCAAGCTTGAAATACTTGTAAAATATTACAAAACAAACAAACACAGAGGGCCTCTTCAATGTCAACATTTTTTTGAAGGTCAAAACAGACATGCCAGCAAGGAGGAGAGAGTTGCCTGGCATTGACCAGCACAGGAGGCAGCTGAGAATGTTCCATGGCATGATCTGAGAATGCAGGATGACTTCAGCCTAGCCTGATGGGTTCTCTCTGAGAAGTAGTGACCATGGATCCCTTCAGAAGAAGGATGTAGGTCTGGGACATGATAAAGGGACCGCTGAGTGTTGCTTGCTTCTAATGGCGGGGGCAGGGGTGGGGTGGGGGTGGGGGACCTGAGAGGGGCTACAGGTTTCCTCTGGATTCACACTCTGCTCTTATTCTGCCTTGTTAACTGTGCTGGTGTTTGGACCTGAAGTGGGAGCATTGATCCATAGTACCTGACTTTCAGATCATGCACAAACCATTTTCTGGTTCTCTATTTCAGTCTCTTTATCGCATGTGCTGACACCTATCCAAGGGAACCTTTTAGCTATAAGAACAAAATGTACACACACACACACACACACACACACACACACACACACACACACACACTTATTTTCTCCTTTAAATACAGTCCAGGATCCTAGCCCAGGGAGTGGTGCTGCCCACAGTGGGCATGTCTTCTTAGATCAATGAGCATACTTAAGAAATACTCCACAGGCATACCCAAAGGCTAACTTTATCTAGATAGCTCCTCTCCCAGTTGACCTTATCTAACTGACCATTGCAATTAATCATTGCAGCCTCTAATAGCTTCAGTTAACATTTCAATGTATGTCTTACCCCTTAGTCACCTGTAATCAGGGATACACAACACACACACACACACACACACACTTTTATAAAACCTGAATCCTGCTATTCAGGCTGTCATGCACAACAATGTGTTTATTTGGTTCTTTTCCTTTTAAACTAAAAGAAAGGCTGAGGCTCAGAACTGACCTTCCTTCCTTCCTTCCTTCCTTCCTTCCTTCCTTCCTTCCTTCCTTCCTTCCTTCCTTTTCGGAATAGCAGGTATCAACAACAAGCTCTGACCTTCAGGTCTGTCTGTACAATGGGGATAAAATGGGCACCAACCTCATTTTGAAGAATTGACCTAAGTCCGGGCAAGTGTTCAAGTGGTTCCCCCATCCTGAATGTTGTATCCCTGTGTATGTGTGCATATGTGTGCACTTGTGTATATGCATGTATATGTGTGTGCACTTGTGTCTGTGTGTATGTCCATATAATTAAGCAATCTTCTAGCATATATACAAATTCCTGTATAACCAGACAACCCATTTTAAAGGTGGGAATGCTTTCTGGGCGGCAATGCAGGAACATGGTTGAGGCAAAGCTGGCACTTACTTGTTCCAGTGCTCGGTCCTTCTCTGTCTCTTTTTTATCTATTTCCTGCCTCTCGGGGCCCCTTCCTCCAGCTCAAATCCCTCCATCACCTTCTCTCCCACCCCACCGCTAAGTATCGGCTGCTGTTGTTGTCTGACCTCAGGCTTTAGACTCTCTCCTTCTAGGATTTGGAAGCCTCTCCAGGGGGCGGTGAATCTCAAACTCTATTCTGGTTTTGGTCTCTTCATTATCCGTTCTAGTAATAAATTCCAACTCTGTGCCTTCCCCAGGCCCATGCATGTCAACATTTTTTTTTGTTCTTCTGTGAAGCTCTGGTCTCAGAGATCAAAGACAGAGGCACAGCCTCCTGGGACCCAGCAAGAAACTTCCACTCCATCACTTGCAGAAACCTGCATCGACCCCAGCCCACATACGCACCATCTTGCCCTCTCCAGCAGCCACCAAGCACTCCTCTCCAGCAGATGAGAATGAAGCCCCATAGAGTCTCAATTTATTACCCTGAGAAGCAGGGTTAGACGCTCTGGGATTACACTTTGCATGTAGCTGATCTGAGAGCCTCGGAGTTGCAATGGAGGGTCAAAAGGCAATAACAGGACTTGACATTTTCCAAAGCACCACACCTGACTTCTTTCCAGCCCGGATGGGAGAGAGGTACCACAGGCTGATTCTCTCCGCTTATTTGTCTAACTGATGACAAGAAGTGACTTGATGCCACAAAAGAGTTCTGTCCAGATGGGGAAACTAGGCAGTAACATCACCTCTCACATTTAGTCCTGCTCAGGTGGCCTTTTCTAAGCCAGACATAAATTACTGGGCCAGACATTTGTGTGCAGCTTTATCCGTCCCTCTGACTTAAGACTAGATACCACTGAACATCTCAGCTTTGTTCTGCATTGACACCAAACTGCCTATATGAGTATCGGATGCAGAGTCCACCAGGGAGGTCAGTGATGTGAGCCAAAGGAAGAGGTATTCACAACTCAAACTTAACATTTCAGCAAAAGGGTGGGGGATGGTGAAGTAAGAGAATCATGAGTTCATGACCACCCTGAGCTACATACACAGGCCTTTTCTCAAAGAAGAAGAAGAAGAGGAGGAGGAGGAGAAGGAGGAAGAAAAAGACAGAGGAGGAAAGAGAAAGAAAGGAGAAGGAGGGGAAAGGGAGGCAAAAGGAAAGAGGATGAGGAAGAGGAAGACAGAAGGGGGAAGAGATAGAAAGGAAAAGGAAGAGTAGGGGAGAGGAGGAAGAAGATGAAGAAGAGAAGGAGGAGGAAGAAGATGAAGAAGAGAAGGAGGAGGAAGAAGATGAAGAAGAGAAGGAGGAGGAAGAAGATGAAGAGAAGGAGGAGGAAGAAGATGAAGAAGAGAAGGAGGAGGAGAAGATGAAGAAGAGAAGGAGGAGGAGAAGATGAAGAAGAGAAGGAGGAGAGGAGGAAGAGGAGAAGGAGGAGGTTTAAGGTTACCTATGTGAAGAAATGCTGTGATCTGGGTTACATCTTTCCAAGAACTCTCCATAGACAGCAGCTTAGCAGGTCTCCGAGAAGGTCTATAGGAAACGGTCCAGTTGCTCTCTGACTAGTCAGATATTTTCCCATTGAACAAGTATGTGCCAATAACAGCATGTCACATTGCCCAGCTTAGAGCAGCATTCTCTTAGACTTCTAGGGAGAATTGGCCATAGCTAGAATGGACTTTTTCACCTCAGGGGTCCAATTGGTTCACCCATTTGGAGAATAGCAAGGCCTTGGAACCCACTGAGGCAAAGGGCTGGAGCCAGGTCAAAGGGCTCAGTTTTGAGCTGAGCTAAACTCTCACTTCCTGGAATTACAGTTAAGTGCATTTTTCCTCCAGCTCTTAGAAGAGATGATCAGGTCTCTAGACCAAGGCTAAGGACAGGGTGAGAAGCAAGATGGAGGAGGTTGTGGCTGCGAATGTCCTCTATGTCACAACTTCGCTGCCAGCCTGTCCTGCACTCAGAGATTGACATCATCTCTTCTAAAATGCGAATAACTGGGTCCCCCATAGTCACACATTCTGAGGCATCAGGGGCCTCTGTGAGAAGCCAGATCTCCCCAAGTCTGATGAGAGGGGGGTGGGGAGGGCCGGGGGAGGAAGCGCCATAGTATTGTGGTCACAAGGCTCCAGGGCAGGGCCGAGCTCCCAGCCAGCCCATGGCCCATCTACAAAGTGAAACGGATTCACTTTCAATCAGGCTGACTTACGAGCGTGGCGATCGTGGGACATTTACATGAACCAGAAGACGTGTTATCTGACGAAAATTACTTCATTTACTATCCTGCCTTGACAGAGGTATCCCTGCACCTCCCCAGGGGGATCTTCCAGGGTGGGTGAAGTTTTTAAAAGTCCCTGGATACGTTTAAGAAAACCAATTCCTGTCTCTCCTTCCCTTTCAGGGAACAAACACCTTTCTGGGGTCCAGCAGGCCACCTGCCATCAGAGGCCTCAGGATATCCACTGTCATTTGACAAAGTTAATATGTTTAAGACATTCTGAGACAGACAGAGTCTGGTTTTCAATCGTCAGAGAAGGCTCTGAAGTCCAGCTCTGCTGGACTAGCAGCCTTGGTGCGGATGAACGAGGATTCAGCACGGGAATAACATATTTTTAAGGATGTAAAAACTGGGGACAGGCAAGATGGCTCAGCTGGAAAAGATGCTTGCCACTAAACCCGATGACCTGAGTTCGATTCCCAGGACTGACATGGTAGAAAGAGAGAACTGACTCCTGAAAGTTGTCCTCTGACCTGGACAGTACCTTGGCACATCCATGCCCAGGTACATACACAGGCAAATGAATACACGTAATTTTTTAAAACAGATATGAAAACAGAAGCTAATACCAGCATGCTCAGACAATTCTAGGCAGACCTACTAAGGACTGAGCAGGGCTCTATCATGCCTAGCAGAAGTGTCTGGAAGGCTTGCTGAGTGACAGATGATTGGTCCCACCCTTACACTGTGTCTCGATAGGTTTGGGGAGTGTGGTACAACCAATTAAAGCTTATCCCCGACTAGCTTACAAATAAATGAGATTCAGACTATGGTTATTTTATTCGGCTTTGACAATTACTGGGGGGGGGGGGGGTAAGAGAATAACCCCTACTCTACCCTAACTGCTACCCTGGCTACCTCCCCAGCACTGTACCCCAGATACTTGCTGTTTCTCCTGGCCATGTGCTCATGGTCCATCTCCCCTCATGATGGCTTCCTCTTCTCCTCTCATTCTTCCAACTCTCTTCCTGATCTCTCCTAATTCCTTTCTCTTCTCCACCCCCAAGCAGATAACTCAAAACCCACCTACCTCTAATCCCTCCAGTAATGGGCTGTAGACAATTTTATTTAACCAATAGTTTTAAGTCAAGGAACAAGGTTTGCACAGCAGAAGCTTGCAAACCTGAGATTTCACTCCTAAACCTAGACCTGCTGCTGCTGCTGCTGCTGCTGCTGCTGCTGCTGCTGCTGCTGCTGCTCTTTGCCAACTTCAGAGCAAGGCTTATTCTGCTTTCCAGCATGGACTAAAGACAGGTACTACTTCTCCAGGATCCCCTCAGGCCTTCAGTGCCAGCCTGGGACTACAGAGATGGCTACCAGGTTCTCATCCTCCCTAGTGTGAGGCAGCTGTTGTCAGATTAACCCAAACCATAGTGCATAAACCAATGAAATAAGCTCCCCTTTAATATAGATTCATTCTGTCTGGTCTGTTCCTTTAGAGCATTAATTCTCAACTCTCCCAATGGTGCAACACTTTAATACAGTTTCTCATGTTGCAGTGACCACTCCCTCCCCCACAACCGTAACCATTATTTTGCTGCTACTTTATAACGGTAATGTCGCTACTGTTACCAATCATAAATATCTGATCTGCGACTCCCGAAGGGGTCAAGACTCACAGGTTGAGAATCCCCGCTCTAGAGAAACCTGAATTAATACATCATCTGAGAGGAAAACAGGCATCAGGGAACGAGGCAACCAAGGCAGGGAGAGTCTGATTTCCAACTGTTTCCTCTGAGCCTCTATTTTCCAGAAAGTATCTCCCTCGTATGTCTTCAACATGTGAACGTTTCTTCCTCTGAAATCTCCCACTCCTCACCCCAGAAGCTCCAACAAAAGCTGTGTTAACTCTCCATGCAGAAACTGGTCCATCCTGGATCACATCCTTCCCTGAGACCCATCCTTACGGCCAGGGATTTGAGACGCTTATCAACCATATTCAGGACAGAAACAGAGGCCAGAACTCTGCATTTTTAACTACTGAGAGGAATTGAAAAGGTGGAGTTGGGGTGGGGGAAGGTCTCCAAAGGAAGGATATCAAGCAGCCTGGACCAAGTCATCCCCTGAGCTGGAGTGTTCAAACTTTGGCCCAAGTGTTACCTGCCATCAAGATCCACAGCAAACTCCAATTGGGTCACTGCCATTAGAGTGACCACAGGCAGTGTAGGGCAGTGGTTAGGGACAAAGACAGTCTCAGTCTTCTGGGTTTATGGCCATTCCAGCTAAGCCCCCTGACTAATGTCTGTTGGGTCTTGTGTCAGTAATAATGTGAGCAATGTCTGAGCTTACCAAGAATTAAGTAGGTCAACTCAAGAACTCAGGATATTTGTATAGCCCTAGGGGTTCATCACCATCATATTTTAAATAACATGCAAATTTCATGGTGTGTGTGTGTCTGTCCTGTTCAGAAGTCCTATGCCTTTTTGCAAAAATTTCCAAGGGATTGGGGATGGCAAAGGAGGCTTTTCTCTTTTGAGACTGTTCTTGGCTGACTGGCAACAATACTGTTACTCAGGTGTGGGTGCTCTATGCAGCCAGTGTGTTGTGAGCACATGCCATTTCTCTTTCTGGTTCCACAGCCAGGTAGAGACTCCTAAAGCCCTGCCAAGCAGACTTCTAGCACCCATCCAAGCTGAAATGCCAACCTCAGGGTGTGCCTCTGGGTAGCGCAGGCAGCGGGTTCCTGTGGCTTGGTTAGTACGGATGGCTTCTGGATCAAGTTCAATGGCAGGGCTTCACCCAGAGCCTAGCTACAGCCCTCAGAAGGCAGAGCCATGTAGGGCATTACTCACTTTGTCAGGTTTCTGGGAACATAAAGCCAAGGCATAGACTTTGTGGTAAACCCACATTCTCCATCAGACCGAGCAGGCGGCAGGCAAACAGGTCTTCTATTTCAATTAGACGCTCTGTCTAGATAACCTGGGGAAGGAGGGCCAGGCGCTTTTGGTGTGGGCATGCCGAGGAGGGAGCTGACAGGAAAACCTCACCCTCAGAAATCTCTACCCTCTGCCCTCCATTCCCACCTTGTTCATCTCTTCTCACGTCCTCCCTGAGGATGTCAACAGACATCCTACCAACCACCACCACATAGAGAAGAGAGCCTTGGGGAGTGTTTTGGGGGCACCCTGGGGGAGCAATGTCCAGTGACATGGGCCAGAGCAGGGAGTATGGTCTGAAGGACATCTCTGTGCTGTGTTGCATCCAATACAGGGCCCTACAGGGCTAGTCACAACCACCTGGGCCCATGCAACAGAGACTCGGTGGTCATTGGCTCCATTTTATTTTTTAAGACAGGGTCTCATGTAGTTCAGGCTGGCCTTGAACTTGTTACACAGCCAAGGATGGCCTTGAACTTCTGATCCTCCTGCCTAAATCCCCTGCATGATGGAGTTACAGACATGCACCACACACCAAGTACATGGTGGTCCTTGGGATGGAATTCACACTATGTGAGAACTTGCCCAACTGGGCCATATTCCCAGAGCCTAGTACCAGGCCTGGCACACAGTGGGTGCTTATATTATGTGTGTTCATAAGCATTCTGTTTCCCAAGTCAGAAGCAGGGGCCTGATCCCGAGTGCTGGGGTCACAGTTGTGAGCCATCACGCCAGGCTTCTCTTTCCTTTTCCTGTTGGTATAAAACGCTCCACCTAAAGCAACTCAGGAGAAAAAGCATGCGTCTGGGTTTGTAGTTCAGGGCTGCTGTCCATCTTGATGGAGACACGATGACATCACAAGCTTGAATTGGCTGGTTCATCATCTCATCCGTGGATGGGAAACAGAGAGCTGAACTCTGCATTCTGCTAGCTTACCTATTCTGTCTTGCTATCTGCCAGTCTCTCTATCTGCCTATCAGTCTATCTGTGTACCTATCTGTCTGTCTGTCTATTGGTATATCTATCTGTCTGTGTGTGTGTTTGTCTGCCTGCCTGCCTGTCTGTCAGTCTGTCTATATGCATCATATCCTTAGGCTCACACACTTCTGGAACACAGAGACGAAGCCTTGTCTGTCTGACTTCCATGGTCATAGTTGTTCCAATACCACATGGCCTCTAAATAAGACATGTGTGTTCATGAGCATTCTGTTTCCCAAGCCAGAAGCAGGGGCCTGATCCTGAGTGCTGGGGTCACAGTTGTGAGCCATCATGCCAGGCTTCTCTTTGTGTGTTTTATAACATATGAATTGTGTCTACTGTTTCAATGGTGAGCATACACAATATGTGTGTGTACCCACATGTGTAGGATAGATGCTCAAACATTTACAATAATGATGGATACATGATCAGTAAAACATGCCTCTCACACAGTCCTAGAATGGATGAAGATCCAGGGCCTATCTGCAGGGTAGAATGCTGTGGAGATGAAGGACCACTCTCATTCTCCACACGGGCTACTTTCAGACATAAATTTAAAATCAGATCAAAATACTTTCTGCTATTTGAAGTTGGAGCCATGTCTGGATGTAGCAAGTGAGAGAGTGATCCAGCACTCGAGCCTGAGGCAAGAGGATCATAAGTTCCAGGCCAGCTTGGGGTATATAGAGAGACTGTCTCAGACAAAACAAATGAAAAGGTTGGGGGAGGATCAGGAAGAGTCTCTGGCAAAGAAAGGGCTCTGCATAATTTTTCTTTCTCTGTGAGAAATGCTGTGACCAAAAGCAACTGGAAAAGGGTTGCTTTGTATACTGAAGGCTTGACACTTTGAGGTCACAGTCCATCACTGAGAGAAAACAGGGCAGGAAATCAAACAGGAACAAGAAGCAGAGATCACAGAGGAAGAACTCTGTTCACTGGCTTGCTTCTGGGATCATGCACACCTAGCTTTTTTGTATAGCTTAGGGAATGGTGCTGCCCACAGTGGGATGAGTTCTTCTACATTAATAAACAAGATTTCCCCACAGATATGCCCACAGGTCAATCTAATCTAGTAAATGCCTCAATTTCTAGGTGATTCTAGACTGTGTTCAAGTTGACAGTTTAAACTAAGTAAGATGAGGGTGGGGACTGGAGAGATGGCTCAGTGGTTAAGAGCACTGACTGCTCTTCCAACAGGTCCTGAGTTCAATTCCCAGCAACCACAAGGTGGCTCACAACCATCTGTAATGGGATCTGACTCCCTCTTCTGGTGTGTCTTAAGACAGTGTACTTGTATACATAAAATAAATACATCTTTAAAATAGACAAAATAAACAAACAACAACAAAAAACCCAAAACTAAATAAGATGAGGGGCATCTGCCACCAACTCAAAGTGAGTTCATTCTCTCTCTCTCTCTCTCTCTCTCTCTCTCTCTCTCTCTCTCTCTCTCTCTCTCTCTCTCTCTCTCCCCCTTACCCTCCTATGTATGTCTCTTCTCTCTCTTCCTCTTCCTCTAACCCATTTGCCCCCTCCTTCCGCTCTGTCTTCCACTGTGTTTCCTGATCCTTCTGTAACCCCCCCCCCCCAACCATGGGGTTTTGGCCTGGATTACTCTACCTGGGTTTCAAATCCAATCAGAAATCAGTGACACCATAGCACTAATGACAATATATACAATGTATCCATTGTAACCAGTGGCTACAGCTTGCCTGGCAGATCTATGCTGCAGCCTGCAGGGTCCATTGGTGGCCCTTGTCTCTCACCTTCTAGCACTATGGAAGGAAGCAGGGAGGAAGTTTCTCAATCAGTTTGAAACTTCTCTGTGACCTTCAGCATAAGTGTACAGCATCATTGGCAGGCAGGGCCTTGCCATGTAGTTGTGGGGGAGGGGGATATCCAGAAACCATGACAACAGCCTGTGTTGTTTTGGAGACTTCTGGGGTCTCCCTGACTAAGTCGCAGGGAGGTGTCATACCCTCCTAACACTGAGCATTGCAATAGTCATTTAATAATTCATGTCTGCCAGTGAGGACAATGCTCACCCGTGCATAAGAGTTCTGTATAAACTTTTTGTCTTTAATTTGTAGTTTGAAATTAGCTTACTAAATGGCAAGTTTGTATAAGGCTTTTTCCACGAATCTTTCATTTTGTTGAACACACCTACCCCTCTACTCTTTTTTCTCCTGCCTTGAACTGTGAACCCAAATGTTGTTCTTTCTTAAGTTACTTTTGTCAATAACTGGCATGCCCCCTCCAGCGGCACCCTGAACCAGACCCATAACTCATAACTGTAAGAAATGATGGTTTAGCCTGACTAAACATGGGAGGGTATTCTTCGGGCTGCTATGGCTATAACTGGAAACTTTTGTGGAAAAATCTGGAGGCCACGCTGGTCTAAGGCATATGGCTATGTCATCGAACTTGGGGTGGGGATGGGATAGAATCTCATGTGTTAATTGGAACCATCACTGCATTGGATGAAGGACAGGCGCTTACAGCCGTGAGTAATTGGCTCACACACTCCCCTTGCTGTTCACAGCTGTGTGGCCTCCAGCGCGTGTCTTCACCTCTCTGGGCTTCAGCGAACTCATCAGTTTCGTGGAGACAGAAGGAACAAGCATTAGCTAGACTTAGTACTGGTCCACAAGAGGCAACTTTGTGATCTTGGTTTTCCATCCAATGGAGAGCTAGGACTACCCAGCCCACCTGCCAGAAGAGAAGGGTTTGGAAAAAGCATATTCAGCCAATCAAAAGCTATGACTTCCAACACAGAACCTCCAGCCTTTCTTATCTGTCTCGCATCCTTATAGATAGTATTGTCCAAGAGGAGATATTTGCTTCCAGTCCAAGCTTAGGATGGTGACTGGCTGGTTTTGTATGTCAACTTGACACAGCTGGAGTAATCACAGAGAAAGGAGCCTCTCTTGAGGAAATGCTTCCAACTGTAAGGCATATTCTCAATTAGTGATCAAGGGTGGGAGGGCCCATTGTGGATGGAGTCATCCCTAGGCTGGTAGTCCTGGGTTCTATAAGAAGCCAGGGGAAGCAAGCCAGTAAGTAAAATTCCTCCATGGCCTCTGCATCAGCTCCTGCCCTGCTTGAGTTCCTGCCCTGACTTCCTTTAGTGATGAACAGCAGTGTGGAAGTGCAAGCTGAATAAACCCTTTCTTCCCAAACTTGCTTCTTGGTCATGATGTTTTGTGCAGGAATAGAAACACTGACTAAGACAGATGGTAGTGAGCAGATTGAGGTGAGTCTAGAATTTCACATGACATCTTCTGGGCTGAGTGGAGGGGACAGGATGGAAGAAGTCTTCGGCCTTGTGTTTCTGACCCAAGCTCCCATAAGGACATACCTCAAATCTAGAGCTGGGCTGGAGTGTCTCCAGGCACGAGCTGTTCTGCCCAGATATCCCTTTCTGTCATCTGAGGTGAGCTTCACAACATGGCGTCTGGTACTCTCAGACTGTCTGCTCTGGGCTTTGGCTGTCAAAATCCACTCAAGAGAGACAAAAGAAAAGGGAAAAAATAGAAAGAGGCAGACTTAGACACCAGACTCCCTGATTGTAAACTAGCTTCTAATACCCCTTCTCTGATCTCTCTTCTCGGGGACAACACAAGTTAATTACTGTGCTAGGTCCACTTAAGTTATAAAGCCCTGTCTCAAAGAGGTGGGGCCATTTATGCAATACTACATGTATGCATCTGCCTTTGTGTGGTACACACTTAGTGCCATTCCTGTTTTAGAGAGGAGAAACCAAACACAGTGGTTAAGTGATTTTCTCATGGTCACACAGCTAAGATAGCTGGTGAACTTGGCTCCAGAGTTTGACCTCTTACAAGCAAGGTCATGCTGAGCCTGTTGATGGTTGCAGCTGGCTCATAGCTTATAGCTTCCAAGAACATAGCCAGTGTGATCCTTTCTCAGAAACTCAGTTTTCCCATCTGTATTTTGGGCACGATCCTGACAGCTTCCATGAATGGTTATTGGGATACGTAGTGAGGCGTCCAAACAATATATATACCTTGGAGTGTTCAGTCACTGTCAACAGCCAGAATACTCAGCTGATATCCCTGCAAGGTTTAATGATGGGAATATCTGATGCAAATAGGGGAGGTTGAGTTCTCTGTAAATGTCAGTGTCTTCCTCAAATTCAAAACAAGACACACACATGACAAGAGAAAGGTGACCGAAGTTTACAGAACTTGGCTTTGGTGAGAAATGTTGGGAACCTCTGAACTTTTTTCCAACCTCTTACTCTACAGCTGGAGAAACTGAGGCTCAGATACGGCACTGAGTGGCTTTCCTATATCTGGCCTGTGGGATGCTGGCAACTTACTGACAGGTGTGGCTAATTGATTGATAATAAAGCCAGTTACCCTCAGCCTGTGACCCAGGGAGGCACAGGGAGCCGGTTGCTTTCCCATCCTCTCCCTGGGCTAATGGCTTTATGGAGGTCATAAACTACTGCACATCTCAATAATGAGAGTGGCCTCCCTTGGCCCAGTGACCTAAGGTGACTTGACTGACACATCAACCCAGCATTCTGGAGAATGGTGAGAAACAGCTTTGCTCTGGGTGTACGATCTGAACCACAAGACCATACCTTCCCTGGGAACTTCCCAGATGCCCGTGGGAGCTGGCAGACCCTGCTCACCCATTCTGACTCAAGGCAAAAGTACCCCAGACAGGTAACATCTCTAGCAAGCACACAGCTTAGTCCAAACTCAAGAATCAGATAATGGCTCCCTTCTCTACGTGGAGCAGCTCAGAAGGCCGGGAAGCAGAGTTAGCAGCTTCTGGACCCAGGCTGTTGCTTGTCACTCCACTGTTTATCCAGCCCATTCACATAGTCTTACAGGTGGCCTGTGCTGAGCCCACTGCCTAGAATCAATGGCTACATTTTATTCTGTGTGCTTTGGTAGAAGCAGCATCTTACTTCACAGCCCAGCCCAGCCCAGGCTAGCCTTGAACTTGTGATCCTCCTGCTTCAACCTCCTCAATGCAAGGAGTTCAGGCCCAGCTCTGAATCAATGCCTCTGCATGGGACCCTTCCCTGCTTCTGATTTATGTAACAAGATACCAAAGAAATATAACAGAGTCGGAGCTGAAGAGAAGGCTCAGCAGGTAAGATCACTGACTGCTCTTTCAGAGGTCTTGTGTTCAATTCCTAGCATCCACATGGTGGCTCACAACCATCTGTAATGAGATCTGATGCCCTCTTCTGGTGTGTCTGAAGACAGCTACAATGTACTTAATTATAATACTAAATAAATCTTTGGGCCAGAGCGAGCAGGGACTGAGTGAGCAGGGTTGACCGGAGCATGCAGAGGTTCTAAAAATTCAATTCCCAACAACCACATGAAGGCTCACAACCATCTGTACAGCTACAGTGTACTCATATACATAACGTAAAATAAATCTTAAAAAAAAAAAAAGAAATGACAGTGTCACAAATGAGACCACAGCTACCATTCCTTTCTCTCCTTTGGGTCACTTCTCCTAGATACACCAGCTACCATGCCATGACAATACTCTAGCAATCCCGTAGATCAGGAGTTGGGGCCTCTGGCCAGGCAAGTCTTCAGATGAGACCATTGCCCCAGAGCCCTGACAGTGAGCTCATAGGAGACTCCAAGCCAGAGCCACACAGTCAAGTCAGTCACAGATCTTTCCTGTAGCAATTGAGTGCATCAATCTTCATTGCTTTATTGACCAAATGCAGGGCTTATTTGTTATGCAGCCACGGCTAGCTGATACTGTGAACACTCCTGTGTGCCAGGCCCTGGAGTAAGCACCAGCAAGCAAACCTCAACAAGTAATCAATACTGAGAACACTGGCCCCCAGAGTTTAGTCTGGTGGGAAGGACAAGGGAATCTGTGGGGTTGAGATCTGATGGAAACTGGAATAGATCATCAATGTGGTGTGAACCCCCATAACTCACCCTGGTCTTCCATCCCCACTGTGAGTCATTGAGAAGGTGGAGACTTGACCCTGCTATGGTGTTGGGAAGAAAGCTGAAAAATGATTTGGATTGAATGTGGACATCAGAGTGGAGCCAAAATTACTGGTTATGTCACAGAGGGAGAAGTGGAAAACAGACACACACACACACACATACACAGAGACATACACACAGACACATACATACATACATACACACACACATAAAGACACATACACACATATGTACATACACACAGAGAGACACATACACAGGGACACACAGGCATACACAGAAACAGAGAGACACACAGACACACATGCAGACACATACACACACAGAGACACACAGAAAGACACACAGACAGACACACGGACAGACATACACACAGAGAGACACATACACACATACATATACATACTTACATACACAAACAGACACACACACACACACACACACACACATATATATACACACAGAGAGACACATACACAGAGACATACAGACACACAGAGACATACACATATATACACACACAGATACATACATACACACAGAGACACACAGAGACACACACACATACACACACACGCACACACAAGGACAGAGACACACAGAGACACATACACACATACACAATACACACAGAGAGACATATACCCAGAGACACACATACATACATACACGGAGACATACAGAGACGCATACAGACACAGACAGACAGACATACAGACAGACACACACACAAACACACACACACATCCCCTTCCTCTTATTAGAAGCTCTCTGGTGTCTAATGCTGATCACCAGATAATGATTAGTCAACCTCAACTCTCTAGACTTCCATGCCAAAACAAACCTCTTTTCTTTATAAAATTATCCTGCTTCAGGTACTTCAGCATGGTAGTGAAGATGAAATAAAACAGAAGGAAAAATACAAACTTCTCAGGAAGTAAAAGTAAAAACAAATATTTTAAAACTATTTTCTACTTGTTCATTTCATTGCTTAATGGCATGTGTACTCAGATTCTGATTAATCTCCCTCTCTCCCTCCCTCTCTCTTATCTTTCTCCTATTCCTATCAATGCCCCCCAACCTCTACCACTCTATCTCAAAGGTTCATGATTTTGCATTTTGTTTTATGACCAATTTAGTGTAATCAGGGCCATGTGTGCAGTCACTAGATTAAAAATACTTTGTATTTCTGTGTTCTCATTTTCTTCTTAAAAATAGGTTTTGGCATAGGATCCTCTGTGTGTGTGTGATTGTCACTGTGTGTATGTATGTGCCTCTATGCGTGTATGTATGTGTGTGTGTGTGTGTGTGTGTGCACACGCGCACGTGCGTTTTCCACTTCTCTCTCTGCGACACACACACTCAGGTTAACTTCAGAGTTTCCATGTAACTAAGAGTGACCTTGAACTCCTGATCTTCCTGCATTCACTTCTGAAATGCTGAGATTACAGCCATGTGCCACTATGCTGGATTAGTACGATCCCAGGGTAGGGATCTGGGTCTTCATGTGCCCTAGGCAGGCTCTCTACCCACTGAACCAGACCTCCAGCTCTAAAGCTTAAGGCATTTTTTTTCATGAAAATTTAATTGATACACATTTTCAGAGAGGCATTTTGGACAATGTGTGTGTTTTATAACCTTAAAAGTGTTCATTCTCTTAGATCCAGACATTCTACCTAATTTATTATTATTTTTTTTTTTTTTTTTGGTTTTTCGAGACAGGGTTTCTCTGTGTAGCCCTGGCTGTCCTGGCACTCACTCCGTAGACCAGGGTGGCCTCGAACTCAGAAATCCGCCTGCCTCTGCCTCCCGAGTGCTGGAATTAAAGGCATGCGCCACCACGCCCGGCTTATTATTTTTTTAAAAGATGTATTTACTTTATGTATGTGAGTACACTGTAGCTGTCTTCAGACACACCAGAAGAGGGCATCAGATCCCATTCCGGATTCCATTACAGGTGGTTGTGAGCCACCATGTGGTTGCTGGGATTTGAACTCAGGACCTTTGGAAGAGCAGCCAGCACTCCCAACCGCTGAGCCATCTCTCCAGACCCTAATTTATTTATTTATTTTAAAAATCACACAGCCAGCCATGGTGGCACATGCCTTTAATCCTTACAACTAGACAGTGGGAGACAAAATATGAACAGACACATTTGATTTCTTGCCTCGGTGTTCTTGTGCATGTAAATATATATATGTATATTTGATTTGAAAAGCATGCAGTACTCATGAATATGTAAGCATGACCTCTGTTTCAGGGGAGTGACCCAAGGTTCCTTAGTTACCCCCTTATCTGCGCTGTTCTGAGCCCTGGAGATGCCTCCTCTGCCAAGGAGGCATGGGGGTGCAGATTCTAACCTGCTTTATTTCCTTATCACCCTTGAATGTTTTTGAGAACCAGAGTCACCCCCCTCTGGATCCTTGAACCAAGTAGAGTCTGGTGAGTTTCCCAGGATGCTCCCCATGTGCCACGCCTCTTCTATGGGGTGACTACACATAGTGTAAGTGCTGGGGCCCTGCTATGGCGCTCTGGTGGAGGGAATGGGGGATCTGATTTACTGCCCACCCAGGGCCCACATTGAAAGCGAGCCATGATGCTCTCTGCACCGGGATGGCCTGGGAAGGATTTGTGACTTCAGCAGAGATGCTTTTTACAAGACTCTAAACCCAGTTAAGTGAGCAGGAATCTCATCTCTGTGAAATACAAGTCGGGTGGAAGGAAGCTAGGCTTTCCAACTTGGCCGAGGGCCACGCACGGCAGGGAGAACAAGTTGACAGGTTGGGGTCATTGTGGCTTACCTTCACCAAGAGACACCCACCTGAGCCAGTCCCAGCTCGAGAGGCCACCCTCAGGGACACTGCCATGGCTCGTGTGGACTCCTGCCTGTCCCTACTGATCCGACCTGGAATGAATATTCCTCCATTCTAAGAAAACTCGGGCATTCTTTTGCCAATAAGAGCCTGTAGGGACACACAGAGACCTGGGTGTCGCCTGTGCACCGGACTGCTCGCTGCCAACCCTACCTGCCCTTGAGGGTTGGAGGTGAGGTGGCAGTGAGTCAACCTCACAGGCTTCTCCGGGAGCAGGTGAGACACTGCAGCAAGCTCCTCTGAACAGTACTGCAGGCTCCTTAAATACCCGCCACTCGCACCCCCATTGGTCCCAAGAAAGCGTCTCTTCTAAACAGAAGTTCCTGATTGGCTGGCATTGTCTGCACCAGCATTCCTTGGCCTCTCTGGCAGTCCTCAATTAGGTCCTGCGACAGGAGATGCAGCTGCGGCTGCGTGGCCCGCAGTGTTTACATAGAGCGGGCCGCTGTTCCTGCTACATGTGGGTTCATTGTAAAGATCAGAGAACAGAGGAGATGAGGCTAGCCTGGATTCGGCAAGGGCCTCAGAGCTATGAGCCAGATCTCAGGGTTACTCTCAGGGCAGGAGAGGAGGGCCTGGCCATGCACACGCATAGAAAATCAATACCCCTAGAGCCTCGTGGAAGTGAGTACTGTTTACTATCTGGGAGAATCATTGCAGGCCTCTGAGAAGAGAAACATTTGACCCAACTCCGGAGGAGACTCAGCTTGCGAACTCTCTAACCAGCCTCAGTGTGGTGGACTTGAGCTTGATCTATTCAGCCTTACCCAGAACTCACAGGGGACCAACACCACCACCCCCTCATGATGTCCAGAGCTCAGGCTACCTCTGGAGCTCACAAGAATCCTGGCATGACGAGAGGTGGGGCTAATTAGGATGGATGAGCGCTTCGGGAGCCAGTCACGTCCCAGACAGATGCCGCCAGGAACAACTGCCACTGTGGTCTCTAACTCTGCTGGAGTGCAGCCTGGAAGTCTCACCCTGAACCCCCAGGCCGGAGCATCTGCTCAGTGGTCCCCACTGAGGCAACTTCACCTGTCTCACTAGAGCTTCCATTGGGCCAATGGCTAAAGTTAGAAATAGCACGTGGCTTTACCAAGAGGTATTTAGAAGATATGTTCTAGAGTATTCCCTACCAGAAATAGGTCTCCTCGGGTAGGTGCAAACTCCTTCCTTAAAACAAAACCAAAGGAGGGTGTCGCAATTGACAGAGAACTTCCCTAGGTGTAGCCATGCACACCTGCAATCTCTGTACTCAGGAGGATCCAAAGCTCAAGGTCATGTTCAACAACATTGTGAGTTCCAAGCCACCCTGGGCTACATGAGACCCTTTCTCTAAAACAGCAAAACCAAAAGCCAAGGAAACCATGACTGGGGGGTGAGGGTCATCATTCGTTTGTCTGAGTGCCCTGCACTGATGCCTCTGGTCAGGTTATCAAGAGTCCAAAGCTCTGGGAAGAGTTGAGCCCGCTCCACACCACTAGGCACACATGCAAAGACCCATGGCAGAGACATCTGCCTGTCCACCTTGACTGTGATTCTATTCACAGTCACAAAAGGGAACCAGTCAAGGGGCTCACAGCAGACGAACTGATGAAGAAAATGTGGCACACAAACACAATGGACTCCCGCTGAGCTGTAAAAAGATGGCTGGAACTGAGCTGGATGCAGGGAAGTGGATGGAGCCGGGGAGTTCCGCTTGGAAAGACCATTGTCACGCGCTTCCTCACACGTGCAGGATCTACACGGGGATGTGGGCTCCAGTAGGGCTCAGGTCCACAGGAGAGCGGAAGTGGGGCTGGAAGGAGCCTGAGGGGAGGCGGGAAGCAAAGGCTACTGGGAAGGAAGACATTGTAGGCAGCTACCTGGGGAGAGGGAGGGCAGCAGAAGGGGGAGGGGGGTCAGGGAAGGCCACGGAGGCGAGCAACATGGCTGAAGTTTAGTGACTGACATTTATGAAGATGTCATCGTGAACCCCACTATTAGGTATTGCCAACCAAAAAATCGGAGGCAGGGCAAGATGGCTCGGTGGTTAAAAAACATTGCTGCCAAGCCTTAAAGTATGGCTTTGATCCTCTGGATCCACATGGTGGAGGCGAAGGACTGACTCTCCCAAGTTGTCCTCTGACCTCTGAGAGTACGCCATGACACATGCATGCCTGCTCCCCTACAAACACTACACACGGATAACTATAACTTAAAAAAAAAATCATAAATATAAGAAAAATAGTAAAATCTACACTGTAGGGCCGTGGTTAGTCAAAATATAAGAGAACGTGTGAGAGTCCCAGGGAATTATGGGAATTGTGGATGGTCTCATTAGAATCCAGAGAACTTACAAAGTTGCCTTGCATCCAACCAGTCAGTGCTAAGTTAATGGTTGTTGAATGAGAGGGTAAAGTCAGATCACGAGGCTTCCGAAGGGAACCCCATGACCTTGAGTTCCTCCAGGGAAGAGCCAGAGTCTTCACATTGGATTTCCAACCCAAGCCCTCCCTGGTAAAGTAGGTGTCTGATTTATTAAAACCCCAGAAGCCTGGGAAGAGGGCAACAGAGCAGTCGTTGCTCTGCCATGGCCAACACACAGCTTCTGCCTCGTGGTCCATGATGGCTGCTACAGATCCTGCCATTGTGTCTATATCCCAGAGGGAAGGAAGAAAAAAAAGTAGTGTGTGCATCAGTCCCCCTTAGAGGTACAAACAGAAAACGATACACCTCACTTCTGCTTAAATGTCATGGCTATAGTTACAGGGAGTCTGGGGATATATTTTTATGCTGGTAGCTATGAATAAAGCTTAACATTCCATTACTGACATCTGTTGAGCCTGACATCATAGCGTTCAAGAGACTGAAGCTGGGGGAATCATGAGTTTAAGACCAGCCTGAGCTACACAGTGAAACTCCATTCAGACATTCAGGGAATGGGGCTGCCTCTCAACAAGAAATAATGATTAATACTCATCAGACTCCTCTGGGATATAAACCGTTGTTGTCTCCATTCTACAGGGGAAACTGAGGCTCAGGGAAGCACCCGTGCCCCACAGTTACACAGCTGGCAATAGCAAGACCTGGGCATTTGTACTGACACTTACCCTTCTTAAGCATTGGGAAGCCATAGAAGGCTCACAACAGCAGTGGGTAAGGTCATGATAACAGGGCTGGGCTGAGGGTTGGAGGGACAGTATCTTGTTGCACCCTCAATACCATCAATATCTCATATGGGGGCCAGCAAGATGGCTTAGTGGGTATAGGTGCTTGCCACCAAGCCTGAGGATATGAGTTCAAGCCCTAGGACCTGCGACTCCTCCAAGGTGTCCTCTGACCCCCACACATGTGCCATAGCATCCACCCCTGACACTCACTCAACCAATCAATGCAAAGAAATATAAATATACAGTTTGGGCATATCAGTTTTGCTATAGCCAAGTCCTTTATCCAGGATAGCATCAAATAGTTGCTCACTAAATACTTGCTGCCTTCTTAAAAACCATCTCATGGATGATTAAATGACTTTGAACCATTGCAGTTGATGATCTCCCTTCCTCACTAGGCTGCACATTCCACTGAAGGATTTCACCAAGGACAGAGCCAGAAATGACATCCTTGCTGTACTTAGTGCAGCACCCAGAACAAGGAAGTACTTAGCACAGCACCCAGAACAAGGAAGTACTTAGTGCAGCACCTAGAACAAAGGAAGTACTTAATGCAGCACCCAGAACACAGGAAGTACTTAGTTGCCTGTTGAGTGAATGAGCAATCACCCCTGTCACTGAAACTGGAAGAGCAGAGACCGAACATGAAATAAAAAATAAAGAATGCAGCCACCATCATGGACAAGGTTCTTCATGCTGGGCTCCAAGTCCTACTGGAGCCTGGTTAGAACTGGCTAACCCCACCAGCCCAGGCAGGGGTGAGTATAAGGATTGTGTGGTTTCTTTGGTATCAAATAACACCATGAAGGTTTTGAAATCAAGCAGATCCAATTGGATGACTGAGGTACAAATGAGCCAATGGCTCCAGTAAACGTGTCTGGATGAGAAAGATCCTTGGGATACAAAAGGCTCATCCAGGTAGATCTGCCTGTTTTTAAGCAAACTGAGTTGTTCTTTCCTCTCTCCCTCCTTCCTTCCCCTTCCTTCCTTCCTTCCTTCCTTCCTTCCTTCCTTCCTTCCTTCCTTTTTTCCTTCCTTCCTCTTCTTTTTCTTTCTTTTTTTTTTGGGGGGGGAGGTGGAGGAGATAAGGTCTCATGTAGCCCAGGCTGGCCTTGGCTCACTATTTAGCAAGGATAACCCTAACTTCTGACCCTCCTGCCTCCACCTCCCAGGTTCACGGTTTACAGGAGGCATGTGCATCCATGCCTGGTTGACATAGTGCTGGATGAGGACTGAACCCAGGGCTTTGCACACATCAAGCAAGCACTCTGCTGGATGAGCCTGGAAGGGAAACAGAACTCTACCCATGGGGATCAACTCGGGTCACTGAACGTCATCCATTGGTCAGACTGAGTAATGTCTTCTTGGGAAGAATTTGGTGAAAATCTCCAGGGTCAGCCACTCGCCATCCACCTGCACAGGATGCTACATAAGAGAAACAAGGGCTTGAAAGGAAGCAGCCCTGAGGGGCTGTGCTCCCACCAGTGCTTATACACAGGGGACGGGTGGGGAATTGGGACGGTGTGCCACAGGTGCCAGCATTTTGTCGAATCGATGGGGGTCCATCCAGCCCTTGACTCTTAGCATCCACTCTTCCCTTAGCATCTGATGTTCTTCCCTCCAACCCGATATCCCTCGCACCTTCCCAGTCCTGTATCAGGACCTCTGAGTTTGCTGTTCGCTTGTTGACGTTTGTCTGCATGGCCCAGTCACATCGCAGAGTCTTATATCTAATGCCATCTTAGAGAGGCTGCCCTTGAATGTCCCTGTTACTCCCTGTCTTAGTCAGGGTTACTGTTGCTGTGATGGAACGCCATGACCAAAGAAAGAAACTTGGGGGGGTGTGGGGGGGGAGGGCATTATTTGGCTTTACACTTCCACATTGTAATCTATCATCGAAGGAAGTCAGAGCAGGAACTCAAGCAGGGCAGGAACCTGGAGGCAGGAACAGAGGCCATAGAGGAGTTCTGCTTACTGGCTTGTTCCCCATTGAACCCAAGACCACCAGCCAAGCACTAAGGGCTGGAAGTCCATGCCACCCCCTGGTATGTATGCATGTGTGTGAGTGTGAGTGTGTGTGTGTGTGTGTGTGTGTGTGTGTGTGTGTGTGTGTGCGTGCACACATCTGTGGAGACCAGCAGTTAGCCCTAGATGTGATTGTCCAGGTATAGACCATCTTGGTTTTTTTGACATAGAGACCCAATTGCTAGAACTTGGGTATTATTGATTATTGAGACTGGATGGCCAGCAATCCCCAGGCATCCACCTGTCTCCCCTACAGTGCTGGGGTTACAGGCATACCCACTGTGTGTGGCATTTTATGTGAATACCAGGAAATCAAACTCTACTGGTCTTCCTAACTTGCATAGCTTGTCTGTTATCAACAGAGCTAGCTACCCACCTGAGCCCACAAGACCCATTTACAGTATTCAGCCTAGGCCAATAGCCAGGCTGACAAAAACCCCTCCCCAGCCTCCCACCCAAACTCTAAATCCTCCAGGTCTGCTGCTAACTGGAAGGCCTAGCTTGGCTCTGACCCAAATCACTAGAGGCTCCGAGCCTGGGCTGAGCTTCAGGCAGTGCCAGGGCCGCTGAAACCAAGTCCCTTTTCCTGTGTGGAGACTGATGAATCGTCTAATGAGATGCCTGCACTCTCAGAATTAGAAGCAAGTGTTTGCTCGCCCGGCTATGAGCCTGCATCCCTAGAGATGGAGCAACTCCTCCTCCGACTTTGGGTCTGCCAGAGTTTGGCTAACATGCTCGCACAAAGTCGTTTTTGGACCCAAAATGAAGAAGTACGGCCAAAGCTCACTTTGTGGAGAGATTTTATTTCCAAATGAGTCCACTTCAAGAACAGCCATGGGTTTAGTTTTGTTAGCTTAAAAAAAAAAAGTCTTTCTGTAGCAGCTTGATGGAACTGCTGCTTCAAGTCACAGGGACCGGGAACCCATTCAATGACAACATCTGCAAACTGGCTGGCACTGTTGTGGGAAGGCTGAATGGAAATACTCATTGAATTCTGCGTGAGGTGGGCCGTGCCAGGGCAGGCTCTGCAGAGGCTGGTGCTGAGCCAGATGGGTCCAGCTAACTCCCAGTGTGCTGGATAGATTTAACACAAGGAGAAGAAAATCCACCTGTGAGCAAGGAGGAGGGACAGAGGATGGGTAAAAAGACCTGCCATTGAGGGGTCCAGCTCAGAAGATGGGTAAAGAACTTATAGTTCAAGAACCCAGAACCCACACAAAGCCACAGCTCCTCATCATGATTACCTTCCTCCTCCCCTCCTCCTCCCCTTCCTCCTCCCACTCCTCCTTCTCTTCCCCCTCCTCCCTCTCCTCCTCCCTTCCTTCTCCTCTCCCTCCTCCCCTCCTTCCACTCCTCCTCTCTCTGCTCCTCCCCCTCTTCTTCCCCCTCCTCCCCTTCTTTTCCTCCCCCTCCTCCTCCCTCTCTTCCCCCTCTTCTTCCCCCTCCTTCCTTTCCTCCTTCCCCCTCCCCTCCTCCCTCTCCTTCCTCCTCCCCCTCTTCCATCTCCTCCTTCCCCCTCCTCCTTCTCTTTCTTCTCCCCCTCCTCCTTCGCCTCCCCCTCCTGTCCCTCCTCCCCTCCTCTTCTCCCTCCTCCCTCTCCTGCTCCCCCTTTTCTTCTTCCCCCTCCTCTTCTTCCTCCTCCCCTCCTCCTCCTCCCCATCCTCCTTCCCCTCCTTCTCCTTCTCCTTTTACTGAGGATTGGAACACAGGCCCTCAAGCATCCTAAGCAAGTGCCTTTTTTTTTTTTGAAACAATGTCTCACTAAGTTACCAAGGCTGTTCTCAAAGTTATAATCTTCCTGTCTCAGCCTCCTGGCACCTCTCATGACAGGCATGTACCACCATGCCCAACTTTAATTCAGCCTTCAATACCTCAAGAGGCTGCTACTACTGCCCTTATTTACTGACGAAGGAGCCAGCGCTTTGACAGGATGAGGGGATGCTGGGATCAGGATGCCCTGGGCTCCCTCACTTCACCAACAGAGCTGGGCTGCATGAACTCCAGCTCGGAGGTCCTAATAAAGCATAGTGCTGCAGTCTCATTCACTGCATGCTCAGACATCCATAGTACTGTGAAGGAAGTGGGTGGAAATGGTTCCTTATTCTGAATGCAAGACTGCTTAGCTAGCATGGTTCAAGCAATGGGGACCAGAAGCCTGGAGTGACAAATGGAGGGAAAAAAATCTAGTCGGGGTAGGTTAAATTTAAAGAAAGAAAAGGAGTCCGTCATACCTCATTTCTGCTCACGTGGGATGCAGGCTGGGATGCCCAGCCTGACTTGCTAACCAATTCTTAACTAATTGTTACTTTAATTCTGTAACTCTAGGGAGAAGGGGTATGGCTGCCTCCTGAACTTTGTTCCACGACCTGTCCTCACTGTCTCCTAGAAAGCTCCACAAGCAGACCTCAGGAAGAGGCAATGGGGAAGTCTGAAGCACCCATCTGAAGGTCCCCAACTGTCCCCACCAGTAAGAGGCTCCCACCCCTTCACAGCAACTGACCTGGGAAGATGGATCCTGTCTTTGTTAGGGTTACCATTGCTGGGATGAAATGCCATGACCAAAAGCAAATTGATTTATTTGGCACAATTCCACGTCACTGTTCATCACTGAAGGAAGTCAGAACAGGAACTCAAGCAGGGCAAGAACCTGGAGGCAGGAGCTGAGGCAGAAGCCATGGAGGGGTGCTGCTTACTGACTTGCTCCCATGACTTGCTCAGCCTGCTTTCTTATATACTCCAAGACCACCAGCCCAGGGATGGCCCCACCCACAATGGGCTGGGCCCTCCCCGCTCAATCACTAATTAAGAAAACACCCTACAGCTGGATCTTCTGGCGGCATTTCATCAATTGAGGTTCCCTCCTTTCAGATGACTCTAGCTTGTGTTGAGTTAAGGTAAGACTATCTGGTTCACTTCCTCTGCTCTTGTCGTATTACTGAGCCTCTCCAGTCCTCATGGGCTGGGCTCCTTCTTCTTTCTCCTCTATAAAGAAGACATGGCAAGTGAACTGGCCCAAGCCAGCAGGCTCCCTAAGTGACCTTCTTCACAGCTACCAACCTCAGTTTGGTCAGCATCTCCTTCAAGCTTTCCTTGGAGTCACGTGACCCAGGAACTCAACCATCACCAACCTGGGGATTCGCCATCATTCACCTCTCCCCATTTATTTCCTCTGTGCCATCAGGATGACTCCACTTGTTTGGACCTCTGGTGGCTCGTGCACAGTGTATTCTGCACTAGATATAATCCTTATCTCCTACCTTCACCTGTGTTTTCAGAGTCCCAAACCAAGCTAGACTTACAGACTAGATCCTTTGAATGAACTGATTCAACAAATGAAAGACTGAGAGGGTGGAAGATGGATGAGAAGCACCTACTTCCACCAGGGCACTAGTGATGATGATGCCAGAGCAATGGATGGGCCAACAGAGCTTATTGATTGGTAAGCCTGGCTGGCCCTTTGACTCTACCTCCCCAGCACTCTAGAGATCCAAGCTTGGGTCCTCATGCTTGCACAGCAAACACTTTATCTACTGAGCCATCTCCTCAGCCATGTGTGTTCTTTGTAAGTCCCTAAGTCAAGTACAGAGCCAATCATGGACAGGCTGGGAGCACAAGGCTCTGAATATAAGCCCCACTTACTTGAGTGTGATATACATGTGAATGCACTTTCTAAAGCTCAGCTTCTTTGTTGATAAATGGAGATCAGGTTAGACCTTCCTTCATAGAGTCAAGTGCAGATTAAATGTGACAGCCATGGGCAATCTAGGAACAGATGGGTCACTGCAATCATGGGTAAAAGCCAGGCATAATGGCACATACCTTTAATCCCAGCTCTCAGGAAGCAGAGTCAGGTGGATCTCTGTGGGTTTAAGGCCAGCCTGGTCTACATAATGAGTTACAGGCCAGTCAGAGCTACATATGAGATCCTGTCTTGGAAAAGAAACTAGTGGGAGAGCTTCCACTAAGTGCTTTCATGCCCTGAATGCATGACTACTGAGTAGTTTAATATGTAGACATGTGATGTTAATGTTTTAAATGTGTTTCCACGTGGCTCACTGTTAAAAGTACCATTGATACTGCCCATTTATTTTTATTAAATATTTTCATGTCTGAAAAAAATATTCTGAAATCTTAGCTGGGCAGTGGTGGTGCATGCCTTTAATCCTAGCACTTGGGAGGCAGAGACAGGCAGATTTCTGAGTTCAAGGCCAGCCTGGTCTACAGAGTGAGTTCCAGGACAGCCAGGGCTATACAGAGAAACCCTGTCTTGAAAAAACAAAAACAAAACCAACCCAAAACAAAACAAAACAAAACTCTGAAATCTTAGAAGGAAATGGCTTGAGGCTTTGGGGGTTTTATTTTTCATGTTTGCTGATTAAATACAATTTTTAAATGAAGAATTTCCACCAGGGAAATGCAAATTAAAACCACACCAAGGCTCTCAGGACTTGTGTTCTTATCCTTAACACCCACATAAAAGCCAAGTACGGTGATGCATACTTATAACCCCAGAACTGGGAGGTGGAGACAGGAGGATGCCTAGGGCTTGCAGGCTGGATGACAGACTTGGGGTTAAAGTAAGGTGGAATGGGGCCCGGTGGCTCTCAACTTTCATCCCAGAACCCAGGAGGCAGAGGCAAGTGGGTCTTTGTGAGTTCCAGACCAGCTCGGTCTACATGGTGAGTTCCAGGACAGTGGGGCTACATATCTCAAAACAGAGATAGATAGATAGATAGATAGATAGATAGATAGATAGATAGATAGATAGATAGATAAATAGATAAATAGATAAATAGATAAATAGATAAATAGATAAATAATAGATAAATAGAGTGGAGAGAGGTCAAGGAAATTCATCCTGTTGGGATCCTCTGACTTCCATGTGTTCACACATACACGCATACACTACACACATATAGTAAATGGCTACCTTGAGTACCAATGGTACCCACATTGTCTTGTACACCTCCTTTTATAGAAAGCACTCTGAGCATCTGCTCTGTAAGATGTTTTCAAGGATACAGGCCACAGGGAGTCATCATGTGACCTTCTTCACTCAGAACTAAGGCCTGTAGAGAGTCAGGGTTTCCTTTCTCAGCAGCACCAACAAAAGCTTCCATGCTGACTGTCACTGGCTAGGTTTGAAGTCACAGGAGCATGCCTAAACCCACCAATTACCGTGGCGAGGAAATGCTGGCAAGCTCCAGGTTCCGCAAGAGACCCTGTCTTAAGGGAATAAGATGAAGTTGGATAGAGCAGGACTCTCGGTTGACTTCCTGTGGCCACCACACATGTGTGAGAGCATGTATAGCATGCATACATCTATATGCATGTGAACACAGTTTTATAAGCTAGTAGATTACAGAGCTTCTTTCTCTACTGGAAATATCCATTGTGGAGGTTTGAATATGCTTGGCCTAGGGAGTGGCACTATTAGGAGGTGTGACCTTGTTGGAGTAGGTGTGTCACTGTGGGTGTGGGCTTTAAGACCCTCATCCAAGCTGCCTGGAAGTCAGTCTTCTCCTAGCAGTCTTCAGATGAAGATGTAGAACTCTCAGCTCCTCCTGCACCATGCCTGCCTGGTTGCTGCCATGCTCCCTACCTTGATGATAATGGACTGAACCTCTGAACCTGTAAACCAGCTCCAATTAAATGTTGTTCTTATAAGAGTTGCCTTGGTCATGGTGTCTGTTCACAGCACTAAAACACTAAGACATCCATGATCTATAAGTATGTAGTCAGTAGTAGCAATGGCTTGGGATGGGTAGATTTCTCTCTCTCTTTTTCTTATGTCTCCTGTATTAAGTTCTTGTGACATACTGCCCCTTGAGGTAAGTACCATCACCATTTTCACCATATCTGTTATGAACTAAACACAGAGCTGTCATTCATGTCATGGATGAGTAAAAAGAGACTCTCAGAGAGGTCAAGGCTCAAGGCTGCACAGCCAGAATGCAGACCCTATCTCTTGGGTTCAAAGACCCCTGATTGTTTTCTACATCAGCATATTTATTCTTCCAGGATTCCCAACCTAGATCCTGCTCTCCAGAGAAAGCATGCAGCATTTGCCTTTCTGAATGTGGCATGTCTCACTTAACCTGGCCTGCAGCTCCACCCCTTTCCATCAAACTGCATGATTTTGTTCTTCTTTAGGGCTAAGTAATATTCTGTTGTGCATCTGTGTCAAGTTCGCTTTGCCCAAGCATCTACTGATGGGTACTGGGGCTGGTTCTGTGTCTGCGCTATTGTAAACAGTGATACATGGTACATAAATGTGCAGGTGTCTCTGGAATGGCAATGTAGCACCATTCGGGTATATGCTCAGGGGCAGGACAGATGAACCACATGCTAGTTTTTTGTTTTTGTTTTTTTGTTTGTTTTTTTTTTAGAGAATTCTGTGATTATTTCCAGAGTATGGGCTAATTTGCACACTCACCAGCAGTGATTGGCTTCTTTCTCCTGCACCATTCTGTTCACTTTCTTCCTGACAACCATCCCTACTAGGGTAAGTCAGATTCTTCTTTTCTTTGTCCAGATTTGATCTCTTGATAGGTATTATAATGATAAGTACTGGCCTCCAAGGTCTGGTTGCTCCCAGGAATGAGAGAAACCACCTGTACCATATGACATTGCTCCTTCATTTAAAACTGATGGTTAAATAAAGGTGCCAACAGCCAATAGCTGGGCAGAAGAGACATAGGTGGGGTTTGGAGTTCTCAGGCTTGGGGTCAGAGAAGGCCAGGAGGAGAGAAAAGGAGGAGGAGGAGGAGGAGGAGGAGGAGGAGGAGAAGGAGGAGAAGGAGGAGAAGAAGAAAGGGGAAGGGGGAGGGGAGAAGGAGAAGGAGGAGGAGGAGGAGGAAGGAGGGGGATGGGTTTGGAGTCAAGAAGGCATAGTCATGAGGGCTGGCCAATGGAGTTAAGAGCTGTCCAGATGAAACATATTAAGTAATATCTTAGAGTCATCAACAGGATATCTTAGAGTTATCAATAGCAAATAGATTTTAATAGCATAGAGGGTAGATATCTACCCAGCATTAGTGCTGATTTTAAGACTTGTTATAAATATAAAGTCTGTGTGTGTCTTTTATTCGGGAATGGAATGATTGAAGGCAGGGTAGAAACCCTGGATTGAGATTAAAGATTTTCTATGACATTTCTTCCTTCCTTCTTTCCTTTCTTTCTTTGTCTTTTCTTTCATTGAAAGTTTTCATGCAATGTATTTTGGTTCTGCTTTTCGCTTCTCTCAGCTTCTCCCAGATCCTCCCCATCTCTCCACCCCCTTCTCTCTCTAGAAAACAAACAAGAAATACATTAAAAAAAGAAAGAAAGAAACCAAAACACACAAGCAAAAGACTAATAAGAGAAAAAAATGCCCAAATAATGCAAATCGCTTACAAAAATACCACCGAATCGCCTCTGTCTTGACCAACCACTCCTGCCCTTGAGAGTGGTTTGTATACCTAGTGAGACTCCATTGAAGAAAACTAGTCTTCCTCTTGTCAATGGATGTCAGATACAGATAGCTTCTTGGTTACCTCATGTCCACTACTCGCTCTCAGTGCTGGGACCCCCATCTGGCTTGTACCTGTGCAGCCTTGTGTGTGTTACCACAGCCTCTGTGAGTCTGTACATGCGTCAGTCCTGCTGCATCTGGAAGGTGACTCTGTTCCTTGGCGTGATGCATCCCCTCAGACTTCAGACTTTTACAAACTTCCTGGTGAGGAAGAGTCTTATTGTAGTTTTGATTGTCATGTGTCAGATTCGAGACCCCGAGACGTCATGCTTCTCATTGTTGCGAAGGCCTGCGAGACCAAGACCTCAGTTATTTCTGGCTTCCGGCACACTGGACTTCAAAGACAGAGGACATTTACCGAAAGTTGCCAGTATGCCCCAAAGATTGAAAAAAAACTTCAAAGTTCCCACGAAAGAATTGGGTCGCTCATGTCTGTGATCCTAGCGCTTGGGAGGTTAAAGCAAGAGAGTCTCCTGGGTCCAAGGCCAGCCTGAGCTAAATAGCGAAACCTTGTCTGAAAAAAAAAAAAAAAAAAAAAGAAAGCAAACAAAAAGCAAAACAAAAAAAAAAAAAAACAAAAAACAAAAAAAAAAGGCACTTGGAAAAGATAGTGGGATGCAAAGAGCCCCAAGCCCGGGAGTCTGGGGAGTCATGATCTCTCAGCAGCGCATGTGTGAATTAAGCCTTTGGCATGGATTTGAAGCTAGATTTGCTGGGGCCAAAGGGATGAACTGGGGCGAGCTTGGAGGCCTCCTGACACGTGACATCACACAGGAGACCGATCATCTGCCATGATGAATGTGAGGTGTGGGCTCCGGGATCCCTAGAGAAGAGCTCCCACAGTCTTGGAGCCAGCTCCCACTCCTCTCTGTGGGCTCCCCCTCCTTCCAGAGTGGAACCCTGAGTGAGTCCCTAGCTTTACCCGCTCCTCCCCAGCAGCCCGCACACCTTGGTCACAATAGCTCTAGTTCATAAATCACGCAGCCGCGTTAGCTGTCTCGTAATCAATCTCTTCCAGGTGTTGGCTCCGATGTCTCTCACGAAGAGCATCTCGCCCCTCGAGGCTTAGGCGCTAAGAGCCTGCTGTCTGGGAGTGGTTTAAAGCCAGATCCTGTCCGCTCTCTGAATCTCTGGGTTCAAACCCAACACGGCCCTGCCCCCTGCCAAGACTCTTCAAATCCCAGTGAGCTTTAGAAAAATCTCCTGATGTGACTGAATAGATTCTAGGACTGTAGATGATCAGGCTAGCCCAACCCCAAAACTTGATAAACACAACCAACATTTGATTCCCCTGGCCTCCACAGCACATACTTCCCATGGACAATTTAACTCCCAAAAGGAGCATGTAGTGAAGGTATTGGGTCTAACCCATCTGTGGATAGATTCATTTCAGAGAGCCATTTCATGTGTGCTATCATCTGTAGTATTGCTGGGACGCTTTGGTGGCAGAGATAAATCTGGAATTCATTGGGAAGCAGGCAGCAGCATCACTCCTGAAACAAACCAGTTCTTAACAGCTAGACCCCAAAGTCTTTTTCTTCATCCTTGCATGGGGTTACAGACTGACCATGACCTCTGTGACCTTTCCTTGGTCACACAGGGGACTATGTCCTCTGGATAGAAAGAGTCTAGGTTATTCTATTCCTGGTGTGGTACTACCAGTCAGGACTGCCTGACTTCAGCTGGCCTGTGATGAAAGCAAGAGGCTTAAACTCCTGAGTTTTAGGGACATCAATCTAATGCCACCTCACCCACCCTAAGAGAGGACAGACTACCACCTGATTTTGTGTGCTGTGCGTAGAATCCATCGTTACTCATAGAGTCATGGCAGTGTCAGGAGCAGCATGTCTGTCTGTCTGCTGGCAAGAACTTCTTCAACTCAGTCATAGGCTAAATCCACCTACCCCTCCACATCCCATTTATCTACTCATCTATCTATCTCTCCACTCCATTCATCTAGTCATCTATCTATCTATCTATCTATCTATCTATCTATCTATCTACCTATCTATCTATCATCTATCCATCAACCCTCTATAGATAGTCTGCCTATCTATCTATCTATCTATCTATCTATCTATCTATCTATCTACATATCTATCTATCATCCTGTTATTCAACCATCAATTTGCCTATTATCTATCTATCTATCTATCTATCTATCTATCTATCTATCTATCATCTATCTATCCAACCATCCATCCACCCACCTATCCATCTTTCTATTATCTATCCAATCATTTATTTATCTATTATCTATCCATCAATCCTCTATATACATGTAATCCATCTGTTATCTATCCATCTATCATCTATCTATCCAACCATCCATTCACCTACCTAACCATCTTCCTCTCCATCCATGCATTGAATTTGTTCATTCTCCCATCCATTTATTCATGAATTAGATAAATTGTAATCAGTTTTATCAAGCCACCTGTTCACTGCATCAAGAGTTTTAATTCCCACTGGGAAATCAGAGGACATAGACATAGCTTAGGTTCTGGAACCTGGGCGGGAAGGTGATTGAATCACTCGCTCCTGTGGACATGGATGAGATTTCACGTTCCACTTTCTCACTCACAGAGGGCTGGCTTCTGTCTAATGCCGGCTGCATAGTGCTGAGTAACTGTATGGGAATGTCCCCTTCAGGAAGAGGAATGAAGGAATGAGTGACTACTAAAAACATCGCCAGCTCGTAGCCCTCAGCTGTGCATCTGTCGGAAATGGCCTCACTGGTGGAAAGTCACCTCTGCCAAGGCCACCATCTTTTCATGCAGTGGCTCACATCCAGTGATGGTTTTAAGGGGAGATAGGAAGGCAACTCTGGACCTGTCTCCAACATTGTATCAGCTTAGAATAGCCACCCCAGACTCAAAGATGGTGGTCGAGTGATCCCATGGGGGCCACCCATTATCCCTGAGCTCTTTCTCTCGTGCCTTTGTAGGCTCCCCTTCTTGCAAATGTAGGCAGAACCTATGACTACTCTTGGAATGTAGAAGAGGGGCTTAGAAGAGAACTCAGTCAGTAAAGTGCCTGAAGTGATACCCAGGAGCCATGTAAGCAAACAAACCAGAGATGCTGACACATTTTTGTGATCCCAGTGCTGGGGAGGCTAGGACTCAAAGATCCCTGGGGTTGCCTGCCAGTTGTCTGAGCCTACTGGAGCTCCAGGCCAGCAAAAGACCCTGTCTCAAACAAACAAAAAGCCAAGGTGGACGGTACCTGAGAGATGAGAATCAAGATCAGCTTTGGCTCCCACATGCATCGTGTGTGCACGCACACATGCATTAAAACAGAGAATACAGAATAATACAACTGTCACTCTAGCATTTTTGTCTTATAAGACTGGGACAGCAAGCTTTCTTGGGGTGTCTTATTGGCTTTGATGAAGCCAGTGACCATGTTGGGACACCCATGGACAGGAAACTAAGTGTGACTTCCAGCAACAGCCAACAAGAAACTGTAGTCCATAGTTCTGTAGCCTGAAGGAAATTTAATTCTCCCAACAGCACTGGGGTTTGAGAAGAGTGCCTTTCCATGGCTCATTCTTAATGTGGGACCCACATTTGGACCTGAAAATTGTGAGTTCCTGAAGCATAGGACCATGAATCACAGGGTGATATCTGGACATCTGACCCTCACAAGCTGCAAGACGATGACTACATGCCAAATTTATAACAAGGTACAGAGATAGAGAGCTCATCCAGAGCTGACTGTGAGGCCTGCTCCAGGAAAGTTTTGCCACATGCCACTCCTCCTCCCATTTCCTTCTTCTTTCTCTCTTTTGTACCCCGGATGTATCCCAAGAACACCCCCTAATAAACCTCTCAATGCCGAATTATCTCAGGGTCTACTTCCTGGAGAAGCCAAATTCAGACATAGCCACTACTTATATATTCCCTTTTCTGTTTTTGAAGATAAACCACTAGTCCTGATTATTTGACCTTATTCTTCCCAACAGGTAGATCCTGGCCTTTGGATAGGGTGGGTGAGTGAATGGATGGATGGATACCTGGATGTGTTGAAGAGTAGATGGATAAATGATTAAATGGTTGGTAGGAGGGTGGGTGTGTAAATAGGTGAGCAAAGAATGGATGGATGGATGCATGGATGGATGGACGGATGGAGGGACAAATGGATGGATTGATGGAATGATGGATGATGGGTGGATAGATGGATGGACAGATGAATGGACAGATGGATGGATGGATGGATGGGCAGATAGATGGATAGAAGGATGAATGATGGATGGGTAGATGAATGATAGAAATGGATGAGTAGATGGGTAGACAAGTTAATGAGGGATATGTGAATTGATGGTAGATAAATGAATGGATGAGAGATTGGAATGGATGGGCAGATAGGTCAATGGAGGATGGATGGATGGATGGATGGATGGACAGATGGATGGACAAATGGATGATGGATGGATGGATAGATGGATGAATGGAAATATAGGAAATGAGTACATGGGTGGATTGTTGGGAGCCGCCCCCACATTCGCCGTCACAAGATGGCGCTGACATCCTGTGTTCTAAGTGGTAAACAAATAATCTGCGCATGTGCCAAGGGTATTTTACGACTACTTGTACTCTGCCTTTCCCGTGAACGTCAGCTCGGCCATGGGCTGCAGCCAATCAGGGAGTGATGCGTCCTAGGCGAAATATAACTCTCCTAAATAGGAAAGGGGTTTCGGTTTCATTATAGGGGTGGCTTTCGCTTTTGGGGCTGGGGGTTTGCGCTCCTAGCTCCTGAAGATGTAAGCAATAAAGTTTTGCCGCAGAAGATTCTGGTCTGTTGTGTTCTTCCTGGCCGGGCGTGAGAACGCTATTAAGAATTGGTGCCGAATTCCGGGACGAGAAATTCCGGGACGAGAAATTCCGGGACGAGAAAAAATCCGGGACGAAAAAATACAAGAAAACTCGGGACCGGCGCAAGGAAGATCCCTCATTCCAGAACCAGAACTGCGGGTCGCGGTAATAAAGGTTCCCGTAAAGCAGACTGTTAAGAAGGATTCAACTGCATGAATTCAGAACTTTTCAGCTGGGGAACGAGAGTACCAGTGAGTACAGCTTTACGAGGTAAGTCTGGTCTTGAACTTTCTAAGGAAATTCAAGACAGTCTATCAGAAGTAAAGTGGAAAATGTTTGGCCTTGAATTTTTTCTAGTGTTAGGAGCCCTTTTGTTCCTTTTCACATGTTATCAGGTGATTAAGATAGGGCTGAAAATTCTGGATGAAATTCAGGGCAATCTATCAGAAGTAAAGCGGGGAGAGAGAGTAGGAGCAAAGAGAAAATATGGTACACAAAATAAGTATACAGGCCTTTCCAAGGGTCTTGAACCCAAGGAAAAGTTTAGGTCAGGTAAGAATACCTGGGGAGAGATTAGAAGGAAGGAAAAGAAAAAAGAAAAGAAAAAAGATCGATTAGCGGAGGTCTCTAGGAGATACTCGTCACTAGATGAGCTCAGGAAGCCAGCTCTTAGTAGCTCTGAAGCAGATGAAGAATTCTCCTCTGAGGAAACAGACTGGGAGGAAGAAGCAGCCCATTACCAGCCAGCTAATTGGTCAAGAAAAAAGCCAAAAGCGGCTGGCGAAAGCCAGCGTACTGTTCAACCTCCGGGCAGTCGGTTTCAAGGTCCGCCCTATGCGGAGCCCCCGCCCTGCGTAGTGCGTCAGCAATGCGCAGAGAGACAATGCGCAGAGAGGCAGTGCGCAGAGAGGCAGTGCGCAGAGAGGCAGTGCGCAGAGAGGCAGTGCGCAGACTCATTCATTCCCAGAGAGGAACAAAGGAAAATACAACAGGCATTTCCAGTCTTTGAAGGAGCCGAGGGTGGGCGTGTCCACGCTCCGGTAGAATACTTACAAATTAAAGAACTTGCCGAGTCGGTCCGTAAATACGGAACCAATGCTAATTTTACCTTGGTGCAGTTAGACAGGCTCGCCGGCATGGCACTAACTCCTGCTGACTGGCAAACGATTGTAAAAGCCGCTCTCCCTAGTATGGGCAAATATATGGAATGGAGAGCGCTTTGGCACGAGGCTGCACAAGCGCAGGCCTGAGCAAACGCAGCTGCTTTGACTCCAGAGCAGAGAGATTGGACTTTTGACTTGTTAACGGGTCAGGGAGCTTATTCTGCTGATCAGACAAACTACCATTGGGGAGCTTATGCCCAAATTTCCTCCACGGCTATTAGGGCCTGGAAGGCGCTCTCCCGAGCAGGTGAAGCCACTGGGCAGTTAACAAAGATAATCCAGGGACCTCAGGAGTCCTTCTCAGATTTTGTGGCCAGAATGACAGAGGCAGCAGAGCGTATTTTTGGAGAGTCAGAGCAAGCCGCGCCTCTGGTAGAACAGCTCATCTATGAGCAAGCCACAAAGGAGTGCCGAGCGGCCATAGCCCCAAGAAAGAACAAAGGCTTACAAGACTGGCTCAGGGTTTGTCGAGAGCTTGGGGGACCTCTCAGCAATGCAGGTTTAGCGGCTGCCATCCTTCAATCCCAAAACCGCTCCATGGGCAGAAATAATCAGAGGACATGTTTTAACTGCGGAAAGCCTGGGCATTTTAAGAAAGATTGCAGAGCTCCAGATAAACAGGGAGGGACTCTCACTCTTTGCTCTAAGTGTGGCAAGGGTTATCATAGAGCCGACCAGTGTCGCTCTGTGAGGGATATAAAGGGCAGAATCCTTCCCCCACCTGATAGTCAATCAGCTTATGTGCCAAAAAACGGGTCATCGGGCCCTCGGTCCCAGGGCCCTCAAAGATATGGGAACCGGTTTGTCAGGACCCAGGAAGCAGTCAGAGAGGCGACCCAGGAAGACCCACAAGGGTGGACCTGCGTGCCGCCTCCGACTTCCTATTAATGCCTCAAATGAGTATTCAGCCGGTGCCAGTGGAGCCTATACCATCCTTGCCCCCGGGAACCATGGGCCTTATTCTCGGCCGGGGTTCACTCACCTTACAGGGCTTAGTAGTCCACCCTGGAGTTATGGATTGTCAACATTCCCCTGAAATACAGGTCCTGTGCTCAAGCCCTAAAGGCGTTTTTTCTATTAGTAAAGGAGATAGGATAGCTCAGCTGCTGCTCCTCCCTGATAATACCAGGGAGAAATTTGCAGGACCTGAGATAAAGAAAATGGGCTCCTCAGGAAATGATTCTGCCTATTTGGTTGTATCTTTAAATGATAGACCTAAGCTCCGCCTTAAGATCAACGGAAAAGAGTTTGAAGGCATCCTTGATACCGGAGCAGATAAAAGTATAATTTCTACACATTGGTGGCCCAAAGCATGGCCCACCACAGAGTCATCTCATTCATTACAGGGCCTAGGTTATCAATCATGTCCCACTATAAGCTCCATTGCCTTGACGTGGGAATCCTCTGAAGGGCAGCAAGGGAAATTCATACCTTATGTGCTCCCACTCCCGGTTAACCTCTGGGGAAGGGATATTATGCAGCATTTGGGCCTTATTTTGTCCAATGAAAACGCCCCATCGGGAGGGTATTCAGCTAAAGCAAAAAATATCATGGCAAAGATGGGTTATAAAGAAGGAAAAGGGTTAGGACATCAAGAACAGGGAAGGATAGAGCCCATCTCACCTAATGGAAACCAAGACAGACAGGGTCTGGGTTTTCCTTAGTGGCCATTGGGGCAGCACGACCCATACCATGGAAAACAGGGGACCCAGTGTGGGTTCCTCAATGGCCCCTATCCTCTGAAAAACTAGAAGCTGTGATTCAACTGGTAGAGGAACAATTAAAACTAGGCCATATTGAACCCTCTACCTCACCTTGGAATACTCCAATTTTTGTAATTAAGAAAAAGTCAGGAAAGTGGAGACTGCTCCATGACCTCAGAGCCATTAATGAGCAAATGAACTTATTTGGCCCAGTACAGAGGGGTCTCCCTGTACTTTCCGCCTTACCACGTGGCTGGAATTTAATTATTATAGATATTAAAGATTGTTTCTTTTCTATACCTTTGTGTCCAAGAGATAGGTCCAGATTTGCCTTTACCATCCCCTCTATTAATCACATGGAACCTGATAAGAGGTATCAATGGAAGGTCTTACCACAGGGAATGTCCAATAGTCCTACTATGTGTCAACTTTACGTGCAAGAAGCTCTTTTGCCAGTGAGGGAACAATTCCCCTCTTTAATTTTGCTCCTTTACATGGATGACATCCTCCTGTGCCATAAAGACCTTACCATGCTACAAAAGGCATATCCTTTTCTACTTAAAACTTTAAGTCAGTGGGGTTTACAGATAGCCACAGAAAAGGTCCAAATTTCTGATACAGGACAATTCTTGGGCTCTGTGGTGTCCCCAGATAAGATTGTGCCCCAAAAGGTAGAGATAAGAAGAGATCACCTCCATACCTTAAATGATTTTCAAAAGCTGTTGGGAGATATTAATTGGCTCAGACCTTTTTTAAAGATTCCTTCCGCTGAGTTAAGGCCTTTGTTTGGTATTTTAGAAGGAGATCCTCATATCTCCTCCCCTAGGACTCTTACTCTAGCTGCTAACCAGGCCTTACAAAAGGTGGAAAAAGCCTTACAGAATGCACAATTACAACGTATTGAGGATTCGCAGCCTTTCAGTTTGTGTGTCTTTAAGACAGCACAATTGCCAACCGCAGTTTTGTGGCAGAATGGGCCATTGTTGTGGATCCATCCAAACGTATCCCCAGCTAAAATAATAGATTGGTATCCTGATGCAATTGCACAGCTTGCCCTTAAAGGCCTAAAAGCAGCAATCACCCACTTTGGGCGAAGTCCATATCTTTTAATTGTACCTTATACCACTGCACAGGTTCAAACCTTGGCAGCCACATCTAATGATTGGGCAGTTTTAGTTACCTCCTTTTCAGGACAAATAGATAACCATTATCCAAAACATCCAATTTTACAGTTTGCCCAAAATCAATCTGTTGTTTTTCCACAAATAACAGTAAGAAACCCACTTAAAAATGGGATTGTGGTATATACTGATGGATCAAAAACTGGCATAGGTGCCTATGTGGCTAATGGTAAAGTGGTATCCAAACAATATAATGAAAATTCACCTCAAGTGGTAGAATGTTTAGTGGTTTTAGAAGTTTTAAAAACCTTTTTAGAACCCCTTAATATTGTGTCAGATTCCTGTTATGTGGTTAATGCAGTAAATCTTTTAGAAGTGGCTGGAGTGATTAAGCCTTCCAGTAGAGTTGCCAATATTTTTCAGCAGATACAATTAGTTTTGTTATCTAGAAGATTTCCTGTTTATATTACTCATGTTAGAGCCCATTCAGGCCTACCTGGCCCCATGGCTCTGGGAAATGATTTGGCAGATAAGGCCACTAAAGTGGTGGCTGCTGCCCTATCATCCCCGGTAGAGGCTGCAAAAAATTTTCATAACAATTTTCATGTGACGGCTGAAACATTACGCAGTCGTTTCTCCTTGACAAGAAAAGAAGCCCGTGACATTGTTACTCAATGTCAAAGCTGCTGTGAGTTCTTGCCAGTTCCTCATGTGGGAATTAACCCACGCGGTATTCGACCTCTACAGGTCTGGCAAATGGATGTTACACATGTTTCTTCCTTTGGAAAACTTCAATATCTCCATGTGTCCATTGACACATGTTCTGGCATCATGTTTGCTTCTCCGTTAACCGGAGAAAAAGCCTCACATGTGATTCAACATTGCCTTGAGGCATGGAGTGCTTGGGGGAAACCCAAACTCCTTAAGACTGATAATGGACCAGCTTATACGTCTCAAAAATTCCAGCAGTTCTGCCGTCAGATGGACGTAACCCACCTGACTGGACTTCCATACAACCCTCAAGGACAGGGTATTGTTGAGCGTGCGCATCGCACCCTCAAAGCCTATCTTATAAAGCAAAAGAGGGGAATTGAAGAGATTTTACCCTGAGCACCAAGAGTGTCTGTGTCTATGGCACTCTTTACACTCAATTTTTTAAATATTGATGCTCATGGCCATACTGCGGCTGAACGTCATTGTTCAGAGCCAGATAGGCCCAATGAGATGGTTAAATGGAAAAATGTCCTTGATAATAAATGGTATGGCCCGGATCCTATTTTGATAAGATCCAGGGGAGCGGTCTGTGTTTTCCCACAGAATGAAGACAACCCATTTTGGATACCAGAAAGACTCACCCGAAAAATCCAGACTGACCAAGGGAATACTGATGTCCCTCGTCTTGGTGATGTCCAGGGCGTCAATAATAAAGAGAGAGCAGCGTTGGGGGATAATGTCGACATTTCCACTCCCAATGACGGTGATGTATAATGCTCAAGTATTCCCCTGCTTTTTTACCACTAACTAGGAACTGGGTTTAGCCTTGATTCAGACAGCCTTGGCTCTGTCTGGACAGGTCCAGACGACTGACACCATTAACACTTTGTCAGCCTCAGTGACTACAGTCATAGATAAACAGGCCTCAGCTAATGTCAAGATACAGGGAGGTCTCATGCTGGTTAATCAACGCATAGATCTTGTCCAGAAACAACTAGATGTATTATGGCAAATAGCTCAGCTGGGGTGTAAACAAAAGTTTCCGAGATTGTGTGTTACTTCCATTCAGTATGAGAATTTTACTAGGGCAGCTAATTTGTCAAAAAGTCTTTTTCAGTATATGTTACAGAATTGGACGGCTGAATTTGAACAGATCCTTCGGGAATTGAGACTTCAGGTCAACTCCACGCGCTTGGACCTGTCCCTGACCAAAGGATTACCCAATTGGATCTCCTCAGCATTTTCCTTCTTTAAAGAATGGGTGGGATTGATATTATTTGGAGATACACTTTGCTGTGGATTAGTGTTGCTTCTTTGATTGGTCTGTAAGCTTAAGGCCCAAACTAGGAGAGACAAGGTGGTTATTGCCCAGGCGCTTGCAGGACTAGAACATGGAGCTTCCCCTGATATATCTATGCTTAGGCAATAGGTCGCTGGCCACTCAGCTCTTATATCCCATGAGGCTAGTCTCATTGCACGGGATAGAGTGAGTGTGCTTCAGCAGCCCGAGAGAGTTGCACGGCTAAGCACTGCAATAGAAGGGCTCTGCGGCATAAAATGAGCCTATTCTAGGGAGACATGTCATCTTTCAAGAAGGTTGAGTGTTCAAGTGTCCTTCCCCCAGGAAAAACAACACGGGACCAGACCAGGACCCCTCTGGGTGATGAGCCTGGGAGGAGGTTATGTGTACGGCTCCTTTACCTACACACTGGGGATTTGACCTCTATCTCCACTCTCATTAATATGGGTGGCCTATTTGCTCTTATTAAAAGAAAAGGGGGAGATGTTGGGAGCCGCCCCCACATTCGCCGTCACAAGATGGCGCTGACATCCTGTGTTCTAAGTGGTAAACAAATAATCTGCGCATGTGCCAAGGGTATTTTACGACTACTTGTACTCTGCCTTTCCCGTGAACGTCAGCTCGGCCATGGGCTGCAGCCAATCAGGGAGTGATGCGTCCTAGGCGAAATATAACTCTCCTAAATAGGAAAGGGGTTTCGGTTTCATTATAGGGGTGGCTTTCGCTTTTGGGGCTGGGGGTTTGCGCTCCTAGCTCCTGAAGATGTAAGCAATAAAGTTTTGCCGCAGAAGATTCTGGTCTGTTGTGTTCTTCCTGGCCGGGCGTGAGAACGCGAGTAAGAGTGGATGAGTGGCAGCAATTCCCTCCTTGCTTTTTACTGTCCTCCAGACACCCACCATGTGACTCTCTGGCCCCGGTCTGCAGACTTTAGCTAACACACTTTAGCTCACTTGGATATGTTGTGTGCTTTGGGCACATGATTGCTCTGGCTATTTCTGTAATGCATATGATGTCCCTGTTGAAGGGGAGTAGAGGAACAGCACACAGCCCCTGAGCAAGCCTCTCACTTGTGGCCACCCTTCCCTGGGAGCACAAATGCAACTACCAGGCTAGGATGCCTTTTTCGTCTGCCATGGACTTGCTGTGTGGTTTTGGTCAAGTCAGCTCCTTTCCTTCTCTGAGCCTTAGCTTTTTCTTTCAAATGTGGACATTGAATTAATTAATCACTGAGTTCCCATTCACACTGTCATTGACAATTTTATCCCAAGTGTTATACAAATAAGAAAATGACAGGCATGAAGGGAGACAGGAGAAACGGGGGAGACACTGGAGGAAGAAGAAAGGACAGAAGAAAAGAAGAGAGAGAGGAAAGGAGGGAGGGAAGGAAGTCAAAATTGGATTTCTAGATAAAGCCACAGACCTCCACCTCATCTTGGTCCCCTCAATCCACCTAGGAAGTCACCATTACTAACATTCTAACACATCAAAGCCATAAGAATTTTATAAGAGGGGTTGTCCTGTTGGCAAACATTCTGTCTCTTAGTCCCCATGGCTCTGGATTTAGGATTCAGTCTGAAACTCTCAGTGTCCCTCCACTTCTCCGACTGTCTCCTGCACCAAATTCAGGAAGGGTGCCCTGCCCTGAAATGCAGTTCTAGAGTCTAGAGTCACTTTCTCAGTGGTGGAAGGGAGGGGCTGGCCAGCAAGGAGAGGGGCTGTCACCTCCCCTCTGCTTTCTCCTCCTCCTCCTCTTCTTCTTCCTCTTCCTCTTTCTCCTCCCCTTCCTCTTCCCCATCCTCCTTTTCCTCTTCCTCTTCCTCTTCCTCCTCTTCCTCCTCCTCTTTCCTCCTTAAAGCATCTCTTTTTCTACTTCCCCCTCTCTTTCTCTCCTCTATCCTCTTCCTGTTCCTTCTTCTCTTGGTCCCCTCCCCTCCCCCTTGTCTTCTCGCTCACCTCCTTCTTTATTCAAGTTTCCATAATTGACTCTCAGTCTCTTTGAGATCAGGATGGTGTGTGTTTTATGAGCAGTGGAGAGGAAGGCAGGTAAGCCACCCTGCCAGACATGAAGAAACTTCCTAGGGTGCGTGTGTGAAGAACACACACCGCTGTGAGCCTCTAGGAAAACCCAATTCTCAGGCTGGGACAGAAGAGGGGAAAAGCCAAATCTCTTTCAGCAAGATAAGCTCACCCCATCCATCTTTCCTGACACTATCTGCAGGACTCACTGTCTCCTCCTGGGGGAGGGGAGAAGTGGAGCTTTAGAAGCAGGATGCCCTGGCTAGCCAGATTCCTCCAAAGAATGGGATTTCCATACTGAGAAGGCCATATCGGTCACTCAGCCCTCCTTGGCCTGAGTGCTGGGTGCTAGGTGCTGGGTGCTGGAGATGCAGACTTTTCTAGGCCTTTCTCTAAACCTCCTTCTAAGCAACTGGAAGCACTTGAAACTGCAGCTTGTTTCTCTCAAGTGGGAGGGAAGTGGTGAGACCCAGAAAGAGAAAGTGAAGGAAAGGGAAGTTACGGTGCAGGCAGCCACTCTAGTGATCTCTAGATCTTCCAACAAGCACTGAGGCCATTCTTATTGCTGTGAAGTGGGTAAGCTATTCTCCCTGTCTCGGCAATAGCAAAGTAGAGATTCAGAGAAGTTAGGTAACTTGTTTGGGGTCACACAGCTGTTCTGGAGACTTCACAAAGCCAGAAGGAACTTCTGATGACCTTAATACATCTCTTGGAAGAGATCACTCTGGAGAAGGGCTGAGTTCATAAAATGAGGCCCTGCACCAGACTGGAGTTGGCTTCCTGAAGCTTCTCCCTGCTAAGTCCCATGAGTGACATTCACCTGTCTACATATCCCCGCCCTCCAATCATCACTTGTGATCCTTCCTTTTCTCTGGGGGATGTCCAGACACTGGTAGCCTTCGGCAGGCATCCTGGCAGGTGGGTGTGTCCAGTGGCCCTTCAGGTTCCATTTTAGCCATGTCTGTCCATAGATGCTGCCACCCCTGGGCTGATTACCTGCCCCCCCCGCCCCAGCCCATACTGAGCCCAGAAAAGGTAGGTTTGATCTGTCATTCCCCACTGCCTAAACCAATCACAAGCTTCCTGGGCTATCACTTTTGCTTCCACCTTGAATAGAGCCTGCAAAACTAGCCTTTTAAAGCACCCTCCCTCCCTCCCTCCCTTCCTCCCTCCCTCTGTGTGTGCACATGCGTGTGTCTGTATGTTTCTGTGTAAGTGTATGTGTGTGTGCATGCATGTGTCTGTATGTTTCTATGTGAGTGTGTGCACATGTGTCTGCATATGTTTCTGTGTGAGTATGTATGTGTGTGCATGCATGTTTCTGTGTGTGTGTGTGTGTGTGTGCGTGCATGCATGTGTCTATATGTTTCTGTGTGAGTGTGTGCATGCATGTGTCTGTATGTTTCTGGGTAAGCATATGTGTGTGTGTATGCATGTGTCTATATGTTTCTCTGTGAGTGTGTGCATGCACATGTCTGTATGTTTCTATGTGAGTGTGTGTGTGTACATGGATGTGTCTATATGTTTCTGTGTGAGTGTGTGCTTGCATATGTCTGTATGTTTCTGGTTGAGCATGTGTGTGTGTGTGTGTCTTTAGGTCAGAGCACAACGTCAGCTATCATTCTTCAGAAGCCATCCTCTGTGTTAATTGTTGCTTTTTTTTTTTTTTATTCCAGGCTCTCTCACTGAAACCTGGGACTCACCAATTCAGCTAGACCAACTAACCAGTGACCTCAAACCACCCACCACACTGCCTTTCCAGCACACACTACCATAATCATACTCTTTTTTAAAAAAGCAAGGGTCCTGGGATTGAATTCAGATCCTCACACTTGCAAGGCAAGCCCTCAACAAATGAGCCACACTGTTACCCATGGATCAATTTTAAGTGACATGGAACTATATGTCATTTATTGGTGCCATAATGAGTTCTGGACCTTGCATCTACTCTGCCCTGGATGCTGGGGACTGGGACCTCACTAAACTGCTTTCTGTAGTGTCTGGGAAATGTCTCCCTAGAGCCATTCCAAACCTGTGAGGTCTGCAGTAGCTTAGCATCACCATGTGAGTTTGAAATCTCTAGATCTTCACTTCAGTCTTTTTAGTACAGTGGGGTGTCCTTGAAGACACTGTCCTGCTGTGGGGACCCCTAAGATGCATGGTCCTACAGTGAGGGGTCCTAGGAGACACTGTCCTACAGTGAGGGGCCCTGGGAGACACTGTCCTGCAGTGAGGAGTCCTAGGATGCACTGTCCTACAGTGAGGGGTCCTAGGAGACACTGTCCTACATTGAGGGGTCCTAGGATGCACTGTCCTACAGTGAGGGGTCCTAGGAGACACTGTCCTACAGTGAGGGGTCCTAGGATGCACTGTCCTACAGTGAGGGGTCCTAGGAGACACTGTCCTACAGTGAGGGGTCCTAGGAGACACTGTCCTACAGTGAGGGGTCCTAGGATGCACTGTCCTACAGTGAGGGGTCCTAGGAGACACTGTCCTGCAGTGAGGGGCCCTAGGAGACAGTCCTGCAGTGAGGGGTCCTAGGAGACACTGTCCTGCAGTGAGGGGTCCTAGGAGACACTGTCCTGCAGTGAGGGGCCCTAGGAGACACTGATCTGCAGTGAGGGGTCCTAGGAGACTCTGTCCTACAGTGAGGGGCCCTAGGAGACACTGTCCTGCAGTGAGGAGCCCCTGAAGACACTGTACTGCAGTGTTGGTTTTTGGGTTCACCACACTGATGTCATCAACTGAATGACAAGGCTAAGTGTGGGTCTTTGTGCCTTTCATCCTTGCATGTGGAAAGCTAAGGCCAGAAGACAGCAAATTTGGACAGAAGCCTGGGCTGCAGAATGACATTGAAAAAGAATTCGTAAAACAAATGGATGTTTCTCTTTTGTTTGTTTATTTCTGAATATTAAATTAAGTGTACTTGTGTGTACCTGAGTGGGAGTATTTTCCTGTGAGTGCAGGTGCCTGGGGGGGGAGACCAGACAACAGTGTAGATTCCCCTGGAACTAGAGTTATATGCTGTTATAAGCTGTCTGATGTGGGGGCTGGGAACCAAACTCTGGTCTTCTGAAAGAGTGGTAAGTGCTCTGAACACTGAGCCATCTCTCCAGCTCTGCAAGACTCTACATCATCTTTCCAAGACACCCAAGAGATACCCACCCCTGACCTTTAGCAAACTGCTCCATTTGTCTATCTCTGGTCAACATGCAGACTCTCAGCTAACTCTACCTCTCCTTGTTTAGGCAGAAGGCTCTGGACAGATGGATTTCTCTCACTTACACAGGGTGTTCCAGACAGAAGGGGACTAAGAAGCCAGTGTTCCTAAAATGCAGAGCCATAAAACCACCACTTATGGTGTTCCTTGATTCCAGTGTCTGGATGGGGACAGAGCAGAACAGGGGCAGCTTGATTTGGTGTCAAAATGTTGGGAGAAGTTCCTTAGCAAAGTGGAAGCTCGTGGCTCCTGAGACCAATGGAGGATGCTGGCACTAGGCTGGGGGCTCAACTCTCAACTCACAGGGCAGGGATATGCTGCATCCCAGCATGGGGGGCTGGGTATCAAGCATTTGGGGGGGGGGGCAGTGCTAGAGAGATGACTCAGTGGTCAAAAGTGCTTGCTGTTCTTACAGAAGACCCTAGTTCAGTTCCCAGCACCCACATAGTGGCTCATGTGTCCCTGCAACATCAGCTCTGGGGTGTCTGGTGGTCTCTTCTGACCTCTGCAGATAACTGTCCTCAGATGCACATACCCAAATAGAGATACACATACCTATATAAATAAAATTAAATCTTGAATAAAAGAGATCATGGCTTAAATACATTAGTCCATTCCATAGAGAATAATACACTAAAAAGAAGCCTCCATTTAAAAATAAATAAATAAAACGCATCATCATAACCTAGCTAATCTCCTGGCTGTGACCTCGGCGGGAACTGCTTTCTGCTGATCCCTTGGTGCTGGGTGCTCAGCTACACTTGGGAAGTAAGTCTCTGCATCCAACAGCACAGTTAAGGAAACAATGGAACCCCACACCAGGGAATCTCTGGGAAAGTGTAAAAGTGTACTACCCCTTTGTGCCTCCAGCTGACCTTGACCTCAAGTTCCCCCCACCCCCAACAGTGCTAGGATTAAAGGATTGTGCCAGCACACCTGGTGTGGCTGCATGTATTTTTGTGAGCAATCTAGGATTCCTGAAGCAAGAGACAGGCATCCAAGCACATGATACCCAATGCCATGCTGGACTGAGAACTCTCCATGGACAGGACTGTGGGCTTTGGCTCTACAGCTCATCATATCAAGGATGAAGAAACTGGGGCTGAGAACATGGCTCAGTTGGTCAATAACCTACCTAGCATGTGTGAAGCCCTGGGTTCAAATCCCAGCCCTACCATATAAACCAGGTATGGTGCCAGACTCCATACCTGAGTAACTCCAGCTACTCAGGAGGCTAAGGCAGGAAAATCACAAGTTTGAGGTTAACCTTGGCTATATAGGAAGACTCTGTCTCAAAATTAAAAAATAGAAAGAGGGTTGGAGGTGTTGCCCAATGGTAGAGCACTTGCCTGGCCTGTACAGGCCCCTGGGTTTAATCCCCAGTGTACACATGCACACACGCATGCACGCATGCACACATGCACACATGCACACACACACACACACACACACACACACACACACACACACACCTCCCTTTCAAAATCTATTTTTGCCAAACTTTGATCCTCCAAGCCAAGGTCTTTCGGCCAAATGTTGGAGTTGGCAGATCTATCAAAATGCAGCCGATGGAACGCAGAGGCTGAAACCGTGGGAGTCATCCCTTACAAATGGATGCTGTAGATGGTGAGGGTGGCAGGGATGAGAGGATTCCTGAGCAGGTGGACTTCTATCTCCCTCGGTCTAATTGGCACGGACTTCTGTTTCTGCTTTTGATGTAGGATGTGGGTGACTCCAGGAGACAAAGAGCCTCGTTACTGGCTCCTTCACTGCTCTTGGAAATACTCAGAATGCCTGGCCCTTCCACTCAAGCCCCCAGCTTGGAGCCCAAAAGCTAAATCCAGATATGTCATATATTTATCCAAGGCAGCCATTGGCCAGGAAATGACTATAAAACACACATTTTGAATAAAACGGGAGATTTATGGTGCTTTCGTGAATCTGAGCCATATCTCTCTGCCTCCCCCAGGCCAAGATCCCCTTAATCACTAACATACCCCCAGCTTGGACGCTCAGTGGGCACAGAATTGCTTCCTTCTGGTTCTATCCAGAACCAGCGAAGGATGTGATGGGGATGGCCCTGGTTTAGCTGACAGTCTGCAAATGTATCGCCGGTTCATTTGCAGCTCTGGCGGGGGCTGGGGTTTTCTTTCTTTTTCTTTAGAGGACACACACAAAAAAAGAGGGGAAAGCCTTTACATGGACCTTTGATCAGGCAGGACTTGAAAAATGGTTTCCTAGGAGATTCTCACCCTTAATGCCCCAGGGATTACTGGCAGAGCGGAGTGGAGTAGGGGTGGGGAATTACCTGTCAAGAACAGCCTCTATGTCAGAAGTTAGAATACAGTAGGAGCTGCTACCTTGCCTCAAGCACTGTCCCCCAATACCTATGTACCTCTCTTCTCCTCTTTCTTATTCAAGGAAAAGAGATGGGCAGCAGAGAAAGTTGGAGGAGGGTATGACTCACAGCTGGACTTCCAGATGTTCATCTCAAAGGAAGCAATGACGCAAAAAAAAAACAAACAAACAAACAAAAACATCCTATGAGCCTCTAAGAGCTACCTGCCTTGGCCACCAGCACCAGGTCACAGGCATGCACCAACACACTAGGCTGTTATGTGGGTGCTGAGGACCTGAACTCAAGTCCTCACATGTGTATGGCAGGCTTTGCCTTTGTAGCTCCTCATAATAGGTAGATAATGACTAGAGTCATTCGTGTTTCTGTGGGTAGTTCCAGACACACATGGGATCATTCTTACTGGGGGTGCCCTATCTGGTGTGCAGACATGTTTACATACACACACTCATGCACACTTGCACACACATGTACACATATGCATGCACATGAATGTACACATGCACACACATGTATACATGCATGCACACACATGCACACATAAACATACATGCCTGTATACACATGCACACGTGCACACACTTGTGCACACTCATACACACACACTCAGGCACACTCGCACACACATGTACACACATGTATTCACATGCATGTATACACACTCATGTACACACACATGCACACATAAACATGCATGCACATGCGCACACTCATGCACACTTGCACGCACATACACAATGCATGCACACACATCTTTTTCTGAGAACAAAGAAGATGAGGAAGAGGAGGAGAATAAGAAGCAACAGTAGCAGAAACCGATTGCTTCTTTATCACCCAAGGGCTCTCTGGCGTTTCCTTTTGCTGGGCTTCTATGCCAAACCATCCATGCTCATGGTCTCACTGACTCCTCGCTACAACCAACACTGTCTGTGATAAATACCTGGGACAGCACATCCCAAGAATGAATAGCTGGAAGGTCAGAGAGGTTAAGTGTCTTACCCAAGGGGCAGTAAGGGGTGGGGTGAATTTAATAATCTAGGCCACAAAAGAAACGGAAGTGCCCAATACAGAGGGAGATGGTGAAGGGATATGTGTGATTGTGAGTGTGTGCGAGTGTTTAAGAGTGTGAGCATATGTGAAGAGATGTGTGTGAATGTGAGTGTTTAAGAGAGTGTGTGTGTGAGTGTATGAGTGTGTGCATATGTGAGTGTGCAACTGTGTGAGTATGAGTGTATAAGCACATATGAAGGGGTATGAGTATGTGTGAGTGACTTGTGAATGTGTGTGTTTGAAGGGATGTGTGTGTGAACGTGTGTGTGAGTGGGTGAGTATGAGTGTGTGAATATGTGAGTGTGTGAGAGCATTATGAAGAGATGTGTGTGTGTGTTAATGTGAGTGTATGAGTTGAGCATGTATGAAGGAGTGTGTGTGTGAATGTGAGTTTGTGTGAGTGTGTGAGTTTGTGTGAGTGTGTGAACATTTGTAAAGGGATGTATGTGTGAGTGTGTGTGTGTGTGTGTGTGTGTGTGTGTGTGTGTGTGTGAGGGGTGTGTGAGAGAGTGTGAGTATTGTTGTTAACAAGGAAAATATAGCTCAGCCCAGGACAACAGCTTCCCTGACCCAAGAGGACTGAGCAGTCGCACCAGATATTTGAGACACGCGTATCCAGGCATCTCTGTCTCTGAATCAGAACACTAACAGCTGGTGTTGGCTCCAGCTCTGCTGCTGACAGGACAGCACTGCCACTGTGAGCGTCTCTGCCACACATGACACAGTCTTGACACAGGTCTGTTGATGGGATAAATGAACACAGTCACTGCCTCCCACTGTCCACCCGGGTCTCAGCCTCCCGCCCGCATCTGCCTTTCTGCTTGAAATGCTAATCCTGACAATTGTTTGCCTGCTTAGTTCCCATTCATTACTAGACATGGGTCAAGTTCCCCGCCCCCACATAATACACATACATGGTCATTCACACACATATATACACTCAAATTCTTGCATGCAAACTCACATACACACACTTCCTCACACATACACCACACATACATTCACATTCACACATACATGCACACACTCACTTATACATATGTACACACTTTATTACACACAAGCACACACACTCACACACATGCACACACACACATTCTCACACACATGCACACACACATTCTCACACATATGCACATATACTTTATTACACACATTAATACACACTCACATACATGCACACCCACATTCTCACACACATGCACATATACTTTATTACACATATGCACACACATATACACATAATTTCTCACACCCATGCACACCCATCACCACAGACCAGGTTTGTGAACTCTGTCTTCATAATTCCCCAGCACTGCAGTCCATCCATGAAGCAGACTGATCTTTCTTAGCGTTTCTACTGCTGTGAAGAAACACCATGACCACAGCAACTCTTATAGCAGAAAGTATATTTAATTGGGGGCTGGTTTATAGTTCAGAGGTTTCATCCAATAGCACTGTGGTGGGTATCATGGCAGCAGGCAGGCAGAAGTGAAGCTGGAGAGATAATTGAGAGTTTTACATCTGGACCAGCAGGCAGCAGGAAAAGAGCGAGCCTCTGAACCTGGCTGGAGCTTCCGACATCCCAAAGCCCACCCCCAGTGACACACTTCCTCCAACAAGGCCACACACCCCTAATCCTTCTCAAGTAGTGCCATTCCCTGTGAGCCACCACAAGACTAAAAACCCTTTACTTCACTAAGTTATAAGCACTGGGGAGCACTGAGTTCCTATCACCTTATTTGTTCCAATGCTCCCAACACTTCCGGTGAGTCCAGATCAGAGCGAGAACTCACTAGGCAGATTTTGAATCTATCAATGTCTGTTGTACCCTTGACAGCCACACAGTGAGAAGATGTGAAATCTGAGTATTCTACCCCAAATCTCACAAATCTGTTGTTTCGATGAAAAGCTCCATGGTACATCGTTGATGTACAAAGACAGAGATTTTAATATTTTAGATTTACAAAGCTTGTGAATATGCTCTTAGTTAAGATTCTTAATGATTTTAGGATGTCACCAAGTGTTTGAGGGGTAGAGATGGAAATTAAATTTCTCCACGATGGGCATCCCTAACCTGAATGTCTGTCACCTAAAATGTTCCGAGACCCAAAACATCATGTGATGGTTTATGTAGACTCTGTCCAGAGAGTGGCACTATTAGAGGGTATGGCCCTGATGGAGTAGGTGTGGTCCTGTTGGAGAAGGTGTGTCACTGTGGGTGTGGGCTTTAAGACCCTCCTCCTATCTGTCTGGAAGCCAATATTCTGCTAGCAGCCTTCAGATGAAGATGTAGAACTCTCAGCTCCTCCTGCACCATGCCTGTCTGGATGCTGCCATGCTCCTGCCTTGATGATAATGGACTGAACCTCTGAACCTGTAAGCCAGCCCCAATTAAATGTTGTTCTTTATAAGACTTGCCTTGGTCATGGTGTCTGTTCACAGCAGTAAAACCCTAACTAAGACACATCAGGAGCACCAACCTGAGTAGCAGATTCTACTTCATGTGCTCAGGAAATGCTTAAAATCAAAGCCCAAACATGTTGAAAACAACACACAAAATTACCTCCACATTATGTACATAAAGCGTACATGAAGCTTGAATTAATTTCATGTTTATACCTGGGTCCCACCCTGACATCCCAAGGTACCCTGTGGGGCAGTGGGCTGTGCACAGACAGCCAGGTCCCTGGTCGAGCATGGGACAGCAGGTGTTTGGCCACGCCTCCTGAGTCCCTGGCTTCTTCTACAGCCTCCCACAGCCCCCTGCAGAGAGGTATGTGGCCATCAGTCACACGGGAGCAGCACCAAGCCCTCCCACATGCAAATAAGGTTCCTCCAAAGCTCTCAGGCCAAACCAATGAGAAGGATCTGTTGTCAGACCCTTACCCACACCAAAACTGGATATAAGAATCCTATCCAGAAGGATTAAAGGTGTGCAAGAACTACTCCATCGTCTGAGCCTTCTGTTCTAAGAGCTGTAATACTTGGGAAGAGGTCTGCTCTCCCAAAGCACTGCCTGAAGCTCTGCAGCACTCCTCACTGGCTACTCGGCCTCTCATCAGCCTAGCCCGACATGACTCAGTGTCGGGTGATGCGGGTGATGTGGAGTAACCAAGTAACTTGGAAGGCACGGCAGAGATGGAGGTGGAACCAACTGTAGCAGCAGAAGCAGAGGAAGTGACTTCCCCTCCCTGCTGGCACTTGCTTCCCTTCGCCAGAACTCTTGCACCAGGTTGGGCTAGAGATCTCTGTGGAAAGCCTCTGGTACAGAGGCCCGCAGTACCCCATTATGCAAAGGCAACTGCCCCGAAAACCAAATTCCCCAAACATGGTCCCAAGCACTTCAGATAAACAATGCTCCTCCTGTGTTTGGATGGCCCAATTGGTTGAATGAATTAGGGGCTCATCTCTTCAAAAGGCAAGCTTTGTTTCAAATTAATGCGTAAGATTAAATATGTATCGCCGGTCAGTATTTATTGTGTGACCTTCCTGACTCAGACCCTTGGGGCCAAGAAAGCCATGGACCTGTTTTCTCTATTGTAGGTGGGGGAAGTGGGATTTTGTTTGTTGTTTCCTCATGATTAATTCACACTTCAAGAACTCTGTGCTCAGGAAAAGGACCCGATAGACCAGATCAAACGAATCATGTCTAATTGGCATGACAATTGCTCCTTTTTCCTGGGTAGATGAGACACACATGGATGTTTTTGGTCATTTGAAGGGTATGGGAATCAAAACTTGGTTTTTTGTTTGTTGCTTGCTTGCTTGTTTGCTTGCTTGCTTGTTTCAGCAGTAGGCTTGAGGCATGGCTCATTGCCACAGTGAACATGTGCCCAATATTTATGAGGTCCTAGGTTTCCGCCCCAGCATCAAAAACAAACAAACAAAAAGCAACACTTTCTTTTGTTCCTGTGTGTGTGTGTGTGTGTGTGTGTGTGTGTGTGTGTGTGTATGTTCGTGTAACATGTGTCCCTGTGTTTGGGGGCATGCATGCACACATGTGCCTGTGAAGGCCAGAGGTCAGCATTCGATATCTTCACCATACTTTTTTGAGGCAGGGTCTCTCACTGAACCTGGAGTTCACTGATTCAGTGGGGCTGGCCAACCAGCTCCCAGCATCCTCCTATCTTGACTTCTGATATAGATGCTGGCTGGGGATGGTGGCTGGTCCTCACATTTGTAGCAGCCACTTTCCCTGCTGAGGCAGCTCCCAGCCCCCTGCCAGCATCAAGCCTCTGTAGTGGTTTGAAAGACAATGGCACCCCATAAGAGTGGTACTATTAGGAAGTGTGGCCTTGGTGGAGTGGGTGTGTTGCTGGGGCTGGGCTTTGAGGTTTCAGACACACAAGCCCAGTGTCTCACTCTCTTCCTGATGATCCATATGTAGAACTCTCAGCTACCTCTCCAGCACCATGTCTGCCTCCCTGCTACCATGCTTTCTGTCATACTGACATCGAACCAGACCTCTGAAATTGTAAGTCAGCCTCAATTAAATGGTTTCCTTTATAGGAGCTGTCATGGTCACGCTGTCTTGTCACAGCCTTAAAACCTCAATTAAGGCAGCTTCCTAGCTAATCTGCTGCTCCATCTATCTTGTGTGTGTGACAGATGCATAAAACTAAATTCTTGGTTTTGTTGTTGTTGTTGTTTAAATACTGGTCCATCTGGATGTGGTGGTCAGGAGGGAGAGGCAGGTGGATCTCTGAGTTTAAGCCCAGCCTGGTCTATATATCTCAGAGAACCCAGGCCAAGACGGTGTCTACAGTGAGATAGAACCCACTCTTAGACCAGCTTGTGTTGTGGTTTGGTTATGAAGGAAACGTCACCCACAGGCTTCCTTTGAACCCGTGTTTTGGCGGGCTTGCTATCCTGAGAGGCTATGGGACAGGATAATGGGTGGGGCTAGCTGGAGGAAGTAGGGCCTTGAAAGGGTAAACAGGGTGCTCAGGTCTCTCACATCTCTCTTCCTGTCCACCATGAACTGAACGAAGCCTCTCCATCCCAGACTCCCATCACGGCTATATTCTGCTCCAGCATGGCGGGGGGGGGGGGGGGGGGGGGCACGCAAGCAAGCATGGATAGAACCCTGAACGGAAATCAAACCCTTCCTTCATAAGGTCTTTGATCCTAATGCGCACATAAATCCAGTTCTAAGATTTTGTGTCCCAAGATTCTAATCCTACGGACAACACATTTCCTGCTCCACTCTGCTTGGGAGTGGCGGGTCTGAAATACCTAAGGGTCAGCAGCACAGAACTCATGGCAGGAAAAAGACAGCCACAAGCCTCCTTGTTTCCTCTTCCCTATAGCCATCCCCTCTATCCAGTCAGCAAAGAAAAGACATGAAAAACAAAACAAAACAAAACAAAACAAAACAAAACAAAACAAAAACCAGAGACACAGACAAACAAGCAAACAAAGGATATCCATGTCTCGCATACTCTTTTAAGCACATGGTATTTATTAGGCATTAATGGGTGCACAAATGTAAGAAAGGAGTACTTGATTTTTCACCCAACCCCCCCCTTTAACAACATAAAAAGACAAGATCACATAGAATGCTCATGCACAAACTCACTCACTCACTCACTCACTCACTCACTCACTCACAGACTTCCACGTTCTCAGCCACATAGATTACCCTGTTCTGTTTATTAGGGTCAGTTTAAAAAAAAAAAAAAAAGAAGAAGGGAAGGAGGAAGGAAGGAAGGAGAAAGAAAAGAAACACAAAACCTTTTTTTTAAATCAAGAAAGGAAAGAGAGAGAGAGAGAGAGAGAGAGCGCACAAACACAGTTTTGAGTACCAAATAAAATTAAAAGGTCTTGGTCAGCCCCCAGGCTGGGTTTCATGTTACTACTTAATTAGAATTCCTATTTATAAATAAATAGTACCAGTAAAATATTACATCTGAGAAACCCTACAATAATGTCGTACTTACACACTTTTTTTTTAATACTGTTTTTCTGCTTTTGATGCGTGTGGTTTTGTGTCCCAGGTGATTGGCGCTGGGGTGGGGGTGGGGATGGGGGTGGGGATGGGGGTGGGGATTTCTTGGAGGCTGAGGCACAGGTAACAGTTCCTCTCCTGAGGCACCTGGAGCTGTTTTGCTCTGTATCCGGAGGGTCACAGAGGAGGTTTGAGCCAGCCTGGGGCTGACGCTGACGTCACTGTTCATTTTTTTTTCTTTTTAATACAAAGTATATTTATTTTCACTTTCTTCTCCCCTACAACGTGTAAGCCGGGAGCTTGCGCCCTTGCTGTGTGTCACAGTTCTGTTCCTGTGTCACCCAGGGCTCTTTCAGTTTATCGAAGCAAGGTTTCCAGGCTGAGGAGTTCTAGGCCCCGTTTTAGCCACAGACGGCTGGAGAGACTGGAGCTGGGACGATAGGTGCTGAGGAGTGAGGGTGTCAGACTGAGCCCGACATCCTAGCTCCATACGCTCAGTAGAAGGCAACTCTGAATTCCACGACGCTGGGGAAGGCAGAACCAAACCAGAAGGAGAAAAAGCAAAACCCAATCCAAAAACTAGCAGGTAGCCCCTGCGACGTTCGTAGACATCTCACATGACGGAGGTAGGTATTTTTTTGTTAGAGGAGGGTGGCCGATGTACATTTTAGCTCATTTATCGGAGGGAAGCCCCGAAAGTACGTGTTTTGAGACATCTCTGTCTCTGCTCTCCCTCCATTCAAGGGACTGGGTCCCAGTAAGAAAATTCCAAAGGAAAAAAATATATTATTATTTATTATATAACAAAGTCAACATTAACACTGAGACACAGAGTGCCTCTCACCGTGCGGTCGGGGTCCAACACTCAGCGAGGCAATATGGTCTCGAACCCAAGAGAAACAATCGGGGAACATGTCTGGGGCGCTGTGTATGTGTTCCTGGTTGGATGAGAGTGGGCGCGGGGTAGGATGGGACTCGACACTCTTTCTGTTTCTCCTATCGGTTCTGAGACATCGAGTCACAATTTTGGAATGGTGGCTTCGGGGCACTGATCTTATCAGTGGCTGTGGAGCTCCAGATATGGAGGTTACAACGGGCGATCTAGAGCTTCGCATCTGCGGGGTTCTCATCACTACTGTCCCTCACTTCTCTCTCTCTCTCTCTCTCTCTCTCTCTCTCTCTCTCTCTCTCTCTCTCCCCACACCCTCTCTGGCACAGGTCAGCCTTTAGCTATTCTCACTCCACTCTGGCACCATGCCGACGCCGTGTACCGAGTGATACTGATGGGGGGACAGGGTCCTGGGCACGCCGTGAGTGTAGAGAAACTCTGGGGGCTGGAGGCCGCCCGGAGACTGAAGGCCAGTCTGAGGCCCGCACTGCCTGACCACAGGCTGATGGGCCACTGAGGTCTGGTGCTGAAACATCCCTTCGCCGAGCTGGGGAGAACCATGGTTGGCCATGCCAGCCAACCGAGGGACCAGGGGCCCCGAGGTGAAATGAGCGGAGAAGTGCTGGTAGGGAAGACGGTCCATGGGCTGCACGGTGGTGACGGTACAGCTGCTATAGGAGGGCATGCTGGGCCATGTGTTACAGCTGATGTCCTCCAGGCTAGGCACGGGCTCGCTGGGGGGAGCGGAGCTGGCATACATGCAGGCCTGCCGCTGGGCCGACTCTGTCCTGTAAGAGGTACTCAGGCCCTGCTGCTGGGGGTAGCCCGAGCGATAGAAGGTGTCTTCCTCGCTGGGGGATGTCTCCATGTACGGCTTCTTATAGGGGTGCTCCGTGCTGGAACATTCCTCATCTGCAAAGACAGGAAAGATATTAGTCACCCTATACCACAGACAGGACCAGAAGATAGCCACTAGGCCTGAGAATAGAGGCTATCAGCTCCAACCTTCATTCTGATGGAACAAGACAAAACAAAAATGTGTCATAGGCACACCCTCGGGCTGTGAGTTTTAAGCCACAGTCTTGACTTTTGATTAATTCAGTTTCACCATCTGTAAAATGTAACAAAGTCCTCTGCAGTGCTTCCCACAGAGGGAAACATTGAAAATTAAATGGGAAAATACATCCAATAATCAATTGAGTCAGAGTCTGGCATCAAAAAATGCTATAAAACATCCTTTCATCATGACTGTCACCACCACCACCATCATCACCACCACCACCAACACAATCACCATCATCACCACCACCACTACCACCACCACCACCATCATCAGTATGTTCTTATGTAGTTCAAGCTAGCTTCAATGTCCGTATGTAGCCGAGGAGGACCTTGATCATCTAACTTTCTGCTTTTCCTTTCCCTGAGCCAGGATTAAAAGCACTCACCACCATACCTGGTTTTATGTGGTTCTGGAAATTGAACTCAGGACTTTTGGCTATACTAGGCAAGCACTCTACTAAGCGACTACATTCCAGTGTTATTATTAATGATAATGATTGGTAATACATTACCCCATCCATCCATCTATCCTCCCAAACCTGGCATTTAGGCAGCAATAAGAGACCAGGAACAACAGTAAAACACACACACACACACACACACACACACACACACACACACACAGAGAGAGAGAGAGAGAGAGAGAGAGAGAGAGAGAGAGAGTGCTGGTGATACCTGCCTGTGTTCTAACCACTTCCCACAAGGTGACCCAACAGTCCTCAAAGCAACTGTTCCAAGTGAGTTAGTCCCATTTTATACATGAGAGGAAAGGAACACAGAGGTTAAGAAGCTTGCCCAGGGACTCCCACGGTGGCTGATAATGGTGGATATGTGGCTGGTGATCTAGCTGTCTCATTATGAAGTGTCTGCTCATCAATGTCACAATATATGAAGCCAGCATTAGATACTCATGCAGTGGGTGGGTAGATGAATGGTGGATGGTTAGGTGGGTTGGTGGGTAGATAGATGATGGATGGGTGGATGGGTGGATGGATGGATTGGTGTATGGATGGGTGGATTGGTAGGTGGATGGAGGGATATATTCATGGATAGATGGATAGATGGATGGTTAGATGGATGGGTGGGGTGTATGGATAGATGATGGATGACTGGCTGGATAAATGATGGATGACTGGCTGGATAAATGATGGGATAGATGAATAAATGTGTGGATGGATACATGATGAGTAGATGGATATATGGATAACTGCATGAATGAATGGATGGATGGATGACGGATAGGTGGCTGGATAATGGATGGATGGGTGGGTGGGTGGGTGAATGCTGGATGGGTAGTTGGACGGTGGTTGGGTAATGAGTGGATAGAGAGGTGAGAGATAGATGAACAGACAGATGGATGTGTGGATGGATGGTTGTAGACTGGATGGGTGGGTGGATGGATGGAATTTGGAGCAAATCCCCTTCACTAGCTGTTGAGTCAATACCAATCCCTGTGTCACTGTTTCCTGTGAATTGGATTACACTACTCCTCTGCCCATTCATTCATCCTGGTACAGCGTAATAGAGATAACTTCATCCCCAGAAGAGTCTCCCTTAGGCGCTCTGGGGCCATTGACCCTCTTGGGAGCTAACCACTGTGCTGTGGGCAGCCATTTCCTAGACTAATTCCCCAGAATGGGATGTTTTGAAAAGTATGTACACACAGTTTTCTATCACTCTTAAGGGGGCGGTGGGGGGGGGGCAGAAACTTCCTAAGACCCAGCACCCAGGCTAAGAGCTCTGGAGACATTTGGACAAGGATCTGATTCTTCTGTTAGTGTGTTGCCTGTGAGGAATCCACCCTCCCAAGTCATAGCCACGGATGCATGTTAGCAATGTGGACGTCATTCCATGATAAAATTAAACTCAGGAGATTGTCAGGGAGTAGACGTGGTCAAAACACATCACGTGCATGCATGTAAAGAAGGAAAAAGAGAGAAGAAAGATTGGTGTCAGAAAGTCCTCTGATAACTTTCAGAACATCTCTCATTGCTGGGAAAACATGGTACATCGTTCTCATGGAAGACCTTGTCTCTAACTGCCATCTCCAGCTGCTTCCTTCAGGGAGGCCATACTTGGATATGTCTGCCAAGGCGTCATCTCAGACACATCCATCCCTCAAAGGGACTTTGACCTCCCCAGGGGTTGAAGGTCATCTTTTCTCATTTTCAGATCTCTTTTTAATCAACACATGTAGAAAAATTACATTTGCATCTGGGGATATACTCTAGATTTGATCGTGTGTGTGTGTGTGTGTGTGTGTGTGTGTGTGTGTGTGTGTGTGTGTGTGTAGAAATGAGAAAGGGAGGGAAAGAAAGGCGAGGAGGAGTCAAAGGATCTATGTCAGGAAAAGAAACATCCGCCAGCCCCCTTTGGGAGCCAGAAACACCATAATTAGATTGTACAGTGTGGTTGAGTTTAGCTTATCTGAACATTTGCTTGTGTCTGTGTGTTTTGATGCAAGATCTCATTCGGTAGGCCAGACTGGCCTATAATTTGCAATCCCCCTGCCTCAGCCTTCCAAGTGCTTATCCTCCCTGGGTTTCTCACTTTGTAAATGGAAACAGGTGTCTCAGAGCACATGATGCCCATCAACACCCAGCAGGCTGCAGCTTTCCCAAATAGATGACATGTAGTCACTATGGATACTGAGTCCCTGGAAGATATGAAGAGACCGTTGTTGTGAGGCACTCCCAGGGTGGAGATAGCTCACATCTCATGGCCCTCAGAGTCAGACTCCAGGGGTGGCCTTTGGGAGTTGGAAGCTTTGTCAATATGGGCTGGTTATTTAACCTCTGTCTTCACTGTTTTAAATGAGACTGTAGTTCAAGCTCAGGGTGGGATGTGTCTTGTGGCTTGATGTGAAGGTGTAGGCCTGTGTGTATGCTGTGTGCTTGTCTGGGCTCAGTGAAAGGAAACTGTTTTGCTTTAGAAGACCTAAAAAGAAGGGAGAAGGAAAAGAGGAAGGGAGAAAGGGAGGGAAGAAGAGGAGAGAGGGAGGTAGAGAAGGAAGGAGAGAGGGAGGGAGAGGAGGGAGGAAGGGAAGGAGGGGGAATGGAGGAGGGAGGGAGAACAAGGGAGGGAAGGAAGTAAGGAGGAAGAGAAGAAAGGAAAGAGGGAGGGAGGGAGAGGAGGAAAGGAGGGAGGGAGAGAGGGAAGGAGGAAGAGAAGGAGGGGAGGGAAGGAGGGAAAGGAAGAAAGGAGGGAAGAAAGAGCAAGGGGAAAGGGAAGGATAGGGATGGGAGGAAACTATGGCTGTCTTTGAGGAGTATAAATACAAAGGAAGTTGTCTCTCCTGTGTGACTTTCAAGGATGGCCAGGAGTCACGAAGCTTGATGTTGGACCATACCTGAGGAATGAAGTACTTAATAGAAACTTATGGTGTGACCCCTGCTTGGTCTTACAGCAACTCCTCAAAGTGTCTGTCTCTGCTCCCATTTCCCAGAAGCAGGGAGTTAACCTCAGAGAGTGACAGAGATGGGAAGCCAAGTGGGAGCTAACTTCCTGAGCCTATGGTGCCAGCCTTCCTTCCACTGGCCAATGTCCCTCACCTGGCTACCCCACTGGCATCCCCTGAGTTCTGCCTAGTGCCAGGCAGGGTGCCAGGTGCTTTGGATGGAGCTGTGAGCCAGGCAGATGCACGTCCCCCTAGCCCCACTCCATCCAACTATAGCAGCACGTGAAGAAAGCTAAGTATCTTGTCACTCAGAGAAAGTACTGGAACATATGGCTTTGAGTGAACTTTCACACACTGGTGACGCCTTTGGGCTGGCTCATAAAGCAGACCCTCAACTGGATAGATAAGTGTAAACCTGGCTCCTGCCACACAGTGACACGGGTAACCGTGTCCCCCAGGTGACACCAGTGGACAGCTCAGATTCCTCCCCACACAGCATGGGTTGTACCTGCCTAACACTCTGCACGTTTGTTTTTAGCCGGACATTCTGCAACACATCTGGGAACCCTATGGGGTACCCCCAAACATTTATACCAAAAAATAAATAAATCAAAACACCACTGCCCAAGAAAACTGCAGTCATTCCTGCAGGTGTCCTGGGCACACAGTGCCAACCATACAGATGTTTGAAGACATCCAGATGTTTTACAGTGTTAATATTTTTTTCCGCCGCCTTACAGCTAGTTAGGGTTTCTGGACTCTTGATAGTGCAACCCTCAGCTTATGTCCACATCTGACACCTTGATTCCTTCCTTCCGATTTCCTTCTGCCCACTGGACCTTATGCCCTTATACTACTGCTAGACTCACAGCTTTGGACTTTTTATCATTATGATTATTATTGTTATTATTATTATTATTATTAACTAGGGCGTTCCCCTTTTCAACAACAGAAAGTACAGCTGCAGGGTACCCTTGGCAGGAGGAAAAAAAAAAAAAAAGGAAACTTTTTTTTTTTTAGTTTCTGATCCCTTCCAGATTCATTACAAGTTTAAACAGGGGGTGTAGGGAGAATAATAAGAAAAAGGTCGGAATGCAGTTTAGAAAATCATAAAATTACGCATTCCAGTCTGTAATACCCAGAAATATCTGGCCCAGAGTGTGCAGGGAAACTCCAAAGCTGGTTTTCTGCTGGAAGATAAACCTGAGGACTCTCAGATCCTTCCCAGGCATCATCTCAGGATCTGAACTTCAGGTCAGGCACGATCAATGCACAGCGTGTAATCGCTGAGTTTGTCTGGGGGGAAGATATGGTCTTAGTCTTTGAGTAGTCTGGGTGTGGTTTAGCTTCCCTGGTTGTGCGAAGAGCCATAACTGGGTGTCAAGCGTTCCAGTGGAACTAGCCAGGGACCTGACGATTCTGCTTCAGAGAGTGTGAAGGGTGTGTAGAAAAAGTGGTCGGCGATGCTTGCAACTCCGCTAAGTCTCTTGAGTAACAGGAAAGTTCTTCCTGAGTCTGGCCACCCAATCCCTGTAGAAAAACCTGCTCCTTTGGAATCTTCTAGAAGTATGTGTGTGTTGTCTGTTTGTTTTGTTTTGTTTTAACTCTGGATAAAAATCATTTAGTGATGAGCTCAGAACACAGCTTTAAGGCACACAGCATCATAGCTCCAATGCTTATGCTCCAAGTAGCTGTGGCTAAAGGCCTGAACTGCTCCAAGCACAGTCCCTAACTGCGCATGAGGATAATCCCCAAACTCCTCCTTAGGCTTAATTAAGGAATTACCAAGTATGCCTGCCATGCCCAGCGAGTCAGCCCAGCACTTGGAATCTCTGTCTTCAAATCTTATCTCTCGGCATAACCCATGTCTACTCCCTCTCCCCAGCAGTTTTCTCCCTCGGCAGACTAGGCAGATGGCTCTCTGAAGGTCATCCAACGCTCTGAGGTATTTGGGTGGATTCCAGAGCTGGAAGCTTCCCAGAGCCACTTTTTAAGTCACTGATCCCATTGAGCAAATATGGTCATAGTTACCAAGTGGGTCACATCCCTTGCCGGCTGAGTTCACATGGGGAAATGTGGTGTTTTTACAGACAAGAGACTCTGGAAGTCAGCTAAGGGGTCAGCAGGAAGTCAGGAGATGGCTGTAATTCAGACCTACTGAGTCGCAAAACAGCAAAGATGGGTGGCGCTGGGCTTTCTGCTGTAAACCTGTGCTTTCTGCTGTTACTGTAACTCAACAGGCTCAACCAACATGGAGGGTTGTAACACTTGACACAGATGGATGGATGGATGGATGGATGGATGGATGGATGGATGGATGGATGGATGGGCGGATGGATAGATGGATAAAAGGGTGGATGGATACATAAATGGATGGGCAGGTAGATAAATGGAGAAGTGAATGGATGGGTGAATGGATGGATAAATGGGTGAGTGGATGGATTGGTGGATGGATAGGATAGTTGGGTGAATGAAAGAATAAAGAGGTTGGTGAGTGGATAAATAGGTGGATGCATGTATGAATGGATAGACAGACAAATGGATGGATGGGTGAGTGGATGGATGGATGGATGGATGGATGGATGGATGGATGGATGGATGGATGGATGGGTGGGTAGGTGAATGGATGAACAAATAAATAGATGGATGCTTGGACAGATGAATGGTTGGATAGAGAGATAAATGATTGGATGATAGATTTTGAAATTATACACTCCAAACTCTCAGAACTTGGGTTAAAATGGAGACACTGGAATGGCATCATGGGGAATTAAAATGAAAGCACCCTGGCTCAGACCCCATGACCACCGAGAGTTTATCTGCTGCTCTCAGACTTGCTTCCCCCATGAGAATGCATGTTTCATAAGAGCAGGTCTCTCTCCTGCTTGCGTTCTCCTTACAGGGCCCGGGGTATAAGTACTCTTAGTGTTTGATGACTTCACACGACTCTGTCAGTCATCACTCTAACCTTAGAATCTGATATTAGTGCACTCTTTGTCCCCTGCAGGGTGAGGAGTGGGCATTCTCCAACTCAAGCTGCCCTGAAAAATTCAATAAGGGAAGACCCTGAGGTTGCTTTTAAAAACACACAGCATCGGGTCAGGTCAGTAAAGACACCACTGACAAGCCAAGCAACCTGAGTTCTATCTCTGAGACCTTCACAGTGGAAGGCTTGGGTCCCCTCCTGCCAGTTGTCCCTTGAACTCTGCGGGCTTAGCTTTACCATGACATATGTGCACGTGCACATGCACATACACATACACGCACACACTACATATAAAGTACTAGAAACAAACCTCACAGTCTGGGGAGAAAAGCTCACTGTGGAACCATTTCCAGTTTCCCCCACCTCCCCCTCTCCATCGCTGACTTCCCTCTGATAGCCAGCGCTGTAATGTCTTTGCTACATCTTTATTTGGGTCAGTTTGTTTGCTAATGAAAGGATGGTGAGAGAGTCAGGATAGTCGGAGGAAAGACAGACAAGTGCTCCCTCCTGGTCCTCGGATCCTGGGTTTGATTGAGTGGCATTGATAAAAGACCTGCCCAGCTTTTTTGACTCCATCCAGAGGGAGAGATAGGCTGGAGACAGCCTGGTCCAAACAGGAGAGGAGGCCATTGGCCTGCTGGGCCCTTTGACATTGCATGGGGCCTGGCTCCTAGGCTGGCTGGAAGGCAGACAGACAATGAGAGGAAGTCAGATAGCAGGGCCAGGCTGGGGCCAGGGGGGGAAACCACCCACAGAGTTATCACTCCTAGCGAGTCCCAAACTGGAAGGAAGCCTCCTGATTTGTTATCTCCTCACACCGTGGGGACTAATGATGAATTGCCTTGTGACCCCATTGGCTTCTCTGTCATCCAAGCTCCCCTTGGGGGGTGGAAGTGTGGAAAGTGGTGAGGAAGGCAGAGGTTTCTGGGAAGAGGAGAGGTTTTCTTCAGAGCACATGCACACACACACACACACACACACACACACACACACACGCCCCAAGTCCACTGACTTCACTGAAGATCTCGAGCCAGGCCACTCAGTTGCTAAGGGACTTTGGGGAAATACCTCCATCTGTCTGAGTTCTAGCATCCAATCTGAAAGGACAGAGGGGAACATTTTTTTTCACATTCTTATCTCCAGCCTGTCCCCAAATCCTGGTTCCTCTCACTTCTGCAGTTCTGAGCCACCGTGGCAGGCCTTACAACCTAGGTTGCCCTCTTCCTCTCAACAGGTGTCTGGTGTCATTTCTGTCCCCTCCTATCGCAGCAAAGTGGCGCTAGCAACTGCTAGCAGTGATACTTGCAGGCTGCTGACCCCCTGATGGTCTCCCATCGCTGTTCAGATAACACTGGAGGCTCTAATGGAAATGGCTTAGGGGCGTCTAGCTGGCCCCACCTTTCTCTCCAGTCTTCTATCTCCACCCTTTGCCCTCTGATCTGGGCACCCACATGCTAACCCTTCCCCAGAAAGGGTACATACCCATCTGTCTCTTATCCTTCTCCTAGCTGCCTCCCACTTTCTATGACTCCAACCCAGTCTGTTCTTACAATCTGATACTCATTAGCAATTTGCGGCTGTGTGTGTGTGTGTGTGTGTGTGTGTGTGTGTGTGTGTGTGTGTGTTCATGTTAGCATGTGTCTTGTCCATGGAGATCAGGGGACAGCCTGAGCTGTCACTCCTCAGGTACCATCCATCTTGGTTTATAAGACAGGGTCCCTCATGAACCTGGAAGTTGCTAACTAGGCAAGGCTAGCTGACCAGCGAACCTTGTCCTCTCTAACCCTGGGCTTACTAATGGGTGCCCATACACCTGGCTTCTTTTATACATGGATTCTGGGGGACTCAGGCTTGTAAAGAGAACATTTGCTGACTGAGATCTCAGTCCAGACCCTATTCCAGTTTTAACTACATAGTTCTATCATCACTTACACAATGCTCAGCCTGCTTGGGACAGCAGGCTACTTGGGACAGCAGGTCTTCTGTAAAGGATAGGGAGGTGATCACAGATATGTTGGGGCTGTTCAGCCATACCCAGTAGCAGACCAGGTACTTCCCATGTAGTCTCTCCTCTCCTCATCCTCAATGCAACAGGTAGGGCTTACAATTATCCTCGACCTGTATCAGAAGTACTCCAGACCCAGAAAGGTAAGGCGATTTCCCAGGGTCACCTGACGGCAAGCAGCCAGGGGTCACAGGCAGGCGGACCCTTTCTCCAGCCCTGCTGTGCTGATTCTGAATTCACCTAGGAGTCTGAAGGTTGGCTAACCAAGGAGGTTTGCCTTGATTGGTATTTGTGGCCGTCCCACCACTTCTGTACAGAGGCTGTGGCTGAGGACAGTGCTGTGACTACTGACCCGAAATGGGTTTGGTTCTTTTCAAAACTCTCTCTCTCTTTCTCTCTCTCTCTCTCTCTCTCTCTCTCTCTCTCTCTCTCTCTCTCTCTCTCTCTCCCCCCCCCCCGAGTCTGGCATTAATTTAATCGACAGAGCTCCCTAATGCAAACCTGCTGAGCTCTTTATGACCATGTAGGACCCATCCCTGCCACGATCCCCCGCAGGAGATGACATGTTGAATGTAGTGACGGTGTTGCAGACAAGAAAGTGTGGCAGTGAGCAACGCAGGGTACAGAGTGCGCAGACAGAGCTTTCACCTACTAATTCCACCTTCACGAACCACCGGCCGAATGGATACGGTGTTGTGTGCCTGCAACCTCAGTCCTTGGGAAGTTCAAGCAGATGACTGGAATTCAAAACCAGCCCAGGCTATGCAGGGAGTCTGAGGCCAACCTGAGCTACACAACAAGTTTCAGACCAGCCTGGGCTACACAGAAAGTCTGATGCCTGTCTGAGATTAATGGTAAGACCCTGTCTTAGAAGGAAAAACTCACGAGCCCTTTACTGCCGTGCCTCAGTTTACCAGCTGTCAGAATGCCTCCATTGGGAGAAGACTTACTCAGAGACCAACCCTTTTAGCTGTCACACTAGGCAGGATATCTAAACAGGAACTCCTCCTTGGATACTCTTTCCCTCTCTGAGAGTTGAGGGAACAGATGAGCTTGCCGCATCTGGTATCCAGCCCACCCTGGGGCGGATGTTGGGGGGAGCCGGGCTGGGGGCTTGTTGGGGTGACATTGTTCAGGCCTTGGAGATCCAAGGAGTTTGAATGGGTTTGGGTCCATCTGGAAGTCAGACATCATCCCCAGGCAAGGACCAATGCCAGAGTGTCTCTCCTTCCAAACACAAGGATGGGGCATTTGTGTTAGTCAGTCAGATCTGGCTTCCTTCCTCTGGGAAGCCCGGCTCCTGAGATTTCTACTACAACAGTTTTGCTGGTGTCGCCTGCTGGTGAAGAGCTTAACCAAAAGTCCAGAATCAGGTCGCTGGACTTCTGAAGGCGCAGAACTGGTGCTTGGGGAGTGAGGGGCCAGACTATGACTTAGGTGTTTGAGAATAACACAGTGGCCACTGACTGAGCCCATACCAGACAAGCACACAGCATATGCATGGGCCTGCACCATCAAATCAAGCCACAAGACATTTCCCACCCTGAGCTTGAACGACAATCTCATTTAAAACAGAGAAGACAGAGGTTAAATAACGAGCCCATATTCAGAAAGAAAGCTCCAACTCCCAAAGGTGAGCTGCACCCCTGCTGTCTGACCCTGAAGGTCATGGTGTGAAAGCTATCTCCACCTTGGAAGTGCCTCACAATAACTGTTTCTTCGTATCTTCCAGGGACTCAGTATTCACAGTGACTACATGCCATCTATTTGGGATAGCTTCAACCTGCTGAGTGTTGACGGGCATCATGTGCTCCGAGACAACCTGTCCTCATTTACAAAGGGAGAAACCCAGGGAAGATAAGCACTCGGGAGTCTGAGGCAGAAGGGAGGCTGACCTGATCTACAGAAAGATCTTCTGTCAAAACACACAAACACAAGCAAATGTTCAGATAAACTAAACTCAACCACACTGTACATGCTAACTATGGTGGTTCTGGCTCCCAAAAGGCCTGGCAGATATTTCTTCTCCTGACACAGACCCTTTGGCTCAGATAGCTTAGGGAAAATCATTGATTTCTCATTTGATAAAGGAGTGTGTGCTGTATGTATGGTGTGTGTGTGCTATGCATGTGTAATGTGTGGGATGTGTGTGTCTCTGTGTGTCTGTATATGTATGTGTCTATTTATGTGTGTATGTATGTTTGTGTTATGCATGTGTAATGAGTGTGATGTTTGTGTCTCTGTGTATATGTATATGTATGTGTCTATGTACATGTGTATGTATGTGTGTGTTATTCGTGTGTGATGTATGTCTCTGTGTGTATGTGTATTTATGTGTGAATGTATGTGTGCATGTATGTGTGTATATGTGTGTGTTATGCATGTGTGTATATGTATTATATATGTGTGTACATATGTGTATATATGTGTGTTATGTATGCGCATGCATGTATGTATACATATATGTGTGTAAAGTATGTGTTATGTGTGTATATATGTGAATATGTATGTATGTGCATATATGTGTGCATGTATACATGTATATGTATTATGTATATGTTTGTGTACATTATGTGTATATGTATGTTTGTAAATGTGTATGTATATATTAATACGTTTGTGTATAGGAATGTGTGCATGTATGTATGTATATGTATGTGTGTATATATGTGTACATATGCTACATACATGCATGCTTTATAAATGAATAAAGCCAATCTGGACATTTTACATCCTATCCAGGGAGAAGCTGAACTGAGAGACATACTAAATGAACCTCTTACTTTTACTGACATGGTTTGAATTTCCTATTACCTCTATATTTCTGTGCCACTTACTTTTAAATAAATAATAAGCAAACAGATGTCGCTCTGCGTCCACCCACCCCCCCATAGTGGCGAGCACCCCTGCCCCGCCATGGCAGCGAGCAGTAAGGGCAGAGCCCCAGCAGGCCTGCCACACTCACCTTTCCTCTTGGTACAGTGGTAAATTTGGCTGTGCTCCTGGGCCAGTGGGTATGGGTTAGGTGGGGGCAGAAGGTCCTGGGAGGGGCCAGAGACACCATTCTCACACTGGTACTGGGACCCTAAATTGGATGAGGTGGAGAGAGCTCGGGTCTCGCTGCTGAAGGGGCTGTGGTTGGAGGTGACTTTGTGCCTCACTGTGCTCCTGGGAACCACAGGATACTCTTTACTGAAAGGAAGAAGACAAAGAGAAAAATAAGTTCCCCGGTGCTTTGATGGAACTTCACCTCCTTGCTGAGCCTCGTGTCAATGAGTCCAACAGAAAAGTCAACAAAATAAGAAACTAGAGAGTCTTTGATAATCCAGAGGCCAGTGACCCCTGACATCCCATGCCATGAATGTATGTCCAACACACACTTCTCACGTCTTGTACATGAGGCGAGTAGGTCTGAAAACAGACTTCTTACAGTCAGGAAAGCAAAGCACTTCAGAATCCCTGTCCACCACTGCCACACGTGAAATTATTTCCCCTCATCTGCAATATCTTTGAACTAAGTTCAAAGCCGGATGCACTGCCTAGATACTTAGACTTAACCTCTGACCTCTGACCACTTTTTTTTTAAGGCCGTATCTTTGCCCAAGTAAAAGACTGCTCTGGTCAGGTGCAGCCTTAGGTCATTCTAATCCAGACACATCCCTGATTGTAACCTCTACTTCCTTTTAAGTGATGTCTTTGTCACGTTGAGATATCTAAATATCTAACTAGTCTATGGCTTGGTTTCTCCCTTCCGTGAGTTGAGGGAAATAAACATCTCTAGTTCATGAGCAGGCAAGATGGCTTAGTGGGTAAAGGGGCTTGCTGCACAAACTTGGAGACCTGAGTTCAATCCCTGGAACCCACATAAAGGTGAAAGGAGAGAACCAACTCCACAAAGTTGTGCTGCCCTGACCTACACACATGCACACCATGGTACTAGCATACCCCACATACATATCACATTTACAGTCACACATACACGAATCCTCCTCCTCCGCCTCCTCCTCCTCCTCATCCTCATCATAAGAACAACAATAAAAGGAAGGAATCCTCAGGGGTTGGAGAGATGGCTCAGGAGTTAAGTTTGGTTCCCAGCACCCACATCACAACCAATGATAACTCGAGCTCCCGGGCAGCCGACACCGTCTTGTGGAGTTTGTAAGTATCTGTATTCATGTGCACACAATCCCCTCCCTACACACATACACATAATTAAAAATGAAATTTAAAAATTAGATAATTTTCAAGAGACTATAATGTTGAGCGAGTGAGTGAGTGAGGAGATTGGCAGGAGCCTGTCATCGTCGCTGCTGCGATTGTGTTAAGTAGGAAGAAGAGAGACAGGAAAGGGGGAGGGGGAAGGGAGGGTAAAGAAGATGGAAGCCACGGATCCAAATGCATTGCTCACATAGCCCACTGAGCCTCCATCCTACCAGATTCTCAGAATCTGGTTCTCTGATGATGTAGCTGAGAATGTAACCGTTCAGTAGAGTGTTCTAGTATGCATGATGGCCAGCATTTGATCCCCAGCACCAGATAAGCCTGGTGTGGTGGATCACACGTCTAATCCCAACACTTGGGAGGCAGAGGCAGGAGGATCAGGAGCCCAAAATAATAATAACAATGACAATAATTTGATAACCATTTCAACACTATTAGTCTCCTGTCTAGAGTATGTGCTTCATGAATTTAATCACAGTATTCTGAGAAATGTATAGGTTTCAATGCTCAGCCAGAGAACCCTGGTACTAGACAGGCTAGGGACATATTCTGACCCAAGGCACATTGGGATCAGGAAACTCCAAGCGTCAGAGTTTGTTCATATATTATTTATTTGTTTACTCATGACCTGGAATCAAGTATCTTTTGGGGCATTTTTACGGTGATTTTTTGATCCAAATAGTTTTAGTCTCACTCTGAGCGATCACATGCGTTAGACGAGGTGCTTGAGGTATTCACTCAGCTCCTCTTGTGCAACTAAAATAGATGTTTACCTGTGGAAATTGAAGTGTGCAACTGGGAGTGGAGGTGTAGCTCAGAGGTAGAGCACTCACCTAGCGTGCATGAGGCTCTCGGTTCAGTTTCCAGCACAGAGGGGCAGGGAGGAGAAGGGGAGGGGATAGATAGATAGATAGATAGATAGATAGATAGATAGATAGATAGATAGGTAGATATGGATGTGGCTCAGTAGCAGAGTACTTGCCTGGCAAGCTTAAGGATCTGGGTTCAACTCCCGGTGCCCCAATTTGTTAGCTAGTTAATAACAGGCTAGGGGTGTATCTTAGTAGTAGAGTATTCCCATGGGACATACAAGGCCCTGAGTTTTAATACCTGAATGCCAACAAATAGAATAAAATACAAAGCATATGGGGACACAAGTCCCATATGCACAGCCACCAGCAAGAGCCCATGGCACCCTTCCCATGATGCTATGATGAGGTTATAGTTATTGTGCCCATTGTACAGATTAGGAAACTGAATCCCAGAGATTAGTCAACTTGCCCAAAGATCCAGAACTGGTCAAGATGCAGCCAGAAAGAATTCAAGCTCACCTATTATGTAAGCACTCCTTCCAATGTCTAAAGCAGAGGCCTGGAATGAAAACCCCTTTTTATACACCAGGGATATACCCTCCTCTACTCTCTGCCTCTGCTTCTGTTATGAGGAAACATATCACTGTAGCCAGGCAAGGAACTCAGGAGCTGCCAAATTTCCGTGACACTCATATCCACCACTCATGACACCCAAGAGTCTCTCAGCTAAGCTTCCCCTGGGGGTCTATGCCATCTTGGATCCCAGCTGGGATGTGAGCCACACAGCCACCAGTCAGCCAGGAGGCTAAGTGAAATGGCATTAGCTTAAGATCACTGGCTTTGTGGTTCAAACCGTGTAATGGAAAAACCAAGAAGAATAAAAGAAAAAAAGCACAATAATAAAACGGTACCAAAGCCATCAGATCTCACCGGCAACTCAGCCTGAGTCTGCTGAGGTCAAATGCTGGCCCATCAGCACTCCAGGAGGAAGGGAGAAATCATTTGGGGTTTTATATGTTTAACGGCAATGGTTATTTTTTTTAATTAAAGAAAATAAGCCTCCAAAAATATTGGCGGAGGGAATTTACAAGGGAGCAGACCAGCGTGCTCCGTGGAATTCTCCCATCCAACCTTGCCAAACTGCAGAATTACTCACCCCAAGAAAGGCCAAACCCTGTTTTATAAACACTTCCAGAAGTGGAAAAGTGATATTATCCCCAATAACCACATGTCCCTCACAGCTTGTTTCTCTCTAAGGAGCTTCAAACATCATTCCCGGCATGTATCAAGAACATCTCGTTTAGTGCCTGAGATGCTGTGTCCTGAGGCCATCTGACAGGTGTCAGGCTGTGGGTGAGGGAAGTCATCCTGCCTCCTCCATCCAGTGAGATGAGAGAGAGAGAGAGAGAGAGAGAGAGAGAGAGAGAGAGAGAGAGATGTGGGAAGTGCACCACAGCAGGGTGGTCTCCATGGAGCTCCTCGTGGACCAATCAAAGGATAGATCAGTCAGAGACTGTTAGCCCTGTCTGGTGGCATCACCATGGTGCCTTGGATGGGAAGGTGGGTTGTTTTCACCTACAGCTTAAAAATGTCCACAAAGAAACCAAAGCATTGTAGAACTATAGTGACGGTTGAAAGGTGCGCACAGGTTTTCACCCTAATTACCACCACCACCATCACTATAATAATCACCACCAGCACCATCATCAGCATCACAACGGTCCTCATCAACCATCAGCACCACCACCTTCATCATCCACCACTGTCACCACCACCTTCAGCAGCAGCTGCACTCCCATTCCCACCATCATCACCTCCACGATCCGTGTTCCAGCCACCGTACTGACTGCCTTCAATGTCTTCCGGCTCTTGAGCCCCAGATCGTCCCTTGTTTCACGTGACTATGTAAGAATTGCCATACAGGTAAGAAAACTCACGAATGAAGGGGCTGGGCTGAAAAGACAGAACTGTGGATTGGCTACAAGAGGGCAGGGTCGGGGGCACTGGACAAGGCGCACTGCTCCAACAGTCTGCTGCTTTTACCTTCAATCCCTCCGTCCATCGGTCCGCCATTTCCAGCCCCCACCCCACCAAGCAGGCTGATCCGAGGCACCAGACACAAGCCAGATCTTGAGTTCCTCGACTCTCCCTGGGTGCCATAACCCACAAACCAGACCCCTCCCTGACTCAGGCTCCCTGACATTCTGTTCCCTGCGAGCGAGCGCGGGAGTGTACTGAATGACGCCATTGTCCACGGGTCTGGGTTGTAAAACGTTACAAGGGAATATTGAAACCGAGGGCCAAACTGCACCATCAGCCGCCGCCCGCCATCTAATGAACCTTCCCTCTACACTGCAGCGGGCTGAATCGGCCTTTTCACGAAAGCAGGTGGCAGGGAGCTGGTGTTGGCGGAGACGCTTTTGTTTTCTCCCGGCAGATGCTTTACCCAATTTCTGGCAGCATTTTTAAAACAACCAAAGTGGGGTGAAAACTGTTAAAGCCCCGTTCTTGTGCGGTAAATCCCTCTTTCATTGGCTCCGCATTTTCCTCTGAGACCTAAATTAAATCGGGCCGTGCCGGGCAAATTCATTCCCCCAGGGAACTTTCCTGGTATGTTCAACCACCGGGGGAAGTTATTTTGATCTGACATACGTGGGCACCGCGGGAACCAGGAGGGCACACCCGGGGTGACACGAAGCTCAGTGCAGCTAACAAATCCATTTGGTTTTCATTTCTCATGATAGAAGGGCAGGAAATCATCTCACTGTGGAAAATGGGCACAAATAGTTTACATAAATTTCCCACTAGGGCTGTGTGGTTGAAAGGGAGGGGCCAAGACTCTCTGAAGGACTTCCCTCTCTGCTAATAGCCCTTGCTTTGCAGCTCTGGGACCGTGGAGCTGTACAACTCTAGGAAGAGTAGCAGCAACCAGTTTCTGGTTCTGATGCTAGCCTGGTTGAGTGGATGCTCTGTAATCAAGCAGCCAGCCACAGACATGGTGGGTGGCTTCCTGGTTTCTCTTTCCTCCTTGCTTGCTTCTATCTCCTTCTATAAAATGGGATCATAATGGCAGTGGCCTCTAGGAGTTCTGAGATGGTTGGTAGATGGGCAGACTTATCACATGTGGGGACACAGAGCTCAGTAAAGGAGAAGAGAGGAGGAAGGAAGCCCAGGCTGTCCTCAAACTCAATAGATAGCCAAGGATGACCCTCAACATTTGTTTTAGTTTTGGTTTGGTTTGGTTTTGAATGTGTATGGGTGTTTTGCATGACTGACTGTGTATCGCGCACACGTGCACACGCGCACACGCTGTGTGTGTGTGTGTGTGTGTGTGTGAGAGAGAGAGAGAGAGAGAGAGAGAGAGAGAGAGAGAGAGAGAGATCTACGGAGGCCAGAAAAGAGCATTGGATCCCCTAAGGACTGGACTATGTTGGTTCTGGGAATTAAACCCAGGTCTCCTGAGAGAGCAGCAAGTGCTCTTAACCACTGAGCTGTCTCTCCAGCCCCATTCCATATTTTAAATTTATATTTAACAATTAGATCTATTTATTTTGTGTGTATGGAAGCTCTTCTTCTGTGTGTGTGTGTGTGTGTGTGTGTGTGTGTGTGTGTGTGTATGTGTGTGTGTGTGTGTGTGTGTGTGTGTGTGTGTGTGTACCACATGTGTTCCTGGTGTGCAAGGAATTCGGAAGAGGGCACCAGATCCCCTGGAACTGGAGTTACAGACAGTTGTAAGCAGATATGTAGGTGCTAGGGCCTAAACCCAGGTCCTCCAATTGAGCAGCAGGTGCTCTTAGCGGCTAAGCCACCCCTCCCTGAAACCTCCATCTTCTGATACTCCTTCCTCTGCATCTAAGCTCTAGGATGATAGACATGCTCAGAAGGCCTGGCTAATGTAGTGCTGGGCATGGAAACCAGGGCTTTCTGAATCCTATGCAAGTACTCTACCAACTGAACTACACCCCAAGTCTCACTTTGTGGGGGGTGCAATAGGTTAGGGCATCTCATTATATAGCCAAGTTGGCTTCCAACTTCTGATCCTCCTGTCTCAGCCTTCTGAGTGTTAGGAGGATGGGTGTGCATCACCCCATCCTGGATAGCACATGTGGAAGCAGAGCTTTGCACCGAGCAGGCTCCAAAAGGGCTCTGAGCTGCAGCCCCATCTCAAAGATCAAGCAAGCAGTCTGGGCTTGCCAGTTTTCTAGGGAGAGGTGTGCACTCATGCCCACTATCTGAAAGAGATCCAATGGTCCAAAAGAGGTCTTAGCAAATGCTACTGAGACAGCTCCGAATCATGGGGAACCTGGGCCCTCACAGGATAGCTTCCCTTGTCTCTTGGTCCTTTGCTGTATTTCTTCCATTTACAGGACTGGAGGAAGGAGGTCCATCCTGCAGGACATCTGGGAGTCAAATGGAAGCAACTCCATGGAGAGAGCATCAATGTGGGGTGTGAATGTGGCTCAGCCTTAGTGAGCTCTGGCTGGCTGTCCCCCAAACAGTTTTTCCTTCCATCTGACACACTGCACTACACAGAACAGACTTAGTCAGTTCTCAAACCTGACAAGCTTGCCGGCAGGAAGAGATGATTCGGTGGGCAACCCACTCACTGAACAAGCCTAAGGACCAGACTTTGGATTCCCAGCATCCACGTAATGCTGAGAGGATGTGGCATCCCATCTGTGACCCCAGTGTGAGAGGGGCAGACACAGGGGATCCCAGGAACAAACTGGGTGCCTAGACTGGCTGAGCCAATGGGTGGTGAGTGATTGAGAAAGACACTTGACTTTAACCTTGAGCCTACACACACACACACACACACACACACATTCACATATACACACACATATACATATACACATACACACACTCAAACACACAAACACACATATGCACACACATATACATGCATACACATGCACACACATACATACACATACAAACATACATATACATACAAATACACATATACTCTCACACATAAACACATACACACATATACATACACGTGCATACACATACATACACAAGACACACACAAACATACATACATACACAAATACACATATATGCACACACATACACACATATGCATACACATGCACACACATACATACACATAAAAAACATACACATGCACACAAATATACATATATGCACACAGATAAACACATACATACACACATATACATACACATGCATACACATACATACACATACAAATGTACATATATACATACATACACACACATACAAACATACACACACATACACATATATGTACACACATAAACACACATATACATACACATATGCATACATACACACACATACACAGATACACACACATACATATACAGACACGCACAGACACACACACATACACACACACCTATATACAGACACGCACAGACACACACACATACACACACACCTATATGTGCCAATAAGAGGAATAAGCGGATTTTATGGAAGGTTCTGGATTTTGACAGAGATTTAGGTTTCACAAGTGCGTACATTTGTCAAGAAGCAAAAGGTAAACTCATGATGTGTGCCTCTCGCTCTGGAAATCTTAGCTAAAGGGAAGAAATGTGAACAAAAAAAATCGAATCTTGGTTGACGGTGCACACACTGAACAGTTTAGATTGAAATGGCTCATTTCTGTGATGTAGATTAAATTTGATCTGTTACAGTAAGAAGGATGATGGCTACATGGCCTGGAATAATGGACAGACAGACCGACAGATGAACACACGTGTGACCGAGCAGACTTACAGGCAGACATTTTGGTCTAATTCTGTGTTTTCTTCACATCTTAAGTGTTTGATGATAAAATGCTGCACAGGGCTTGTGGGTGACTTTGATGCTTACTTAGCCAGATCTGAGCACAAAACAGAGAAAGAGGGGAGTCTTTCCTATAGGAAACCCACACAGGGACTCGGTCTTCAGAAATCAGGGTTACACATCTACCTGTCTGCTCATTTCTTAAGGCCAAAGAATAAAGCAGGGCTGGCCAATGAATCCCTCCCTTGGTCATTTGAAAGAACTTGTCCCAAGGAAGCTTTTGTCCCATCCTAGAAGGACAGACTGTTGGGGACATGTAGAAATCTGCTTTCTAACAAGCTCCCTTATAAGTATGATAAATACTGCTGGAAAGTAGATAGGGAGCTCCATGATGATGGTGGTGGTGGTGGTGGTGATGGTGATAAAAATATGGACACCTGAGTATGTATGTATAGATATAGATATATTTATATATATATATATACACACATATATATACATACATACATACATATATACATATATACACATACATACATACACACATATATGTATGTATATATATATATATACACACACACACACACACATATATTATCAGTATATAACAGTAGTAAGGCACAAACTTGGTGAGATCAGAGCATTGAGATCAACCAACAGTAGCACTCCAAAATAATTGGCTAAATAAAAATATAAATTCAATGAAGGATCTAAGCAGAGATTTCTCCAAAGAAGACACACGAACAGTCAACAGGTCCATGAGGAAAGAATCAACTTCATTTTCTGGGGAAATGCAAGGCAATTGCACCCCCAGGGGCTGTCACCTCACACCTGCTAGGATGGCCACTATCGAAATGACATGAGATAACAGGTGTTGGCGAGGAGGTGGAGAAAGGGGAACCCTCTCTGCCTCTGGTGGGGATATGGTTTGGCACAGTCACCCTGGGAAACATCGCAGAGTTCCTTCGAAAGCTAAAAATAGAAGCACTGTGTGGTCCAGCAGTCCCTTGCTGGGTCTGTATCCAAAAAGAATGGAATTGGTGACTGGATCCCTATGTCCATTGCTGTCCTGGTCACCAGAGCCAAGAAATTGAAATGACCTAAGCCTGTGGGTGAATGGATAAAGAGAATGTGGAGTGTGTGTATCATGGAGTACTATTCACCCTTCAAAAAGAAGAAATCCTTTCATTTGAGACACCATAAAAGAACCTGGAGGGTGTCATGCTAAGGGGAAGAAGCCAGACATAGGAAGATAGGCTGTAAGACCTCACTTCCTAGGTGTAGTCTAAAATGGTCCAACTTCCAATAGGAAGAGCAGACTGGTGGCTGCCATGGGCTGGAGGAAAGGGCGTGGGGAGACATTGATCAATGAATAAGCATTCTGGACATGCAAGAGAAATGAGCTCTAGAAAGACACAGAGTAGCATGATATAGAGTTGGTGGGGGCTGCCCAGGGTGATATAGATACGCAGAGGATAAGAACTAGGTGTTCCTAGGGGAGGGAAGAGCTGGCAGGGGAGGGGAAGGGGGGAAGGAAGGGGAGGGGAGAGGGGCAGAGAGATGAGAGGAAAGGTAAGAGACAGAAGGTGAGGGGGGAAGAGAAAAAGAGAGAAGAAAACAGTAGTTATCCCAGGCTATGTGTCGATTGTCTTAATGGCCTGTTTCACGTTCTATGCATCAAAGTTTTGTGTTATACTATATATGAACATCTTGTCCATCACAAGTAGAGATGGTAAAAACATAGATGAACGAATGAGCAGCTCACAGTGCCCCCTCTCGAAGGCAAGTGCCCAAAGGTAGAGAGACAGGAGGGGTGAAACTGCAGGTAAGAAAGAGGGGAGCTATCCAAGCCTCTCACCTGCTCCCCAAAATCCCAGATGGAGTCTCTGCAGACAACCTCAGTTTTACAACATAGCTCATTGCTCAGCTTTCCATTCACAACCTCACTCTTGTTTGAGATAAACGTGCTTCCCCTGGGGCAGCCAGAATCACAGGAGGGTGGAGGAGTCTGGACTGCCACACACAAAAAAAAAGTCTCAGGTCACCTCTCTGTAACCGGGCACTCGGTTGGCCTCTAGCCACAAGCCAGAGAAAGCGAGGGCGCTAAGCCTTCCATGTGAAAAGCCAGGCATGTGTGGTCAGAGGCTGAAAATTGATTTACAACAGAGGCAAGAACTCTCCAACAGAAGAAATGAAATTTGGAAGGGCCCAGCTCCATGCATCCCTTAAAATTGTTGGATTTTTTTTTCCTCTATGTATGTATATACTGCTAGTATTTCAGTTCTTTCTTGGTTTCATTTGATTTAGTGTGTGTGTGTGTGTGTGTGTGTGTGTGTGTGTGTGTGTGTGTGTGTGTGTTTGAGACAAGGTTTCCCTATGTAGCCTTTGCTGTCCTGGAACTTGCTATGTAGACCAGGCTGGCCTCAAACTCAGAGATTTGCCTGCTTCTACCTCCCAAGTGCTGGGATTAAAGGTCCACTTTCATTGGACTTTAAGAAGGGGAAGGGACACCATGGAAAGGCTGAAACATGACCAAGCAGAGGTGGAAGACAATGGTGACATATAATGTGACCAGGCTGAGTGTCCCCAAGACTGTCCCTGGGGTGGTATGGAGAAGGTTCTCATCTGACTACCGAATCCTAAGCTCCAAACTTTCCCACTCTGTCTGACTAAGGACAACTCAAAAATCTTCAAATGTCAACCTTGGGAATTACTTCCTATTAAAAGAGCAATTGGCTAGCTCCTGGTAAGACTCCGTCAACACGAGCTGCGTGTCCTGAATTCCCAAATCCAAAATGCTCCACAGCCTGAAGCCTTCTGAGAGCTGACAAGACGACACCCTGAGTGGAAAGTCACACACTTGTTGCAATTAAATGTACAAGCTACGAGGCCAGCAAGATGGCTTAGCAGGGAAAGGTGCCTGTCGAGCCTAGAAACAGGAGTTCCATCCCTGGATCCCACATAAAGAACCACTGGCTTCACGAAGTTGTCCCCATGGGCACGCACATGTGCACACACACACACACACACACACACACACACACACACTAATTATTATTATAATGTTTTAAAGTAGGTACAGCTTGGGATGTGTCTCAGTGATAGAGCACTGGCTTAGCATGTGCAAAGGCCCTGGGGTCAGTCCCCGGGAAACAAACAAGACCAGTTACATAATTAAGTATGTGCATTAAGTAATCCAAAGAACCCATAGGCACTATGAAAATACTGTGTAAATATTCCCTTCAGGCTATGTGTACAAGGCATTGAGACACAAATGAATCTTAGGCATGGAGTTGAAATCTCTTAAACGTGTGCAGTAGTCCAAAATGCACAAAACTTCCAAGTCCCAAAAGGCTTCTGGGCTCAAACATTTTGGGTGAGGGATATTCAATCTAGACCTCTATGGCAGAAAGGCCACCAGTGCTCAAGGCCATTCTGCAGAAGAGAAGCAAGAAGCATGGGGGTGGGGTGTGTGTGTGTGTGTGTGTGTGTGTGTGTGTGTGTGTGTGTGTGTGCGCGCGCGCAAGGGAATTCCTCTCCACCTCTGTCACCTTGTATAAGGGGTCTCCCCTAGGGGAATCCTTGGTCACAGTAAGGACTCTGTCTCTCAGTCATTTCTGTCACCCTAACAGCTGCACCTGCAAAGAGGCCACACTAAGATAAACACTGTCTCATCACCCAGAGTACAGTCAACCTGGGACATCACTGTAGCTCTGTGCTATGCTGTCTTTCCATCTAGGCCAGTGAAGGACGTTAAGAATCTTCCAGTATAGACAGAACCCGTGTTGGAGAAGCTGCGTGCAGGTATAGGCAGTCCGGAGCCTGCAGAAAGCTGGCAGGCAGATCCTCAAAAGAGTGTATACACACTGGGAGCCTGCTCTTCCTTTCTTCAGTCACATGCCTCAACGTCAGGCCCCGCCCAGATCTGACCTAAGACTCCCAGGCAATGCTTGCTCTTGCCACTATACATTGCATGTATGTAACATCCCATGAGTTTCCCTGAACTGGCACTGGGGGTTCTTCAACAGCCGTGGAGTCCTCTGTGAGATAACTGGGGTAACCCTGCACCCTTTTCTCCTTTATAAAGCCTACAAATGCATTTCAGGAAATGGGGGTGACCCTGTGTTCCCCTTTATCTGGCTTGGGTTGTTAACATACAAAGAACGAATAAGATAAACCAAGAACAGGACTGCCTAGCCAGTCTGGGACAGTTTGGGATTCATTTGTTTGACAGCGGGAATTACTAATTTAGGGAAGTCTCTAACCAAAGACCCATGGGAGGGACCGGGAGCTGGAGAGGTGGCTCTGCAGCTAAGAGCATTGGCTGCTCTTCCAGGGGACCCGGGTTCCATTCCTAGCACCCACATGGCAGCTCATGACTATCTGCAACTTCAGTTCTGGTGCCCTTGTCTGGCTTCTGCAAGCTCTATAGATATGCATGTAGGCAAATCCTCATACACATAAAATAAGATATAATAAATGTTTCTAAAAAAATAACAAGTGGAACCTGGGTTTCAAAGGTCTGCCCTTCACTGGGATCTTGGGAATTCCCCCTTTGCTCCCCCCTCCACATACACACATCACCACTACCCTTTTCCACTTGCTACAAGGTGAGACACTGCAGGGGATTCTGCCTTGCCACAGGCCCAAAGGGAGTTCTTTAACTGACTGTGGATTGACAGGTCTGAAATTGTGACTTGAAATAATTTTTCTCCTTCCTAAGGTGTTTTGTTGCAATACCACAAAGCTGAGTTACAACATTTCACTGTTGCACTGGGCCCTGGTGGTCTGAAAATATCCTCCTTTTCAAAGTCAAGACAGATATACCGTGAGCTAGAACTATCCAGGGCTCCTCCAGTTTCAGTGCCTGTTGTCTGTACTTGAGCCCTGATTCCTCTATGTTGGCTCATCTTTGCATTGTCCAGTGCATACAGCAGGCATTTAATAAAGGCGGAAGATGAATTAAAGAACAGATCAAAACCTTTCCAGAAAGAGTCCCAGGACCTAAGTTTCCTCTTTTGCAATGGGGATAGGCATGGACTAGAAGCTGTCTCCAGCTGTCTCTTCCATGTCACTATCCAGGCTCCAGGAGCAGTTCTCATGACGTCACTGCCTATGCTCCCTCAGCTCAAGACCTTCAGAATCTACACCCTACTCTTCCGACCCTACCTACCGCTTCTCTTCTCAACACATTAGACCCCCGTCCTTCTGGAAGCTACTGTGGCCCCCTCCATAAAACCTTCCCCGACCCCTGTCGTCACAGCCCTGGACCCTTCAAGTCCCAGAAGTTCTCAAACTGTCGGAACAGACCATGGTCACAGAGGCCAAGTTCAAGGCTGGAACCACAGCAAAAAGCAGGGCTTAGGGTTGTCTCTGGCAGCAACAGAGTCCTAACCCTTCTAGAGGCTGAGCTGGCAGGCACAGGCACAGGCGCAGAATATCTGCTGTCTGTGTGTTATTATCACTGCGTCACTTCTTCCGGAGGCCCACCCATCTGCTATGTGTCAATCATTTCCCTTCAGTCACCTAGGAGTTAACCAGTCTTCTTCCTTCCTTCCTTCCTTCCTTCCTTCCTTCCTTCCTTCCTTCCTTCCTTCCTTCCTTCCCTCCCTCCTCTTCCCTTCTCCCTCCCTCCCTCCCTCCCTCCCTCCCTCCCTTCCTTCCTTCCTTCCTTCCCTCCTCTTCCTTCCCTCCTCTTCCCTTCCCTTCTCCCCCTCCTATTAACTTAATCTCATTCTCCAGCACCTCAGTAACATCTCTGAGATCACAGCACCGACACTCGGATACTCGGGGTCCGTGAACCCTCTAAGATCAGCTCCCCAGTCGCTCACTTCTTAGGACTTGAACACTGACTGTGTGGAGCTGTTTGTTTTTTATTTTGTTTTTGTTTTTGTTTTACTGCAGGGGCAGCCCCTTTCTAAACCACCTGGGTGTTGTGCGCACTGTCACAGAAAGCTGGAAGCAGGCAGTATAAGTGGTTATATATATATATATATTTTCTCAGTCTTCCCTTAAGTGGTGATGGCTCCTGTCACTGGACATCATAAACGAATACTGAGCAACAGCTAAGTCACTGTCATGTTTTTCCGAACACAGAATCGGGAGAGAGAGAAAGAGAGAGAGAGAGAGAGAGAGAGAGAGAGAGAGAGAGAGAGAGAGAGAGAGAGAGAGAGATGACTGTCCAGGCCTTGGACGAGCCAGTCCAGAAGAGAGCTTTGTGGAAGAGCTGTGCAGCCCTCCAGAGCCCTGCCTCTCTCTCCCTTCTTCCAGATTTCATCCCTCCTCCTCTTCGAGTCAGCTGTCACCGGGTGTGTGGAGGACAGGAAACAGAATTACAAGATTACAGTGAGCCGCCCTTTATCACAGTTGACTCCAAGAGCCACAGTCCTTGCTTGTCACTACCTACTGCAACCCAGGGGCTGGAACAACAGCCCAAAATAAATTCTGAACAAACTTAGAACTGATAGTCCCAGGGAGATTTTCCCCTGGATCAGGGAAAGTGTCCTGAGAATAGACTAGGATCCAGATTCCTTGCCTGCATTTTCTCAAGTAATTTTTGCAAGACCCTTAAAACTTTCAGGTTATAATTATTTGGGCCCATTTCACAGGTGGGAACATCGAGTCTCTGGAAGGTTAGCTCGCTTCCCCAGAGTCGTACAATGACTGACATGGGGCCAGGGATAGCCCCCTAGCTTTGACTGACCTTGAAACTGTCACTTCAGCCATTTTGCTTTCTCCTTCATAGTCCCTAAGGCCACCTGCAAAAAACACCCTATCTAATCCCCCAGAAAGGTCTAGCCTTCTCTCAGTTTCCCAACACAAACTCCTCATGTGGCCACAAAGACCTGTGTCTCTTAGGCTGAGAGACTGTTTCCAACAGGCTAAGCAGTGGTGACCAGCCCCTCCCTTTCTTTCCTTGCCCCCTCACTTTCTCTTCTCACCCCCTCTCTTTCCCCCTTTTCCACATGACACCTGGACGGACAGAGACCCAGTCAAACAGGAATAGGAGTGGTGATTAGGATTGGTTAATATATCGATGTGTCCTAGCTCTCAAACGCCTGCCCTTTCCACCACCAGTCTCCCTTCTCGGCTGACACCTGTTCCTGTGAGCTTCCGAAGAGCAGGGGCCAGCAGGGGAAGTTCCTTAAAGAGAGGAAGAGCCCCAAGAAACCCACTGATGTTGAGTGCTGTCCAGGGGAGGGAGGGGAAAGATCAGACACAAACTGAACCCAGGTCCCAGGGCTACAAACAAGAAAAAGCCAACAGATTCAGAGCAGACAGAGACAGCGGGGAACAGAGCCTGATAGGAAGGGTGTGGTCAGTCACGGTGAGTGGTCTGGACCTCCATCCACAGCGATAAGAACCTGGAGAGTTCCCAAGTGTACAGTGATCTTGTGCGCTTGGGTTTTCCAAGCATCTCAGTGAGGTTGCCTGGAGAAGACTCCAGAGGAGAAGAAGGCTGCATTAAGTCAAGGAGCTCCTGCTGTCAAGGAGGATGCAGTAAGAAGAACCTTCCTGGAAGGGGAACTCAGCAGTAGAACTGGCCTTTATTTTATGTCCGAGGCCCTGAGTTCTTTCCTTAGCACACAAAAAAAGATACACTCAGTAGACCTGGTGAAGCTGGAGAGGAAGGTGTCTCCTGACCTCTTCAGCCCACCCTGCCCCTGCAAGAAGGATGGAGCTAGTGGGAGATGCTAGGCCCTTTGGTGACCCGTGCGTCTATAAATTATCCCAGTTTGGACCTTCACCTATAGTTCTCAGACAAAGCTTCAGCAATGGCTGGGGCTACCTCTGCAGCAAAGTCACCATCACTGTGGAATGTGACCCTGAACTTGGCTCTCGGGGGACCTCAAACAGTTGTATCTGTCTCTAATTAGACAGGGTTTCTGTGGGCATTGACTCCTCTGACCCTAGAGCTATAGCAACTGGCAATTTCCAGATGCATTTTGAAAATACTGAGGTTAAATAGTCCTGGGGCTGGAGAGAAGCTTGGCAGTGAAGAGCACTCGTTGCTCTTTGGAGAGGACCTGGACTAGATTGACAGCACCCATATGGGGACTCAGAATCACTTATAACTCCAGTTCCAATATATCACATATATTGTTTTTTTTTTAAGACAGGGTTTCTCTGTGTAGCCCTGGCTGTCCTGGAACTCACTCTGTAGACCCAGGCTGGTCTCGAATTCAGAAATCCTCCTGCCTCTTCCTCCCAAGTGCTGGGATTAAAAGAGTGTGCCACCACTGCCCGATAGAAGAATATTTTTAATTGAATTAATTTCACAACACACAGTTCTCAGGGCAGTGTTTAGACCCCGAGACTATGGGCCTCCATCCCTTTCTCTTGTGTGGTCTTTTACCTTTCTTTGATGACTGTGTCCTGTATCTGACTGACTCTCCCTTTTCCTGTCTTCCAGAACATCATCAATGATTTGGTTTGATTTTGAATCTTTAAACCCAGAAAGAGGGAAAAAAAGAGACACAGAGTAAGAGAGAGAGAGAGAAAGAGAGAGAACCTCTGTGTTCTCATGTATATCTGTATATATCTGTGTGCATACCTTTGTATATGTGTGTACTTGTGTGCCTGTGTGTGCCTCTATGTGTGTGTATGTGCCTGTGTGCATGTGTGTGTATATGCCTCTGTGTGTGTGCCTGTGTGCAAGTGTGTGTATTCTCTGTGTGTGCATGTGTGTGCCTGTGTGCATGTGTATGTATTCTCTGTGTGTGCATATGTGTGTCTGTGTGCATGTGTGTGTATCTATGTGTATCTGTGTGTACCTGTGTCTGTGCCTCTGTGTGTGTGTGCATGTGTGTGTATCTGTGTACTTTTGTGTATGTGTGATGTGTACCTGTGTATGTACCTCTGTGTGTGTGTGTGTGTGTGTGTGTGTGTGTGTGTGTGTCTGCACATGTGCACATTTGGCTAAGGGGATGGAGATGTGATTTCCAATTCTCTTGCCATGTAGCGGGTCACACTGGGAGTTGAGAGAGCAACTGACAACCTGACTAAACTTGTTCAGTCCTCTCAGTCAGACCCAAGTCTCTCTTCCAACCACCCCCCCTTTTATTTGTCAAATCAGCAGCTGCAACCACAGGATGTGTCAAACTAGCAAATGACTTTTAGCACTGGCTCCCAACTCGCACCCCCAGCCCCAGCCCCAGGGTGCCATGGACACCACCTGGTATCAAGTTGGTCTGTGTTTCACCCCCAGGAAATGGAGTTGTTAACTTCTCTCTTGTTTATGGAGCGATGTTGCCGAAAGAACAGCCTTCATCGGCTGAGATGGATGGGAAGGAGAAGGGGGAAAAGGTCTCAGGAGGAGGAGGGGTGATGGGGTACAATAAAGGAAGAGGAGGCATAAAGCTATGGGTCCCTGTCAGGCTAGACTCCACAGACTCCTACCCAGACATTCATACTACAGGCTGCTCAAAAATCATCTTTCCAGATCCTAAGGGTTATGAGAAGAGGGGCTTGGGGCTAGGAAGACAGCTCATTCCATAAAATGCCAGCTGCGTGTACATGAAGACATGAGTTCAAATCCCAAGCACCCGTGGCACATCCGGGCATGGTGAGACTTGCTTGCAATACCAGTTGTAGGGAGGTGGACATCGGAGTATCCCTGGAGCTCAATGGTCAGCCAGCCTGGCTGAATCAGAGAACCCAGGTTCAGTGAGAGACTCTGTCTCAAAAATAAGGTGGAGAAGTGATTGAGGGAGGTACCTGTGTTGACCTTTGACCTACACACACACACACACACACACAGAGAGAGAGAGAGAGAGAGAGAGAGAGAGAGAGAGAGAGAGAGACTGAGTGACACAGAGACACAGAGACACAGAGACATAGAAACAAGAGACCGAGATGGGAATGAGAGATCTTTCTCTGTTGGATGGCGGGGATGCTGGTAGGGGGATTTGTGGGGGTGCATCCTGCCCCGATTTCTTACCTTTGCATCCGAGACATCCTGTGTAACTCCAGGTCATCACTGCCCCGAAAGCCTTTGGCGAAGGGGTTGTTCTCAATTTTCAGCTGTGTGATCTGAGAGAGAAGGAGGGAGAACAAGTTGGTTCACACTTGATTGCCCAAAGAGGGCCTTGGGACAAGTGTGCAGAATAAATGTCATGGGGAAAGAGACCCCAGGACAACCCAGGGAACACAACGCAGCCATCACAGTGACAGGACACACACCACCGTAGCTGAGGCTTTGAAAATGTCTTGGATCAGATCGATGTTGAAAGGAAGGGGAAACCTGGATTTGGTTTACTTATTAATTGAAGTCATATTCTACATTATCATCTCTCTGTGTGTATGTGTGTGTGTGTTAGGCATTTTGCATTTCAAAGGGAAATGGAAGCCTCAACATTTGGCCCCTCTTCCTTAGGAAGCTGTGAGTGTTGACATAGCGACTGCATATCCCACACAATGTGGTAATCTCCCGATAGCAGAGAACACATCTTGATCGAAGCTTTCAAAGGTCCAGCCATGCCCCCATTTCACCATTTTGCAGACAGCATTGACTGGACCAGGTGTAAAACACTGCCCAGTATAATAAACGCCAGCAACGTCTGAGGCTCCCACAGATGGTAGCCACCCTGTGGCAATGACCCTCTGTGGTTTTCTAAGCAAGGAGGTGGGAATTCTGTCTTTAAACTCTGTGTCACAACCCTGCAGCAGAACTGTGTGTTTCTTCGTGTTTTGGTTCAAGGCCCAACGCTCTAATTTAAGCCATCAACACGTATTATATTAGCTTGAATGTAATAGCAGATCCAGGCTTTGGGCTGCACCCATGTGGAATTTGCTAGACATGTTTCCTAAAAGTTGTGTGTGAGTTGAACTGTCACGTATAGAATCACATGACAAGTACCACATGACTTCTTCCCTTCAGAGCCTCTGGCCCTTCTAAGAGGGTTTGAATGCTGCTTGGCTTTCATTGAGGTCTGTTTTGTTTTGCCTTACGTGTATATGTGTGTATGTATGCTATCCCGTGTGCATGCATGTTCACATGTTTAGGAGCATGCTTGTGGAGGCCCAAAGTTGACACTAGGTATCTTCCTGGGTCCCTCCACCTTACATGCTGTGGCAGGATCTTTCTCAGGAACTTGCAGATTCAACTAGCCTAGCTATCCACCTTCCCTGATACACCGGTCTCCACCTCCAGAGGAAGATTAAAGGGACCCCAGCCATGGTAGCTCAGCATTTATGTGGGTGTCAGTGATCCAAACTCTGAACCTCTGCTGAGACAGCCACACCCCCACTTTTGTTCTTCTGAGACAGGATCTCACTGTGTAGCCCAGGCTGGCCTCCAGCAGAGGTCATTCTAACTGCTAGAGTTACAGGTGTGAGCCCCCATGCCCAGCTTCGAGTCTTATTTAAATCAATTTCCCCCTTTTTATTCAAAATTATTTTAACCTTAAATATTGTTCACGACTCTATATGACTCTATATGACCAAAGTAGAATCCAAGTGTGCCAGAGTCACTCGGTATTCAAGAAATGATGACAAACTCTTTTTTGTTTTGGTATCCATGGGAAGTTCTGAGCCTGCCTTCTGGTTGGAAGGAGAAAGTTGGTGTGATGCTGCCAGAGAAGTTTCTAGAACAAGCTACTTCTGAGCTAAAACTCTCTGATGGAAAACCAGAGGGCTCATGGATTGGGCTGAGTTTCTCTCTGTGGTTGCATCTTATTCATCACGTGTCCATCCAGCAGTAGTACGCCCACTTCAGAAAATGAGCTTTGCCTCAAACCTGAGAAGCCAAGTTCAACCCCCAGGCCCCACATGAGTAGGAGGAGAGAACTGACTCCCACAAGATGTCCTCTGCCCTGGGACATGCGACACCCAACACACACACACACACACACACACACACACATTAATGACAATAATAAACAGGTATCCTGGTCTTAAGAGAACAAATTGCTCTTGCAGGGTACCCCAGTTTGGTTCCCAGCCCCTTACAGCTACCTATAACTTTATTCCCAGAGATCCAGTGGCCTCTGTGGGCACCTACAGCCACACATGGACACATGCAAATACACAGTAATTTAAAGTGGAGTAGATCTTTTTTTTAAAGTGGTTATTTTAAAATATTTTAAATATGTGCGCACACATCCCCCTCCCTCTTTCCTTACTAATGAGGTCCATTATGACAGCTCCTTTACTCTTCTGCCCCACCCTGATCGATACCATCGACGAACTTTCTAGTTTTCTGTGATGGAGTTTTTGTTCTGGGAAAGTTTGTGCTAGAACCTTCTCTAACAGCGCCTACTTCCTCTTTCCAACGAGAAGGTGGGCTTTGCTTTCAGAACTTCCTATGGACCCTAGCTTCCAACTCTTGATCCACCTGCCTCAGCATCCCGGATGCTGTGCTGACATCAAAGGCCTGCCTGGCCATGCCTGTTGCTTTCTGATTGTGTCTGGACTCTTTGTATAAGTCGGAGTCTGTAAATCATTTCTGAAAGCTATCTTGGAAATGTGCACGTCTGAATTCGAAGACCTGCCTGTGCTCCTGAGATTCTGTCAAAAGGCACAATCCAATGGAAGATCATCCTGTAAAAAATTTCAAAAATTGACTGTATCACTAGATCACATCAAGCTAGTGTGTATGCTGTAGATCATGTATGCTGTAGATCATGTGTGCTATAGATCATGTGTGCTGGAGATTGTATATGCTGGAGATCATGTATGCTGGAGATTGTGTATGCTGTAAATCATGTATGCTGGAGATCATGTATGCTGGAGATCATGTGTGCTGGAGATCCTGTATGCTGGAGATCACATATGTTGGAGATCATGTATGCTATAAATCATTATGCTGGAGATTGTGTATACTATCATGTATGCTGGAGATCAGGTATGCCTGTAATCTCAGCATTCTGAAAGCTGAAGCAGGAGAATAAAGAGTTTGGGATCAGTCTGGGCTATATAGCAAGACCCCATAGTGTAGTAATAATAGTAGTAATAGCAGTAGTAGTAGTAGTAGTAGTAGTAGTAGTAGTAGTAGTAAATAATTTGGACTGGGTATGCAGCTCAGTTGACAGAGTGCCTGCCTAGCACACAGAGATGTCCTGGGTTCAATTGCAGAAGCAAGGCATAAATGAGACATGGTGGCAGACACCCGTGATCCCAGAACTCAGGCAGCAGAGGCAGAAGGATTAAAAAGTTCAAGGTCATTGACTATATACTGAGTTGAAAGCCAGCCAGGGCTGCATGAGACCCTATTACAGAGAAACACAATAATTGCTAGATCATTTCAACAGGGTGGAACCAGAGTCCTGTCCCTCATCCCCTCCCCCATCCCAGCCACTGAAGTGGATCCCTACCAGTCCTTGCAATAAATACTGGGGACGATGAGGCTGTGAATCCAGGGCCCAGCCCAGAACATCACTGTCCCTTTAAGAACTTAGGACCCAAAATTGGTCCAAGGGAAAAAAATGAAAAACATGGGCTTTATTTTGTTGGGGGTGGGGGAGACCTTTTTGCAGACTGAAAAAAAAATGGCTCATCAATTACAAGCAGTGGCTGCTCTCTGAGAGGACCCAGGTTCAGTTTCCAGCATCCACATGGTGGCTCACAGTTGTCTGTAACTCCTGTTCCAGGGGATCAGATGCCTTGCTCTGAACCTCATGGGCACCGGGCAAACACACATGCACGGACATACATGCACGAACATACATACATGCACGGACATACATGCAGACAAAACACTCAAACAAGTTTTTGTTTTCTCACAGTGATTGTTTCTATGTCTTTTGAGGTCACTCATAAGCTCATCATTGCTTAATTCATACAAAGCCGTGAGGGCAGGCAGGTGTGGTGGTTCATACGTGTAATTCCACCATGCTCCTGAGGCAGCAAAACCAAGGGACTGAGGTCCCCTACTGAGACTCTGTCTCAGAAAATGAAACAAAGCAAAACCTCATTGCATAGAATAAAAAATAATTAGTTATAGATACACTTAAACATTGATTTTTAAATATGTCTCCTTTTAGGCAGTGCTGGAAAGAGAATCCAGGACTTTGCACACACTGCTCCACTGCTGGGCTCTATGCCACACCCACCTTACTTCTTTCAGGGACCTCATAGACCCCCTCCAGGATATAAGCATAAAGCGTTGCTGGGGAGGGTGGGGGTGATGGGTCAGGGGGTAAAGTGCCCCTAACACAGGCATGAAGACCTGAGTTCAGATCCCACTGAACGCTGGTTCTGGAAGTTCAGAGACAGGAGGATTCCCAGGAACTCACTGGCTAGCCACTCTAGCCAATTGGAGAGCTCTGGGTTCAGTGAGAGACACTGTCTCAAAAGTGAGGCAGAGCCAGTGAGATGGTACAGCTGGTGATTGCCATGAAGCCTGGACTCCTGTGCTCCATCTCCAAGACCAATAGGAGGGAAGGTGAGAACTGGCTCCCTCAAGTTGTCATCTGACTTCTACTTGTGGGTATGGTATGAATGTACACAGAGAAAGAGAGAGAGAGAGAGGCATGTACGTGTGTATACACACATACCACAAACACACACATATGTGCATGCTCACATACACCCCACACATACACACACATACACACTCCACACAGGCACACACAGGCATATACATATGTATACACATATACCACAAACACACACACACATGTGCACACATGTACACATACACACATCCCACACATGCACATGTACACACACATATACACACCCCACACAGGCACACACAGGCATATACATGTGTACACATACCATAAAGACATACATACATGTATGTACACACATACATATGTACACATACATACATCACACACATATACACCCCATGCAGGCATATACATGTATATACACACATATCACAAACACACACACATGTGCACACATACTCACACATAGATATGCACACATACACATGCCACACACATACATACCACACATAAATACACATACATACACACACCACAGGCATGCACACACACACACACACCAGAATCATCCTTCAGAAATCCTTCTAGACAGGCTCATCTGTTGCTGAAACACATTTTATTTTGCACACAATCCCTTACACTATAAGCCACTCTGTAACAACCTCCCTCCCCTGTAGGCTGCGTGTCAGCTTATAAGCCCCCCAAATATGCACACCTGGAAGCCTATAGCAACCTAAAATCTCCAAGGAAACCTCCTTATATTTACCATACAAATGCACTCCCTTCCAAAATCAGCATAAAACCGGATATCCGGGGAAGGGAGAGAGTAGAGGAGTGGGGTAAGCAAACATAAATGCCAGCTCCAACTGGTGAGACAGCAGTTGTAAAACTTAATGAAAATAATTGTTGCAAATTCTTGCTTTCGGAGGGGGAAAAAAAACACAACTCATGAGGGCCAAAAATCTTAATTATGTCTCTGTATTAGGGGCTTCATTTCCTGGTCCCAACCAGAAAGCTTGTACCTCATAAATATGAACTCCATATACAGGGACTTAAGCTGGGGCAAAGCTCCTCGCGATGGAAAAGGCAGCTATCGTTGAGGGACACGCATGCTTGCATACACAGCCATTGTAGTAAGAACCGGGAAATGAAATGCCCCGAGTGACTTGCGTTTAACACCTACATATTTCTAGGCGTTGTGCTTGGAGCTGCTGACAACTGCTGTAAAAACCCAAACAAAGACGTGTTTCCCGAGTGAACGTCGGAGCTGGGGGAAGATTCCAGTTTTTAAAATATCTTTTTCCCCCTAGGCTGTCAAACATCTGGGGAAATAACTCCCAAATCCAGCTTAGGGTCACAGCTGGGCTGAGGAAATACAGCTCGCCATTAAGGGTCCTGTGTTGGAAGGTACATGATTTTTCGTCTAAGAAAGGACCGTTGCCACCGGACCCACCCTACCTGGCACCTGCCTAGCATTTGGAAAACATCCTGGGTGCACTGAGCTCTGTGAACCCCTTCCCAACCAGGGCCTTGCATCCCCCAGGTATTACTGGCTGTGCACTTACACAGAATATTTCCCCCAAACTCATTCATCCAAGACAAAACAAGTTCATTCTTGGTTGACAAGGAACCAAGGGAACCACAAAGACCAGTATTTGTTGTAATTTTTTCAACCGCAATAATAAGACCTATTTTTAGAATGTTGGTCGTGCGGATTTCAGTAGACTCAAGGAGTGGTGCTGAACAAGCTAGGAGTTTCCCCAGAACATCACAGTTCTGAACAGAGCTGACCTGTGTGAGCAAACTGACCAGTGGCTAGATCCAGGTCATTGCCCTATCGATCTATGACGGCTTCAGGGATTATCTGGGGGTAATTCTTATTTGTGAAGTGGATGCTACTATTATCATTATGATGATGGTGATGGTGATGATGATGATGATAATGGTGATGATGATGTATAATTCCCATTTTACAGATGGGAAACTGAGTTAGATCCTGCCTTTGAATCGGAGCACTCATCCCCAGATGGGGTACAGCCCTTAATCCACATGGTGTTAGCATCTCAGCGGGATCACCTACATCCTCAGCTGACTCACCACCCACTCCAGCTGGGACAATGAAGGCAGAGATACTGTCCACAGATCATAAGAACCCATGGGCCCACATAATTAGGTCACAGGTCCTACATCCACTTGAAGAATGTTTTCAAGGGTCTTGAGCGTGACTGGGAAATGTATCTCTTTGGGCTCTTCCAACAGGAAATTAATGACTTCGGGGCTCGACAGGTAAGAAATAAGGAAGATCCTGTGGAAGATGAAGTGGCAGAAACTTGTTTCCTGATGTGCATGTACAGAAACTGCCTGCCCACTTGGCTAAAGAGGCCTTCATATACACTTCAACTAGAGACCCAGGCCCCACTAACACAGAAAGCAATTCCTGTGGAGCTTCAATGCAGTCATTGAACACACACCCAATTGTGTGACTGGAGACCCACACTGACAGACCTGTGAGATCTTTAGACTGTGCTCAAAACTCATACAAGGCTCAGCAAAATGGCTCAGCAGATAAGGGTGCTTGCCACCAAGCCTGAGGACCCGAGTTCAATTCCCAGAATTCACAAAAAGGTAGAAAGGAAGAACCAACTTCCACGAGTTGTCATCTAAACTCAATAAGCATACTCTAGCACAACGTATGCCACACACACACACACACACACACACACACAGCCCACATACACACAGAGATATGATATAGCAGTCAGTCTTTAAGGGGCCAGAAATGCAGCTCAGTGGCAGGATGTATTCTTAGCAATATTTGAAGCTTCGAGTTCAAACCCAAACATGCTCAAAAAACAAATAAGTGGCAAAGAACATACTGTATAAATCTAAAAACAAATTGACAGGAGGGACAGGAACAGTGAATGTCCACTATGTATGTGTCATACATTACCATGACATAGAACTCAGAACATGCCAAGGATCCACAGACCCACATTTTTAAAGGTCATTTTATATGACACCACCATCACCACACATCCTCTATGAACCTGGGCTTGCCTGGGGGGGAGGGGGGGAGGTATTCATGGCTCTTGTGTCAGCTCTGGAAGCCTTTAAGGCCACAGCTAAACCAGGGCTTGCAGAGCCTGTAAGGAAGCCCGATTTCTTGGTGCATGACATACAGTTTCACTAAATCACAGCAACTGACCTCGCCATTTTGCCCTTGCTGGGGTCAGCTCTATTCCTTCCCTTTAAAAAAAAGTGGGGGGGGGGGCATCGTGTTAGGGAGAGGGCAGGGATTTCTTCTGAGGCAAAGAAGGAAGCTCTCCGTAGATCTGGAAGAGATCGTCCATCACACTTCAGCCACCTTCCATCCGAATTCAGAGACTGCCCACAGTGTGCTCTAACAGAGGATGGGTGGAGGGATCGTCGTCTACCACCCAGCCAGAACCAGGATAACCTGCACTGGATGACCCAGAAGGAAACCTGCCTGTGACCCTTCTCTTGCCTTCCCTGTCAGCCTTAGAACCTTTACAGCTAACTTCACCCAGATGGAGGGGGGCGGGGTGGGTGGGACAAGCTCCACTGAGCTTACGTGGGTGGGTGGGGGGGCTCTCCCGCCCCCAATTAGCCTGAACTGTGCCACCTTCCCCATTGCCACTTGAGGTGCCTCTAAAAACCACAACTGATCCTGTTCTCAACAGAAAAGCCAATCCTCGCCAAAGGTGGCACTAGCCACCCATAGCAGCACAATGTCACCTTTCCTCTCCCCCTTTCTGTAGACTCCAATTGTGCGTGATAACTAGTTTGGTTCTAACTAGAAAGCATAGGTGAGAGAGATTCTTTCTCACCATGAATACAACGCAAACAGCTCCAACTTGGCCCCTGCCCAGCCCCCTGGAGGACAATAGCAGCAGAGGCTGTAGGACTGTGGACCCACCCCTCCGTCTTAAAGGGCTGCGTTCCGGTGAGGACACAGCGCATGCGTCCACATAAAGCAGCAGGCGGCCCCGCGGCGGTGCAGGCGGGTGGAGACTCTCTCAGGCTTACCTTGTGATTCTGGTACGAAGTCACAGCGATAAAAGCTGTCTCCGGGAAGACGTGGGTGCAAAACGCAGTGTTCTTTGAACCGAACCCATTATTTTCGTCTGCTTTCACGATGTGTAATCGGGGCTGGTATTTGTGCATGGAGTTCAGGATAATCTAAAAATAACAGAGAAAATGAGATTGTCAGAAGAAAAAAAATAATCAAAACTCCCTTTGTTTCCAGCTAGATCCTTGCTCCTCCCCCATCTACACTGCCAATTAGCTTTATTATATGGGCTCTCGGAAAGAAAAAAAATAGTCTTTTTTTCCCTCTTCTGTTTTGAAAAAGGGCCAGTGATTTCATCTAAAAGAAACATTTCAAAAATGACAATTTCCACATTAGAAAGTCAAGGTAATATTCCAGGAACCTACCCAAAGCACACAGGGCAGTAAATCAGAATTCTTAATAAAGTTTGCTTAATAAATTAACTCTGTGTATAAGGGCACTTCCCGCCCCCAACGGGAGCCTGGCAAGTCTAGAGGCAGGAACCAGCGGGGGGCTGGGAGAACTGACCAGCAGTGTGTGGCAGTGAGGGACAGGAAGAACCTATGTGCATATGTACAAATAGTCACAGCACATCCCTTCCTCAAACACCTTCTGAGGAAGGCCAAGAGCTGACCCTGCCAACTGAGCATAGCAGTTTTAGTTTTTTGAGGATTGGTGGCTCTTAATAGAACTCAAACCTGCGTCCTTTGTTTTGAAACACGAAAATGGAGTCGTAAGGGGGGGGGGGAAGGGGGTTAAAGTGGTATAGGAGAGTCTGGTCTGTCTTCCTAAGTCCGTGGAGTGAGGGGAGAGCCCCTCTGTGGCAGGGACAGGCTGACCTACAGGTTTTCTTTCTTTGAGTATCAATATTTGGGACTTAGGGACGGATCTCTATATCTACTGGAAAAGTGGTTTTGTTCTTCTCCCTATTTGAGCTACTCTGAGTAGGGCTTACTCCAGTTGCTGTTGGTTGTTGCTACAACATTATTATTATTATTATTATTATTATTATTATTATTATTATTATTATTGTTATTGGACTGAGGAGAGGGAGGAGGGGAGCAAGCAAAGAGGCGGGACTCCTGCATATGCATTCACAGCAATAAAACTGGGTTTGTTGTCCAGATGATGCCCATATTTTGATGTTGGGCTGGCTGTTAAAAGTCACCCAAAACTCTTTAATGCAAACTCTTTACCCATTCCCCAGTCCTGCTCTTCCTACAGGATCCGGAGCCCTAACTGCAGCAGGATTCAGCTTCCGCGATTGTTTGCATTGCTGACCCTGGTTTTCAGAATTCCTGGCTCAATCAATCCTGAAGCAAAGCCTCCAAGATGTAAGATATGACCTCTTAGTTCCTGCTTGGGGATGTCCAGCTCTAATCATACACACACACACACACACACACACACACACACACACACACACCCTCTCCACCTCCCGGGCTTATAATGACGCTGGCTGACCAGTGGTATGGCGACAGAGAGACGCACTGGGGCCCCCAGCTTGACTGCCACAGCCCCTGGGCCAGCACAGCCGTCCTCTCGTCCTCTCGGCTTAACCAAATTGCTTTGACAGCTGGGGACAGTGTGGAGACTTCAGAATGAGGGTGATCTAATGGCCCCTAATTCCATCAGGGTGACTCTAGATTCAAAGTCGGTGTAGAGTACCTCACTCTTTGTCCATGAGTTGCTGAGAGGAAACTCGGGGAGGGGGGGGGACAGCTAAGTGGCTCGTATCTGTTGATAGGGCCAAGGACCTTTCCTGGAAGTCTACCCCAGAATGACCCCAAAAAGTACTGTCCAAAACATAGAGGTGCAACTTGAAGCTGAAAGGAGACTGTGAGACAAACTCAGTTGCCAGCTGGAGATTCCATGGAGACCCCTACTAAGGATCCCTGAGGAGGGAGCCCAAGGAAGGAAGCAGGCAGGGAGTCCCCCACCCCCAGGACCTTGAACCTACTTTCTGATCAGTAACCAGAGGAATGCCCCAAGCCTTCTAACCCTGGAGCAGAAGAACCCCAGGACATTTCCGCACTGGGACCACTGAATTCAATGATCCATAAGAAGTAATCAGGATAGATAAAACTTTCTACCAACAATCCAGCCTTCTCCCCTTCCCACATGTAGAACCCCTCAGTGGACCATTCTGAGACCCTCTTCCCTCCCTAGGTCCCAGTTGGCCTGGCCTCTGTCACTATCACCTAGAAAGAGCAGAGTTCTCATTTGAACTTATTCCCAAGTCCAACCTACCTAGACCCTCATCTCCCTAAATTGGAGACTATGAGCCCTGCTGGTAAGATCCCTATCCCCAAGCAAAAGGTATGAACTTGGGCATATCTTCTAACCTCTCTCCCATCCCCCGACTCCCCTTTGCAAGAGCATCCTTGAGTATCAGATGTCCAAGGATGAGCATGGTCATCTAACAAAGGGTTTTGAATGGAGAATTCAAAAGCCCAAAGTAACCAGGAGATTTGGGGCTATTTCTCCAAAAAGCCTGTGTTTTCTTGTTCTTTGGGGGAAAGGAGAATGAGGCCAGATTGAAATGGCTACACACATCACCTGGGAGAGGGGATGCACACACTCACTGTACCCTCACACAGTTTGGGGGACTCCCTGGACCCCTCTCATAGATCCAAAGTGATGCTAGCTTTCAGGATCCTGGTCTAGGTTTGTCCTCTCTGTGCACGGAAAGGAGAAAAGAGACTGCAGAGTTGGGTAAAGTCTAAAAGCACTGAGCTTCAAGGGGGCAACGGAGCCAGAAGTCACTTGCCACCGGTAAAAGAGGAGGCATGAGACCAGGAAAGATCAGTGACAAAGAGAAGCTTTAACAGATGGAGAAGCTGGGATAGAACACAGGACAGGCAGCGGAGAGAGTGTCCTCTCAGTCTGAGAACTGTAGAGAGCAAAGAAATGTTTAGGAGCGGGGACAAGAAGGTCAGGTGCGGAGCGACAGAGAGAGGAGCGGAGGCAAAAAGATGAGATGGGATAAAGTCCCGTTTAGAGTGATGAAAGAGCTGACAACTTCAGCCTTGAGGGTGGGTCCCAATTAGCTGGGGAACAGCTTGGGGCTAAGTAATTGGCTGCCGGAGAGAGCTCCAGGGCTGTGGAGCCGCAGAAAAGGGGGCCGAAGATAGAGACCTGGGGAGAAGTAAGGGGGAGCGTGTGTCACACATTAATGGGAGACAGGGTACTTACGTGTCCAAACGGGTCCAGGTGGTTGTTGGTGAGTTTGAGCTTCTGGAAGGAGACAAGTTGTCGCATCCAGTGGGCTCCGGTTGCTGGGGAGTCCGGGTGCACGTAAAGGCGCCCCGGCATGGCAGGCTCTGCTTTGCCAGTTACGGACCTACATGAAGGAGAAAAGAGTTGCGGGGGTTTTCCACGGCCTGCCTGGAGGTAGCTGGTCAGAAGAGAGCTGCTTCCGAAGGCAAAGTTCTGGGTACATTCCGTCTCCTTCAGACATTTACAGCCCACACTATGTCCAAGAAAACCCCTGGCCTGGCCCTTTCTTCTTCCCGCCTTTCATGCCTGCCTGCTCCCCCACCCCCCAGCCTAGTGCCAGAGAGTGTGGGGCCTCAAAGTCTCGGCTGCCCGCAAATTATCGGTGGTATCTGAAAATATGCACGTGCAAAACTCTCAAATTTGCAAAACGCAAATGCTTTTTAAAAGGAGCCAGCAGCCTCTGAGCTGTGCACTGCCCACTGCCTGAGGAGCAATGGAGCCCAGGCATGAGTCTCCTCTGCCGTTTTTTTTTTTTTTTTTTTTTACCAGTAAAGCCACTGGCCAGTTTTGCAGTTTCATATAAAAAGTCATGTTCAAAGCAGGTAACTCATAAAAAAATAACTGTAAATGATTCTATGCCCCCCAGAAATATATCCAGTACTTGGTTTAAAAAAAAATACCCTTTAAAAAAAAAGAATTAAAAAAAAAAGTACAGCCCATGTGAGTATTGAAGTACACGGGGTCCTCTTACTTCCCACAGCCTCAGTTTTTAGGTCTATGAAATGGGAGCTAATGGCTGTGGTCCTTTTATTATACAACAAGATAGGCACAAAAGCCTTGAGATTTAGTTGGAAATTATTATTATTATTATTATTATTATTATTATTATTATTATTATTATTGTAGATTTTCTGTTCCGGTTGCTGTGTGTGAGCTAGGCAACACAGTTTCCTCCCAGCCCTCCCTGCCCTTTGGAACCCTGGAACCTACCATTTGTTATCAGCAAATTTATATCTGTGGTCGTCTGCGGGAACAATATCCATGAGAAGAATATACTTCGTTTTGGGATTAAGGCCAGTCACCTTCACTTTGTAACTAGGAAACATTCTCCTGAGGAAAAAGAAAGAGGGAGATGAATGGAGGAACAGGCAGAGAGAAAGAAGGGGCGAGATTCGTGCAGATACTCAGAAGAGAGGGTCCCTGATCTTCAGCCATTTTCCACTGAAAACCACTGGCCCCACTCCATCCTCCGTGAGATCCAGGCCGGGTTTCCCCTGAAGTTACCGGGAGGAGAAGAAGGCGCAGAGAGAAGGGAGGCAGCCACAGCAACTGCAGGAACCTCAGAAGAAAGTGTAGCCCAGGGATTGTTGCCTCTAGATTTTCAAGTTTAGAGAGACTCCATTTCAGCTGGATAATCTAGTATCAGGGGGAGGGGGAGGTTCATTCAATACGAAGCTAGCCACTTGTTCACTCAAGCTCGAGGTTTGCCATCCAAGGTGGCACCCTAGGGACACATCACCTTGAATACTAACTTTAGTCCTCTGCCCTCAGAGGCGCAAGTTAACCGTGGCTACCAGAACGCGGTTCCCAAGTTCTCTGGGTTAGTGACCAGCCCCGTATGGCCAACGTGCGGTCACTCATAAATGGTCTGCAACTTCTCCACGCGCTTGGCAGGTTTCCCTGGGGAGCTTAAACTCCAAGGCACTCAGGAAAGAAATTCCAACCCCTTCCACAGATCGGTTTTTAGAGCGAGCCGAAGCCGGAACTAGAAAGCTGAAGGCACACAACTAGTACAGAACTCGGCTCCCCCATACCTCGGCCCCACTAGAATATTTTTTCCTTAACGTCTGGTGAGGACTGCGCTGCAGGAAGCAAGGGATCCGGCTGGATTTGCGCACCAGGATAAGTCATTGGACTTAGGTTGGTGCAGCGTGGGAAGAGGTGAGAGAAGGCCTCTCCATCGCTGGCCGGAGCCCGGACCTCCTCGTGTTTATCTGCCCCAGCAAGAGGCACCAGAGACAGTGCAGGCCTTTTATAGTTAAATCCTCTCGGCTCCAGCGAGGACGACAAGGCAGCCGGCTGGGACTTTCCCTCCTGGGCAGGATGGGAAAGGGAACCTCAGATGTCTGATATAAACAGACCCACCGCCTTCTGGTTCACTAAGGGCCTCAGGCTGAGCGGGGGAGCCGACATTGTTTAATTTCAAGAAATAATAAACGTCACCGTTGTCAGTTTATTGAGGGCGGCTTGGGCTGGAGAACCCGCGGAATCTGGAAAAATCAACTCCACCCTTTACGCACCCGGCAGCTTGGGCCTACTGCCCTGGCCTCTGTCTCTTCCGCACCCCTGCACTGGGCAGACTGGTGGCCTCTTATATTGTGGGGACACATGTAGCTCAGGCCGCTGGGGAAATGAGGTCGTTCCCCAGGCCGGCACACACAAATGCACACCGAAGACACAGAATTTGAACTCTTCTGTCACCCTCCAACCCCAGACCTAGCCTAGCCTCTCTAGCTGAAACTCCTGCCGGCCTTGAAGAGCAGTTTGGGCCCAGCGCAATAGCTGATCGGCTGTGTTTATTCGTGTCTGTGTACAGAGCGCTGAAGAGCTACCCCACCCCACCCCCGCCACTAGCTTTCAAAGACTTTACCGGCTCTCTATAAACAATGAACGAGGTAGCGAATACATTCAACAATCCCGGGTTTGGCAATCATCGGGTGGGGACCCTGGAACTATTCCAAGGTCAGAGAAGGTGGGAATAGGGGTGGAGGCCAGGGAGCAAGTCCAAGTCTAAGGACTCAAAGTCCTTCTACAGTCTCCCCGTTCTTCACCTTTTCTCCCCGCCTCCACCTTTTTCTCTTTAATCCTCCTATAAAATCGGGAACGAACATCCTACCCGGAGGTAAGCATTGGGGGGTTAGGTCTCCATCCTGCGGAGGACTCTTTAGCCAGAATGAACCCTGATTGAATATTGGCTCTATTCTAATTTTTTTCTCCCAAGCCTCTTCCGTGTTTTTTGTTTTGTTTTGTTTTGTTTTAAATTCCCTCCAATGACTGTCCTCCTTCTGTGGCAGGAGCTGGCTCACCTCCCTGCCTTGGTGATGATCATCTCTGTGCCCACTTCGTGGAACTTCAGCCACAGTTCACGTTCATGAAGAAACACCTTGATTCCTTCCATGCCCTTGATAGACAAAGAGAAAATTTTCAGTGATGGGTCTTAGCGGGGAATCCTTTCTCAAACTCCCCCCTATATGCAGAGGCCAAGTACCTACCAAAGTCTGTGCGGTTAAAGAAAGAGCGCTCTGACTTCTGGGGAGTGATGGAAAGTCTAGGGCGACCCATGGCATCTGCCTACAGCTCCCTAGGTGAGTTGGAGCTTGCGTCCAGCAGCATCTCAGTCCTTAGTACCTGCTGTCTCTTCCACCAGATTGAGGCCTGGGAATTATTCCCCTCCACAGAGCTCCCCCCTAGAGGACCAGGCCATCTAATTTGGATCCATTTTTAGCTGAAACATGATTGGGAGGGGATCCATCTAGAAAACCCCACTAGGATATTTTTGTATTGTCACCCAGATGCAAAACACACAGCTATGCAAATACATCGCTGTCCGTCATCACTGGGTCTAAATATGAACATACAAAAATTTTCAATATTATTGTTGTTATTAATATTGGAGACAAAGTCTTGCTCTGCAGCCCAGACAGGCCTGGAATTCACTATGCAGCGCATAAAAGTGGTCTCAAACTCTTGGCAACCCTCCTGCCTCACCCTCCTAAGTGCTAAGATTCCAACACATGTGAGCCACTATGTAGAAATTTTCAATTTTAAAATCGTTTTTCTTCTCAAGGACCAAAAAAAGTAGTTTTCCCCCTCAGTGTCTATATTAACAATCTTTCCAGACTCTTGCCTTATCTAGCACCACCGCCCAGCCTTTCTTTGACTTGGGGCAACCAATTAAGCCTTTTAACATTTTCTCTTTCCACTGGAAGTTATTTCTAAAAACCAATACCAAAACAGTCAGACACTACTCTTCATTGTGAAACAATTATCAACCACCGACTAAAAAGTGAACTTGTTTTCCCTTTTCAAAATGTTATGTAAATTTCCCCAAACTATTCTTAAGCCTCTTTGCTTTTATTAAAAGCTATACACACATCAATTGGACAAGATTTCTAGATCAAACTCATCTCTCTGGTCAAGCCTTCCCAGTGACACCTAGTTTTAAACCTACTTAGCGCCCCCAAAAAACGATGGCCACTCAAATAACAGACCACAAGACCTCTCCCTCCACTCCGGACCAACTTCCAGTCAGCCGGGCTCTGGGTGCCTTGGTTCCAGCCCCTGTGTGCTCTCCTCGGCGGGTCAGGGAGCTCCTCCAGGCCCCGGAGCAAGATAAATGGTACTGTATGAGGGGCGAGGCGGGTTGCGCAGAGCAGGCGAGCCGAGGCGAAGGCTAAGAAAGATCTAAGGAGGGTCAAGTCATCGCTCATGCCGGCCTGAAGCGGCCGCTGACCCGACCCTTAATAAGGCATACCCAGGGCAGCTGGGAGAGAATTATCTGGCCCGTTGTTAGCTGACCCCAAATAGTCGGATAATTGAGAGCTCTCCAATAATGTAAATAGGTTTCTAAAATACGCAGGCCATAAAGATAAACGCCTCGATAAAGTGGATTGGGATAGAGTGGAATTGGGGGAGATTTGGTGAGACTAGCCAGGAAATAGAGGGAATAGCTGGCCCTGCCCACCCCCCTGCACCGTTAGCAGAGAGCTGGGCTCAGTCCTCGGTCTACGCCTGCCGCTGGGCCGGCTTTTCTTACCTGCTGGGTGAAGGCAGCCTGCGGGGATGATGGAGACTTGCTGGGAGCCCCCAGAGCACTCTCAGGTTTCGAATCGCAAGACCTGTCTTTGGAATCAGGCTCCAGAGGCGTGCGCGCCAGGCCAAAGCCCTCATCTGTATCGGCCATGGTGCGCAGGGGTTCCTGTGCCCGCGCGAGGTTCTATTCTGAGGACAAGAGAGGGAGTTGGAGAGTGTCTAGCGACATAGGGGACAAGCTGTTTGACCCTTCACTCCAAGCTGAAGGAGGCTTCAGAAAGTCTTTTTTTATTGTTATACTTTCCGACCACGCACCACCGCTTGCGAAAGACCCGCTTCAGACAGGGAGGAGGCGGCAAGGCCCCCCACATCTCCCCTGCACAGGCTCTGGGTGATAAGAGAGCTGTCCGTCAAATTTGTCTGAACTCCTGGAAGAGCCAATAAAGATAAGGCGTCGGTATTTTTGGAAGCCATCGGGTAGAAACCCAAAACAAAACAGAAAACAAAAACCTTGTGCCCCTTTGAGAAATGGTCTTTGTCAAATCCAAGAGACCATGCCAGCAATTTTTAAAAAATGAAACCTCCTAAGAGACGTTATTTTTCTACAATAGACAAAAGGCCCAGAATAACCCGCGTCTTGCAAAAATAAAAAACAGGGGAGAAAGAGATATACCCGGAGGATAGAGGATAATAACCCTCTCATCATCTGTTACAGGCATTAAAATGAAACAGCCTCTCCCCAAGCCTAAGCAATACCAATGGAAAATAAATAAATAAATAAATAAATAAATAAATAAATAAATAAATAAAGTAGCCAGGGAGAGCTGGAGGTAGATCCAAATCAGAGAGGGGCCTACAACTCGGTGGCTGACTCTCCACTGCCGGTGGCGGGGCTGTACCCTCACGGATCTTTTTCAGATCGGCTGGCTGCGGGAGAGTGGGGGGTGGGGGCGGTGGTGCAGGCGTTTTCGTGGAGTAATCAAGCTAAAGGGAATGTCTTTGAGCTTCAACGGGGCTGGCTAACTCAAACTGCCAGCCTGGCTCCCAGTCGGACAGCCTAAAATCAGTCCCAGATAAATTCTGGGCTGCAGACATTCAGTGGACTGCTAGGGAAGGAGGTACATTGGTAGGGCAGCCCCGAGTGTTCAACAGAAGAAGATGAAGCAAGCAGTTGAAATTCTTAGTTCAACCCCCTTCCTCAAGGGAGGATTTCTACCACTGCCTCTACCTCAAAACACCAGCAGACCTCAAGTAAGAGATGGCTTCCCACAGTTTTAGCAGCTTCTTAGGCAAAGAAGCCTGCATACCAGCCTGGTTTGAAGCGGCCTGAGACCTAAACCGCCACAGATCGTTTCTGAGGCCCAATTCTTTCTTCCTCTGGCCTTAGGAGCTTGGGGAAAACTGCCATGGGATCCCCCATGATCTTCTCATAACAAAGAAAAACAGGGCTGGAGCCCCACATACGCTCTCCCATTCGCGGCCAGCCATAGGGAGAAACCCTCCGGAACCCTTGCCAGGATCCAGGGAAGCTTAGAGGCCGGCGGAGACGAGCAAGATGTGGTTTGACAGAACCAGGCCGTGTGCCTTGCAAGCCTCAACGCTGCTCCCCGAGTCGCGGCAGCCTCCCGGCGGCTCCCTCTTGCCTTGAAAGGCTCGGGTAAAATCTCTGCAAGCCAGACTCTGCAGAATGCAAGACAGGGCTGGAGTCCGCCATTCTCTGTTTCCCCAGCCGACTGTGGCTGCCTGCTCCCGCCCAAGCCTCCCCGGCCATATGGTAGTACGGTTACCTCGCTCTGTACAGGGGGATGCATTCGCCACCGCCCCTCTTCCTCTTAGCAGGAAAGCCGGAGGCCAGGTGGGGGTGCAGGCATGGTGTCTCTGGAGTTTGTGCTGGGGATTGCTTGCCCAAGCTAGCTGCTACTGTTGCTACAAAGAAGTACCCACCACTAGAGCCTCCCAGCGACTGCCCACCTCCAGCACACACCTCCTCCACTGCTCGCTGGCTGTTCGCTAGCCCCAAATACTTTTAAGTTGTCGGGCTCCAGAACGGCTTAGAGGAACAGAAGACTAAATAGCAGATCTGGGAGCATCCCTAAACCCTACGATCTCAGTGTCCTGCTCTGCTCTTGCACCCCCAGAGAAGAAAAACTGGGAGACTTGAGAGAGACTTGGGAATCAGCCAGCTGTTTTCAGAGAGATGCTTTCAGGGGTTAAAGTTCCAGAATTTGAAGTATGACTTTCTCTCTCTCTCTCTCTCTCTCTCTCTCTCTCTCTCTCTCTCTCTCTCTGACAAACTAACTCAGCTGGGGTGCTCACAAAGTATAGAAAATGCTTCTCTAACTGGCTCCCTCTTCTCTCTCTCTCTCTCTCTCTCTCTCTCTCTCTCTCTGTGTGTGTGTGTGTGTGTGTGTGTGTGTGTGTGTGTGTGTGTGTGTGTGTCCTCTCCTCCCCTCCCTCCCTCCTCCCACCACCTTTCCCACTTTCTCACTAGATATACCCCAAACTCTTGAACCACTATAGGACCTGCTGATTCCCCACCCCCACTCCCTTTCCACTTCCCATCCTCTTTACCCTCCTTCCATCTCTGTTGACTGCTCTGAGCCAGTGGTTGCAGGGAGGAAAGAAAAAAAGAGAAGGAAGAGGAAGGAAGGAAGGAAGGAAGGAAGGAAGGAAGGAAGGAAAGAAGGAAGGCAGGCAGGCAAGCTACAGTAATCAAGGCAGAACTCTGGGAGCCCAGCAATTTCAATGGCCCAGCCCTGCAGAGAACCAAGACTGGATGCATTAGGCGTGTGCACACACCCATGGGCCTCTGCAGCCTCACCCGATTTCTGTCTCCAATGCTGACCTCAGACAGAGAGTGGTGTGACCCTGCCTGGCCCCTTGCAGAGCCAGGACTAGCTGCCTTGACATCTCTCCTCCACTTCAGACTCATTGTCCCCCACCCTACCCCACTCCAAGCTCTCTAGGACTTGGGGGAGAAGGTGCCTTAGGATGGGGGAACCAAGATCAAAGATGCCAAGAAATTGTTGTGTGTGCCCCCTCCTCAAGACACACACTGGAGTGTACACAGAGCAGTGCCCAGTTTTATTAAAATAATCAGTCACTGAGGGCTGGCTGGGGGTTTCAGCTGCCAGCACTCCTTGGCCTGCCCTTAGCCTCTCTGAAGTCTGCAGTTCAGAGGGTGAATAAAAGCAGCCCACAGCAGAGGCACTGGAAGTAGCTCTTGCTGTAAGCAGAACCAGGCCGGGACAAGCACAGAATGTTGCTTGAAACAAATGCCCCAAATCACATTCTGTTTCCCTCTTCAGCTTCCTTGTATTCTCTAAGTACAGGGAGTCTTTTCTGGGACTCTAATTAGAAACTACATCCTTAGAGCCAAGGACTGGAGAGAGAGAGAGAGAGAGAGAGAGAGAGAGAGAGAGAGAGAGAGAGAGAGAGAGAGAGAGCCCATAGGACTCCGGCAACATTGTAGCCTCTGTGGCTGCAAAATTTGCAGGCTGCCCTTGCAAAAACTTCAGTGGACTTTGCAGTTGTAAGCGTGGGGGCAGCTAGGGGCAACCCCACTCTCTAGTTTCCAGGTCTGTTTTCACACAGACCCTGGCCAAGGCCAGCTATTTATTTGTGCAAACACCTTCGTCACGCGCTTCTAAAAAGTCAGCTAGAAAGCCTTTGGGGTTGAACAGAGAGGCAACCTCAACCTTGGGTGCAGGACTGAAAGCTGAAAGCCGGTTGAGAGCCTGCATCTCTGGTTGAAGCATAGGGGAAATCCAGACAGACCTCGCCAATCCCTTTTACATTCACAGAGATTTGAGGATAAAATTAATCCCCATAAATAATCAGCAGGCCCTTCCCGAGAGGGAAAAGCTGGCCTTCCCCAAGCAACAACCCAGCCAGAAACACTTCCTTCCTTGGGCTTAGATGGTGCACGAAGCCAGCCACCACTCAATGTTGTTTTCTGTATTTTGCTTACAAACTGGCACACGAGATCCAGTCTTCCAGGTGATAGAAGATAAAAATCCAGTCAGGAAGGGGTTCAGCCAGGCTTAGGTAGGGTGGGAAGCAGAGGCTCTGGGGAAAATTAAGGCCGCCCTGAAGATAGATATCTGTCCCTCCCTTTAGTTTTCCCCCAACAAGACTCACCTCCAATAACCTCACTCTTTCTTCAGCCAAAAAGCCAAAAGGGTTTGCTCACTGAGGCGAGGTAGCTCACAATGAGTTTTGAAAAGACATCACCTCCCCCCCCCCCGCAAAGACACCCCCCCTTTAAAACGAAGACTTCTTCCAGGGTCTGTCAAGAAAAGCAAGTACCTCCCAGCTCGCCGTTGGTTTGTGGTCTCCGACAAATTAAATATTACTGTTTATTGCCAGGCATACCCCAATAAAATAAAGAGGCAACCAGGCGATAGCGACTATCTCACCAGCCGCTGGTCCTATTGGGCGTGGAGACGTCACAAGTCACGCAACCAGCCCGCGCCTTGTCACGCTGGACTGGGGGGCAGTGGCGGGCAGTGGCGGGAGGCTGGGTTCTCTCCCCATCTTCGTTTATCAAGGTCTACTGGAAGACACAACTCCAGCATGCCTGGACCTTGGGGGAAATAAAGAAATAAATAAACCCAGAGCCCCCTGGAGTAGAGAGTGTGAACAGGAGACACAAATAGAAGCAAAATCGATTCTCTTAGAGAGATCAAGAGAAGTGAGGACCGAGACCACTTTAGCTCCCATTTGTAAGGAAACCAAGGTTTCCTAAGGTTCGTTGCAAAAGGTAAAGGCTTCTTACTTACACAGTTTTATTTTTCTGTCGAGGAGGCCCTTTTAGCTGGTTACATTTGGGGTGCCATATCTCATGCCCAGTGCTGAAATAAGTACTGGTTGCTATCTTAGTGGATATTAGATATCTTAGATGTCTGCCAAGGTTCCTTGTAGAGAGAAAGGCCATTCGGTCTGCCGCTCCTTCAGTGAGATCCGGGGATGCAATGGGTCCCAGAGTGGCCAGACGGGGGCGGGGTGCGAGTGTGTGGTGGGGCGGGGTGGGAGAAGGGGTAGAGACGGGTGCACTGTGCAGAGGGAATTTTTTTTTCAGCGCCGGATCCTGCAGAGGGGCGAGGCGCTCTATTTTGTTTTGTGGAAATCGGCAATTATTTCTAGTTGGATCAATGGGCATAATTTCTGAGAGGTCGGGTGGGTCTGCGTAAGCTTCTACGCGCATTTGGAAACCCATTGGGTTTTGAGTTACGAAACCGCACAGACTTTCTCCCACCCCAGCGGCTCCGGGCAATAAGCTAGGCCTGCCCTACACGGAGCAAGCGAGCGTCAGGCCTTCCCGAGGGTAAGTTTCTCCTCCCGCCGCCCCCACCCCAACCCCCGCGTTGCGGGCCCCAGGAGAGCCAGACATTCCATCTGAACTTGTCCTGGGGTTTTGCGATCCCTGAAACTTTAGGATTCCCAGAAGCATGACCCGGTTCTGGTCGCAGTCCACCGAGGATTGGAGCGGCAGTGACACGGGCGGCCCTGCAGCGGTAGAGCCAAGGTCAGGCCCCAAGGGACAGCGGGGCAGCAGCCTGCAGCACAGATGCAGGACACCAGCGTGCATCCCTGTTCTCTTCCCCAAGAGTCCAGGCTGCCCGGCCTGGTGCTCCAGCTTTGCTTTCGTTTCCCAGGCGAACGAGCCCCAAATTCACGTTTTCACCCAAGAATGCAATCCAGAATCCTTGTCCCCGTATTCGAGTAGGGTGACCAGGAGAACCGAGGTGGGGGCAGGAAACCCAGACCGAGGGTGCCCCGCGAGTGGGCCGAGTTCCTTTCACTTTCCCCCATTGCTCCGCAATTTCGGGTGCAACTACCTGGGCCAAGCCCAGCTTCAGAGACTGGCCCCGTGCTCTGGAGAAAGCAACCACCACGGGAAGAGACTGCAGCCTCAGCGTCTCCTTGTCCGCTTCACCCTCATCCTCTGTGCGGGAGAGGGCAGCAACATACACGCCTGGCACCTTCCTTCTTTCCAAGAGTTGCGCTTTCCTAACCCTGCTCCCCGCTGGTTTTTCTCATACTTCCTTGCCCCCTTTTGCAAAATTTCCGCCTTGATCTTAAATACCTCGAAAGATAGGAAGACCCGGAATTCTATTAAAACAAAACAAAACGTAATGAGCCATTGCTGTTATTTGTATTATTACTATTGCTATTATTAGTATTCGTATTATTGCTATTCCTTACATTTCCCCCTTTAATTTTAGAGTAAAGCAAAGAGAACACGCGGGAACACAGACTTAGTTCAGTATCCCTCCCCAATGGCCCTGTCCCTGCCTCCTTTGGGTCTCCTCTGGGGTCAGAAAGTAGAGAGGAGAGCACACAGGCCTGGGAAAACTAATAAGAATTCTAATGACAATAGAAATGACGAGAAAACTAAACTTTGGCCAACTTAGATTGCAGAAGGAAGACTCCTTGGGAGGGTGGGAAGGTTTTTTTGTTTTCTTGGTTTTTTTTTTCCTCAGGAGGTCACTTTCCCTCTTGCCCAGTGAAATCTGACTTTATTATGTGGGTTTTTTTTTCCAGGATTTCAGGAAGGTTCTTTCCAATGTTTTATTCAGCTTCCAGCCTCTCAGCTTTGGGCCTTCAGGGAAAGTGTTGACTAGGTTCGCAATTATTCAATATTCAATATACCCTTCTAATATCCCTCTGGTTATGATTATTGCTCTTGACCGAGTGGGTGGACAGGTTGTTTTGTATTTCAAATCAAGGAGATAAGACATGGATATGTTTCTGTAGACAACAAGCTGTTCGAGGAGTCCTCACTCCCTCAAAGTAGCAGTTAGGTGACTGTAGAACTCGGTGGTAAAGGACATGCTGTCCAAATCCCGCCCCCCCCCCCAATTTCGGTGGTCATCAGTCCCAAAGGGTGAGGGTCTGAAGTGAAATGGCATGGAGCCTCCTCGGGCTGCAGGGTCTGCACTGAACCAGGGGAATTTGAATCCTATCTGCAATCCCAAAGTCGATGAAAGTTCTGTGGATGTAGATGTTGCTTCTACACCATCAGTGGCCTCAAAATGTGTGTATGTGGTGACCTTATTGGCAGAGACCTAGGCTAATAACTCTAGGGCTGGGGTCCCCCTTGAACGTAAAGGGACCTATCTGGATCCCCCCATACCCTGACAGAAGGGTGCTAAGGAAACCTGGGAGTGCACTATTCTCTGGGGCTCTGGAAAAGACAAATTTTCTTTGGCAGAAGGAATGGTGTCGCGCTGTCGACACGAAAGACTATTTTTCTTGTTCCCTTTGGGGGGGGAGAAAGAAAGCAAGAAAGAAAGGAAAATTAAATCCACACGTGTGTGCTGGGCTTGCTCAAAGGGCCAGATTCAAAACCAGAGATGAAACTGCACCTCTATCCAATGCTGGAGGCCTCCGGGGGCCCTTTCCAGCCAGCCTGCCCTGAAGAAGAGAGGCATCACACCAGAGAGAATCCAAGCCGTTTCATAAAGGGCCATGCATAGATGCAGGGGTGGGGTAGGGTAGGGAGGAGAGATGAAACCTCACCTTGGGCCGGGGAAACAAAGGAGAAATTGGGAATGGTTACTTCTGTATACCAGGGCAGTGTGGTCGCTCCAGGTTTAGGAAATTACCAAGATCACATCAGACTTTTAAACTTGGGCCTACACACTTGTTCAAGAAACATCAGTTTATCCACACACATGCAGGCACCCTGATCCTTGAGGATAATATGGGTGGCCCTCGATAGCTTTCTTTCCTCTCCTCAGGGAGTACAAGGTTCTCAGCTGGGGTCCACTGAGGAGGTAGGAAGAAAAGAGAGCTGCCACTCCTGCCTGGAGCTGTAAGTGAAAACTCTGGTAATGACTTTAGAGAGGTGAAGGGAGGTGGGGGGGGGGGTGCGGGCGAGGGTGAGGAGGGTAGCCAAACCCCAAGTAGAAGGATCAGTCACCAAGACAATTGTTTGGTCGAGACCTCTAATTTTTCTTCCCCATCAGCTGCTAGCTGCACCCCCCCCCCAGTCAATCCCTTCCTGCCTCACCCAGCCCTGATAGAAGGCTCTGGAAGCAGAGACAGCTTGTCCCTCTGTCCCAATCACAACAGGAAGAACCCTGGTTAGGAAGTAGACTGGACTGCTTTGGGTGGGAGAGCTGTGTTTCATGAAGGACTCTGGGTTTCCTGGTCACTGTAGCGACCAAGAGCCACCCATAATACTGTCAACAGTGGAGATGGAGGGGGCAGTCCAGTCTTGTATCCCTCGGTGTCTAGATGTGGACACTGAAGTATGGAAGCCTGAGAGTGCTTCCACTGGTACCCTTGGCTTTGAGAAAATTGCTACTTAGTTTCAGCCAGAAAAAAAATGATATTTAGTATCAGCCTGACTCGGGACCCTTTTGAGTGGTAACCCTTGGTGGAACCAGCCAGGTCTGGGACTTTAGATGTTCCACTCTTAACCCTCCCTTCCTTCCATGGCCTGGAGCCACCTCTTCTCGGGAGGAGGAAGTCAGAAAGGAGAACATTTGACATTAATGGAAACTGACACCAGCCTCTCTCATTTAGGAACAACAGGCCAAGAAGAGTTTGGTGTTGGATGTGACAGAGAAAACATTAAAGGAATATTCTGGTTGAGCTCTTCCTTGAATTTTCAGGGTGAGGAGAGAGAGTGTTCTTCTCGGGGGGGAGGGGGGATGCGGTGGCCGGTGGACAATCCAGGCTAAATGTCTTGTGAGTCCCTGTGAGAGGGAACAAGCTTTGGGAAAGAATGAGATAGTGCCCTTCCACCATTGACAGCCCAGCTTGGTAATAAGCAACCCAGAGAGACAGGAGGGCCATAGGGAGAGAGGTCCAGACCCACTGCTGCCAATCAAGGCCTTGGAGCTGCGGGATGGTAGCTTTGTTACATGCTGTGGCTGTACCCCAACTCTCTCAGAACTGGCCAGGGAGGGTAGATAATCGCTCTGAATGGACGTCTAACCTCAGCAAATCTCCTAGCCATCTGTGGGGCCTACCCAGCTTCTCTAGTCTCAGCCTGGTGAGGCAGGTAGGGGTGGGGTGGGGGGTGGGGGCGACTGTAGCATCTTCTATGTCTCCAGGTCTCATCTGTTTCTTTTCTTTTCCTTTCTGTTCTGTTCTGTTGTTTGTTTGTTTGTTGGTTGGTTGGTTGTTGTTTTTTTTGGTTTGTTTTTTTTTTGTTGTTTTTTGTTTTGTTTTGTTTTGTTTTGTTTTGTTTTGTTTTTAAGATGGGTCTCATGTAGACCAGGCTGGCTCAGTTCCCCGTGTTTGCCCAGGATGACCTTGAATGTCTGTTCCTCCAGCATCTACCTCTCCAGGGCTGAGATTACAAGCATGAGGGGGCGGGTTGTTGCTGAGAACAGAACACTAAGCACTTGACATTCCCAACTCCCAACTCCCATTCTCGGTATTTTTGTATTCTTGTTTTCTCAAGACTGATGTCTGTATACACACACACACACACACACATACACACACACACACACACACACACACACACACACACACACGCAGATATTTTAGGCTCATGAATCTGCCAGCACTTGAGGTTCAAGACTAATGAACTTTTGCAGCACGCCAGGGTTGCCTTGATGTGAGTCCCCCTGGCTCATTCAGCTCCATACAGTTCTGCCAGAGCAAAACAGTCACATGTGTCCCTTGCTTTGTGGAAGCAGTTTCTCTGGGGGCGGGGGGGGGGAGCCTGGGGGGTCACTGACCTGGGTCCCGGTCAGGCTCTCTGACTACAGAGTCCCGCCACCCCCACCCCACCCCGAGCACCTTCATCATTGGCCTCTTCATTGTTGGACCTGGGGAAGGCTTTCAAGCAGATCTGTTGGGCTAGGTACTTGCCAAAGAGTCAGCCTCCATGAGAAAAGTTCAGACTTCTTTGGGTACCCGATTTCTCTCTTCCTCTCCCATTGACAGCCAGCGAAGTGGGTAGAGGACCCTGGTTTTCTGGCCCTTAGCAACTGGGTTCCAGGATGAAGGATGAATGAAATCTTGCTTTCCAAACCTAATGGTTGTGTGCCCATATCCCAGCCTCTATCAAAGCCTTGAGGCCAGCACACACTGCCCTGGAGGCAGGAGGAAGGGCTATACTCAGGTGTAGGGAACAGGAAGACAGACCCAGCAGTTAAACTTCACATCCACATCTTAGTCCCTGGCACCCCAGGTAGGAGTTGAATGGGAGCCCCTTGTGTAGGGGAAGTTCCTCCCACCCACCCCTGCATGCTGCCCAGTTGTGGGCTAGCCTGCTGAGTGAGCCTGTGGGATAGGGCTATGAGGATCACAAGGCCTGACTGTCCTTACGTTCCCCTCCAAATCTCTCTATTTCCAGGAGAAAAGGCAGGTCGCCATTAGCCTCTCCTCTGTGCTGATATCCTGGGGCCCAGGTAGGGGGTCATAGAAGGGTCCCAGGCCATGCTCAGATCTGTACCCTGTGCTCAAGGCTGCCTGAGTCCAAAAGCAGATTTACTTCCTTAGAAAGGGAATTGAGAGTTTAGTCCAGCTCAGTGCCTAAAATGGAGGCTCTAGGGTCCCCACTGTCAGGTCCTGTCCCTCTATTCCCTGCACCTAGGCTGCCTTACCACCCTACAGGGAATGTCTCCCTGGGAAGTCTTCTAAATCTCCAGGATTGGGGCCTCCAAGTCTCCTTCTGTAAACATTGCCCACACAGCCCTTGTATGCTGTACTGGGGGTGGAACCCTAGGGTTTTATTCATGATAAGCAAGCTTTCTCATTCCCAGCCTCTGCTGTTGTGCTTGGTTTTTTGGCATTTTTTAATTTTTTTGGTTTTGTTGTTGTTGTTTTTTTATGACACAGGGCCTCGCTCTGTAGACCAGGCTGGCCTCACACTCAGAAATCTGTCTGCCTCTGCCTCCCAAGTACTGGGATTAAATGTGTGAATCACCACCTTGCCCAGCCTATCGTTGAACATTATTTATAATTGCATGTCATTTGGCAAGGGAGTCTGAGCCATTGTGTGGGCTCTTGAGGTATTTAAATATATATATTTAAATAGGTGTCAATTTGGAGTTGTGTAGCTATATCATCATGTAAGCTTCCTTGGAGTATTAAAACATGCATCCACCTATAATATGCACACATACATTTGAGTATATATTTATTATTTTCCTTGTACCTCATTGTATGAAAACATGTGTGAGCTATTGTGTATAGGGGCATGGGGCACGGGTGGTATAGGATGATCATGTATGTGTCTGTCATCTTGGAAGGGCCATGTATGTATATGCATGTGTGTGTGTGTGTTTATCTGTGTGTGTGTGTAAGTGGGGTGGGATGTGAGTGTGGGTGTGTGACGTATGCATGTGGGTATCAGAGGTCAACTTGAAGGAGTCATGTCTCTTTTTTCACCATGTGGGTCTTGGGGATTGAACTTAGATCACCAGACTTAGCAGCAAGCCCCTTTACCCCTTGACTCCTCCCATCTCTCCATTTTAATCATCTACCTTTATGATTAGTATGCCATCAGCCATTCCAGGTGTGGGGCTGAAGCTGGCCTCTGGAACTCAGTTCTCTTGAGGCACGGCATTCTAGAGGCCAGAAGGGATGTCTACAGACAGCCAGGGGCCTCCCCTGTCTATATTTGGAAACAAAGTCCACAGCCACTTCCTGGGAACTGGGCAAAAGGTGCCTGAGAAAAAAAAGGGGCGAGTATGTATGGCCGAGTGTGCCTCTTCCTGTGCCCCAAACATGTGGGAAGCCCCCAACTCCTGGCAGGCGCGCAGGACCAGGTGTTAGGTGCACATAGGTGTATGATGTCAACAGTTAAAGCACACAGTGGCTGCAATGGGGGGACAGAGTGACATCCTCCAGACGGACACACAGAATCCCCATCTTCCATAGCTTCCCAGGCTTCCTCCTGGCTACCTCCAGTGCTCAGCTCCAGGCAGCCTTGTTCCCAGTGAGAATGTTCAGGGACCTCTCAGGAGCCAGTAGATGCTGATGGCAAACCACTGTTTCAAGATGTCTCTGGTCTTATCTTCCTCTGCTCCGTGGTGTTAGAAGAAAGCTATCTCACTAGCTTCCAGTAGCCAGGACCCCCCCACACACACACACCCTGGTTGCCACCAGCTTGCACTTCCTCAGCAAGGGAATCAAGCAACAAAATGCCAAGGACACTGTCACTTAGAGCGCACGCGGTACATGTAGCTTAGCATGTCTCATGAACACATTAACACATAACGCAGGGCAATGTAGCCATGCCCGTGATCAGTCCTAGCCAGCCACAGATGCAAACCTGAGACTTTTTGGACAGAGGCGATTCGGAAACGTGCACACTCAGGAGGAACTTCTCCTTGCCCGACCTCACACCCGGTCGCCACCCAACCCCCACCCCCCGGCCTTGGGGTCCAGCACACTGCACAACTGGGAGGGACACCAATCAGCCGCCGGCCATATTAAATGTCTACAACGCAGTGTGCAAGGGGGTTAGCACACCCCACACGTAAGTGCACGCACACCTTGAATCCCGTTCATACCCATTCATTCATGATTTATACATCTACATATGCCACACGTGGGCCTAACCTCTTCCCTTATCCAGACACTCTCCCTTGATGCTCACAGGCAGGTTTGGTAAATCCATCTTAAGAGAATCTGTTGACTCAATAGATCTTGTCCAGCCTGAGAGCCACCCATTGGGGAGGAAAGATGGACATGTGGACAGGGAGCAGATAGAATGAGTCCATCGGTACCTCCGCTTTCAGCCCACCTTTCCCTGCCTTCTGCCAGCCTCACAGAAGCTCCAGGGCCTTAAAGCAAATCAACCCATTTTGACCCCGGGAACCATGTGGGCTCAGCAAACACAGGTCAGACGGAGTCCTTGATTCTGCTCAAGGAGGGATAGGCATATAGAGGACCCGGTTTTAAGAGCCTACCTGAGGCTGAGGCCAGCATCCTCTGACCCCTGTACAAGCCACACCACAGTGACTCCTCAGGGAACACCTGATCACTCCTCCACCCATCATCCCCGCCAGCTCCTCCAGGGATCTCTGAGCTGACTGTTTAGGTACTATCAAAAGATGCCACATGATTGTCATGTCCCTGCATATGGCCCTCCAAAAGGCATCTGAAGGTCTTCCATGAAATTCCACCTCCACACATCCTGAAGGTTGTGCTGGCTCCTGTCTGTTGGTCCCACCTCCCACCCAGCCCCCTTTCTGTTCCCCATCCCTGCACCTTCTTTTCCTTCCCCCAGGACTTTACACAGGTGGTGCCTCTGTCCTTTCTCTCTGCCTGGCAACTGTTCTGTTGTTCATTGCTGCTGTTCCCGCCGTTTGAGTTTATTTGTTTACCGTACTTTTCACATAAGGTAAAAATACACGTGCAATCAAATATATCATGCCGATATGGCAGATGGACTCAGACCAGGGAATGTGAGATGCTCTCAGATAAGATATAATGAACGAATCAGTAATGTACGGGGTTGTAACACTCTCTCCTTCCTTACAATAAACAAAACAAAACAGCAGTCAGAATGATGGGAAGCTTGGAGCAAAAGATAAAGATATATATATGAAGGAGGGAACACCCAAAGATCCCTCTCTCTGTTTCTCTGTGCCTGTGTGGCTCTCACCAGTCCTGTATTTCTCTCCCTTCCATCCCTCATCTCTGGCTCCTTTCTTCCACCCTCTGTCTCTTCCCAGGAGAAGAAGGCAGCTGATAGGTGAAAGTGGTATTTTTATAGGCTGATAAGCCCTCTCCTTATCTAGAAAGTTCTGTCTCATGCCCGCCCCCTAAGTGTCCCTACTTGACTATTTACTCACTGAAGCAGCAGGCATCCTGGGAAGGGTGACCCCCGCCCCCACCCTGCCCTGTCCCTGGGAGTCCTCAGCTCACTTTGGCTCAGTCCCCTCCTGCTCCCCCCATGGAGGACTTACCCTACCCCCAGCCTTCCTTCACTCCCGAAAGGTGGCAGGTGACAGGAGATGGCGAGGGAGAGACAGGGATGGGGGTGGGGGTCTGTCTGTCCCCACAGGTTCTCTGTACCATTTTTCTTTAATGACACCAGCTATATTAAATTCTGTACTCCGAAGTCTCTTAAATTCATTTATGGCCCATACTGGACCCTGAGCCATAATAACAATAAAATAAAATCAAGCATTTATACATCCAGGGTGTTGCCCCGTAGCTGGTAGAAAATATTGAGCTTCTAGCTGCTTTTGCTGGCCGGGCCCTTCATATCACCCACGCTCTGACCTTTTGGTCTCACTGGGTGGGGGCTTGAAGCAGTGGAGGGAGTAGGGAAGGAGAGCTGGGATCTTGCTGAGCACAGAGATTTAAAAGCTGGAGAGCAAAGAGGTTTTTTTTTTCTGGGCTCAGCTCAACTGTAGCCTGTCTCTCTCTCTCTCTCTCTCTAAGGCACAGTGGGCCTGGGTACGGAGAGAGGTTACTGGGGTGGGAAGCCAGGTTGCAGAATGAAGCTCTTGGATGTGGCTGTAGGTTCAAACTTCCACTCTGCCACTTCCCTAGTTGTGTATGCCCAGCCTTTCCGTTTCTGTATCTTGCTCTGTGCAATGATTCTCACTCCTCAATGGGCAGTTGTAAAAGGAGAGAAAACAAACAAACAAACAAAAGCAAACCCCCCCCAAAAGGATAAGACTTGTGCATAATCAGGGCTCTGGAAACATATTGTCAAAGACCTCAGAACCTCAGAGGCAAAATGGAGGTGAAAGAAGAATTCCACAGGCCAGTGTGCCCCTAGTCCCCTGGGGAAGAAACGAGTGCCAATAACTAAAATTGACAAGAAGTTACGAGTCCTCTGACACAGGCTTCTAGAGAAGGAGATGCTATTGAGAGCAGGAGAAGGCCAGAGTTGCTCAAGGCCCCAGACACCCTGGCCCCAGCTCCAAAGTGGTGGTGGTGGGGGGGGATAACTGATCTTTGCTACTTTGTTATCAGGGCCCCAGCTGCCCTCTGCTGCAGCCTTTGCCTCTATCCCAATCAGCACTTAATAGCCAAAACTAACCACTGACTCAGGCCCTCTTCCTATGGGGACAGACCTTCGGAGGCAGGGACTCTGAATCTGTTCCCTGGATCTTAAATTATCAGATGTTTATGGCAGACTCTGGGGTGTGTGTGTTCCATGGTAAAGTGGTTGCTTAGCATGCTGGGGGCCTTGGCTTCCAGCCCCCAGCACTGAAGAAGAGAGGGAGAGAGGGAGAAAAGACGGGAGAAGACATAATGAGAGCCAATGACTCACCTGCAATCCCAGCACTCAAGAGGCTGAGGCAAGAGGATTACCAGGAGTTTGAGGCTAGTTCAGGCTACACAGTGAATGTTTAGCCAGCCTGGCCTAATAAGGTCTGAGAGCTGTCTCAACAGCAAATAGACAAAGCACAAACAAAACAAACAAGATGGCCTTGGGCAAGACCTCAGGCCTACTGTCCTGGGATCCAGTGTCACTGAGACACCAACCTCTGAGCCGAGTGAGGTCAGTTCCTGCTGTCTCTTCTTGCCTCTCCCTTCCTGGTTACTCCCCATTGGGGAGACACAAAGGAAATCACATGGACTGTGAGAGATTGAGTATACTGGGTGACCCTCCCCATCCTACAGATGCCCAGCTAACACCAGCAAAGCCATCCAATCAGGTTCATTGCCCCTGACTGGCAGCTTGTCATATACACCCGGTGAGTCCAATGGTCAGATCCGTCCGCCACCCACAGACTCATAAGCAAAACTAAGCCTCGGATGGTTACTTGTAAGGAGGTATCATTACACCCAAGGCAGCAAATACAAGGCCTTGAGGTGAATCCAGCCCTGACCAGCCCCAAATCAAAGACACTAGACACCTTCAATGACTCCGTGGTGCCTAGCACTAGCAAGGGCTGCTCTCCCAAAGAGCACATTCCCTGTGGTGTGCTAAATAGATTTGGAAGGACCACCCCAAACTCCCTGCTGGTGATCGCCCACACAGAGCACCCTCCCCAGCCCACGTCTCTCCTTCAGGATTGTCTGGATTTCCTGGGGCTGGTGTGGCTGAGTAACTTAAGTGAGAGGAATGTTTCCTCCCAGCTTCAGCTGGTCAGTTCTTTCTGTGTAGTGAGGAGCTGACCTTCCCTCTACCAGGCAACGACGACCACTCCCAGCATCCCGTATTGCATTCTGTATCCAGCCGATGCATGGCTCTCATCGCTGCTTCCACAAGGCTGTGGATTCTCCCATGTGCCTACGTGAATGAACACTTGCTCTTTTACGAGGGTGCCAGTCTAATGGGGGTGGGGAGGGCAAGGAGGCAGGACCACCCTAATGACTTCATTTTAGTTTAATTACGTCTATAAAGCCAGTATTCCCCCCATGAGGTCACATTCCAGCAGATGAATTTGGGCGGTGATGTATTCAATCCCCAACAAGAGGGTCCTGTCATTACACACTGGCTTATGGAAAGTATCCAGACATGCGGGCCCATTTCCAAGGTCGGGATGTTGACATTCACAGCCATGGGCCAAAGGAACCTCACAATGGTGAAGCTGATAGGAAAGACAGGATATAGTCCAAGCTGGCCTTGAACTCAGTGTGCAGCCAGCCTTCCATCTTCCTGCCTCCTTGTGTGGGTGCCGGGATTGCACGGATGTACCACCACACCATGGTTAGTGTCCTGTGGTGCTGGGGATCAAGCCAGAGCTTTGTACAGAACAGATAAGCCCTCTACCGACAGAGCTACTGTATTAGCCCTCATGGTAGAATTCCTCAGGCAACTGATGCTCCCAACCTGAGCCATTCTTTTCTCTTCCCGACTATTGGATGCCAGCTGTCTCTCAGCTTGGTGAGAGAAGGAGGTGGGTTTCAAGAGTTCAGAGTGAAGTAGGTAGAGGTGTTCTCATGTAGGTCTGATGACCTGAATTCTATGCCCTGATCCAACAAGGTGTAAGAAGGAACCAGCTCCCCTAGAGCAACTTTCTGACCTACACACATACACACCCCACACACATTCACACACACACACATACTCACGCATACCACATATATTCTCACGCACATATACACATTCACTCATATCACATACACTCACTCACACACACACACCACATACCACATTTACACACACACACATGTATACACACTCACGCATACCATACATACTCATACACACATATGCACACTCACACATACCACAAACATTCACACTATATATGCACATACCATATGCACTCACACAAAATACACTGACTCTCTCACACTCTTGCACCACATGAACTCATGTGCTTGCACACAGGCAGTCTCTCACATGCACACATGCTTTTTTTTTTTTAACATACAACTAAATGAAGTCAGGCAAGGGAGACATGAGTACCTGGTCATGAGTAAGATAGAGTGGGAAATCTCCAGGGTCCTGGGTTCGAATTCTAACACTGATAATTGCATAGCCTGTGGTCTTGGTGTACAAGCACCTTGGGCTTTGGTTTTCTCTCTAAAGCCATGATAATTACAGGTTTCTCCATCTGTTGGGGATATATTCAGGCGACAATCAGGGTGCCTCGAGCTTGCTAAGCATCCCATGAATATTACTCACGACCCCTCTTTAGTTTTCCTTTGGATATCGTTTTATTATTATTATTCTAATTGCCTTGTTTTGTGAGACAGAGTCTTGTTATAGAGCTAAGGTTCACCTTGAACTCACCATACTCTTTCTCCCAAGTGCTGACAACTATGGACACATGCTCAACTCTTTAACACCAATTTAAAAATATTAGTTTAAATTGTGTGTGTGCTTCTGGGCATGTGAGTACAGGTGCCTTGGAAGACCAGGGGCATCAGATCTCCGAAGCTGGAGTAACAGGTAGTTGTGAGCTGACTGATGTGGGTGCAGGAATCAAACTCAGTTAATTCGGAAGAGCAGTAAGTTCTACTAACCTCTGGAGCATCTCTCTAGTCCTCTCATCTCAATTTTATTTTGTTTTGTTTTATTTTATTTTATTTTATTTTATTTTATTTTATTTTATTTAAGACAGGGTTTTTCTATGTAGCCCTGGCTGTCCTGGAACTCACTCTGTAGACCAGGCTGGCCTTGAACTCAGAAATTCGCCTGTCTCTGCCTCCCAAGTGCTGTGATTAAAGTTATGTGCCACCACTGCCCGGCCTCTCATCTCAGTTTTAAAGCCTAACAAGGTATGGCTTCACTTGAGTGTTGGTCTTCAAAGCAGGGTCATGATAAATCACTTGCATTTATTCGCCATAGATAACTTTCACCCAAATCTGCAAGCCCCGGGAAAGCATTTCCTGGAGAAAGGAAATTTCCCACCTAGACACCAGCTTGAGCAGTGTTGTTTCCAAATCCGGCCAGTGCCATGGCTGAGAATGAAACTCCAACTGGAAAATGGTTTTGTCAGTTCAAAACTTCCAAGGGAGGCTTGCTGGCTAAACACATGAAGGTGGCTTAGGGAGTATCTGACAACAAGTTAGCTGACCTTCCCAGTTGGGTTTCTCCCCATCCCACAGGTCCTGGAGAAGCCATGCCTGGATGTTGACCAAGCCACAGTGAATAGATACTCATATCCACATGCAAGGAAGATTCCCATCAAGGAAATGTTTGCACAGCCCATGTGGACCCCAAAATCCAGCCCCTCCCATCTCTGCTCATTTATGTCAAAATCCTTCTTCCTTCCCCAAGCCTTTAAGAAGAGAACCAAACCAAGCAAGGATACTATGTATCCAGACTATTAAACAATGACAGCGGTTGGAGCTATTCAAAGAGGACCTCATCCTCTTCTGAGCAATGGAGGGAATTCAAGCTTGGTCCGAGCCAAAGGCTTGGGTCATCTATGAAGTAGCTTTCACCTTGGTACATGTGGGGCTGGGTAGATGAGGGTTCATTCATACAAGCTCATGTGTAACACTCAATACACCCCTGGCAGAAGTGACCCATGAGCAAAATAAGAAAATTATCTGATAGGAGGAGAATCTTCAGGCAGAGAGGAAAAACACCAACCTGACGCAGCTGGTCTAGTGAGTGTCTGCAACTGTATCAGAAAGCATGAAGCTGTGAAGACCCATCACATACAGGAAGGGTTTCTGACAGATTGGCACCTTGAGGGAGCCCACTCAGTAGACATGATGGCTCACCATGTCACAAGAGGAAAAGCCTGGTGTGCTCAGCTTAGTTCATACCATCCCCTAGCACCCTCCTCAGCACAAATGGGTCCTTAGCTCGTGCCCACTCTGTGTGTTTAAGAAGGAAATTGAGCAGGAGCGTCAGACTACAGAGACAGCTGGGCTCGGTCAGCCAAGTGCTTGCTGCATGAGCAGGAGAACCTGAATTTAACACCCCTGAACTTAAGAGCAGCACAGGACATGCTCGTAGTTCTAGTGCTGAGGAGGTGGAGACAGGTGGATCCCTGGGACTAGCTAGCTGCCCAGCCTTGATGACTCAGTGAGCTCCAGACCAGTGAGAAAGATCCCATTTCAGTAAAAGAGGAAATAAACAGCACCATGTATACACACACATACATGCACATACACACACATGCGCATACACATATACAAGCACACATGTGCACACACATACATACACACATGTACATGCACACTGATATGCACATGCACACAAGTGCAAACATGTACATGCACACACATTCACGAATACACATGAATGCACATACATGCACACAAATACACGTGCACCCATGCACTCATGCACACACACATGCACAAGAAATTTAGCAGATGTGGATCGGAACTCTATACATGGAATTCATTTAATTCTCTGATCTCATCTTAGTCTAAAAATCAGCCTCCAGGCTACCAAGCAGGGATACATGGTTCAGTTCAATATTGACCACAGCGTGCCTGGACCTAGTGATACTGAAGTTAGAGCAGAGACAGAAGCAAATGAAGGTTCTGCCTCGCCTCACACGTCTTCCATTTTCTGGGAGCAGCTCCTCTCTGAGTCCACATTCAACATGTGTGAGGTTCTGTGTTCAGTCCTCAGCATGGACCAAAAGAAAAGCAAATTAAAAGCAGCTTATATTATAAAGTGGGAGCGGGCTGTGTGGGATCAAGAGTATACATATGTGTAACCAGGTGGTGGGGGTGCATTATTTAATCTCAGCACTTGGGAGGAGGGAGGAGGCAGATCTCTGAGGTTGAAACCAGCCTGATCCACAGAGTGAATTTAAGGACAGCCAGGGCTGCACAGAGAAACCCTATCTCAAAAGGAGGAGGAGGAGGAGGAGGAGGAGGAGGAGGAGGAGGAGGAGGAGGAGGAGGAGGAGGAGGAGGAGGAGAAGGAGGAGGAGGAGGAGGAGGAGGAGGAGGAGGAGGAGGAGGAGGAGGAGGAGAAGGAGAAAAAGAATAGGGAGAAGGAGGAGGAAGAGGAGAAGAGAAGAAAATAAAGAGAAAAGAGGGGAAAAAGAATATACCCTTGTGTGTACATTTGCGTGTATACATGTACAAAATATATGTACAAAAGCATACTTGAGATACAGACCCTTCAGGGTTCTGGCAGGCCCTTTTCCAAAATTCTACCTTGCTTTAACTCAAATTTAAAGTCACCGCAACCTGTTATTGTCTCCACCATGAGAGGAAATGCTGGAGGCTCAGCAGATAAAACTGGCTTCATAATATTTTTTAGATGTTCTATCATTATTTTTTATTTATGTGAACATCCATGTGCTTGCGTATATGAGCCCTTTGAGACAAGAGACATCAGATCCCCTAAAGCTGGAGGTACAGGTGCTTGTGAGCCACCCAATGCGGGGCCTCTGGAAGAGCAGCGTGCGCTCAGCTCAATAAACAATTGCTTCAGAGCTCCACCACACAGTGTGGGGAAAGGCACTTGTAAGTGAAAAGTCAGGTGGTGCATGACATATCTTTAGGCCAGTCCCACTCTGGGATACTGGGTGTGTGCTGAACATAAAGCGATGAAGGGAGACCAGCACATCTCTGCTTCTGCAGGAAGGCTACCTTCCTGAACACGACCTTTCAGGTGACCCAAATCTGGAAGCAGACACATGGAAATACACCTGACTGGAGAGAACTCACATGAACCCTACCAGTTCACCCTGCGGAGGCAGGAGGATCACATGGATGGGAGACCAGACTTAGGTGGCTATATAAGGCGATTCTGTCTCAGTAGATTGTTAGATAGATAGATAGATAGATAGATAGATAGATAGATAGATAGATAGATAGATTAATACATAGATAAATAGACACATAGATAGAGACATAGATAGATAACTAAATATGTAAACAAACATAAATAAATACAAATTCACATAGTAACATTGTACAAACTCAAATCTCTAGATATTTTACAGAACAGTTGAACTGTATTCTTCCAAATTGCCAAAGCCAAGGAGACCGCCTTCCACCAGCACAGAAAGACAAGACTGACAAGCTGTACATGGGACAATCCACAGTAATGAAATGCAAACTTGTTTCTGTAAAAGGCAGAAGACAGGAAGATGTCTGACCAGGTGACAGTGCTCAGAGTTAGGAATATACCATCCTAATTCTCCATAAATAGCAGCCCTCTCATCAGAGAGGAGAGAGACAATGTCTTTAGTTTATGTGCTCCATTTAAGAACAGTACATATGGTCCTGAAGAGCTGACTCAGCAGGTAAGAGCCCTGGCTGCTCTTTCCAATTAAATTCCCAGCATCCACATAGGCAGCTTGCAACCATCACTAACTCCAGCTCCAGATAACTAGCTCCCTCTTCTGGCCTCTGCAGGCACTACACTCACACATAGATGAATGTACACATAAATAAAAACAAATTTGAAAAATTATAAGCATCCTATAGGTATCATTTAAATTTTTACTTGTTATTACTGTGTGTGCATATAACATGGGGGGGGGGATTCCGTGGTGCCATTCGTGGGCCAGGAGACAGCTTTGGTCCTCACCATCTATTTTTAAGTGGGTTCTAAGGATTGAACTCAGGTTTTTAGGCTTATGCCTTCAGACGGCACTCACCGAGGGACAGTATCAGCTTCTGTGTTGGTCTATTACATAAATCTTATAGTGTGCGGTATAGAGGCATTGTTAAGTATCTTTGACTCTAAATATGCCTGAAGCCAGCACCTTGTAAGATTCCTCAATTTCGTGATCCGATGGGGGCTTCTCTTTCATTCATTGTCTTTCTTTTTCTTTTTTAATTTTAATTTTATTATTATTGTGTACTGTGTGTGTGTGTGTCCTTGTGTCTTAGCTAGCATATGGACAACCCTTAGGACTCCATTATCTTCTTCTCCATTCTAGTTCTGGAAACTGAACTCAGGCAGTGAGAAGTGTGAACCCCCTGCTTTTACCAACTGAACCAGCACCTGGCGCTCTCTCTCTCTGTCTCTCTGTCTCTCTCTGTGTGTCTCCCCCCACCCCTGTGTGTGTGTGTGTGGTCTGTCTCTGTCTATCTCTGTCTGTCTCTGTCTGTCTCTGTCTATCTCTGTCTGTCTCTGTCTCTCTCTGTCTCTCTGTCTTTCTCTCTCTCTCCTTTATATTCAGGCAAGTTCCCATGTACTCTAGGCTGACTTTGGACTCACTACATAGCCAAGAGTGGCCTTGAACTCCTGATCCCCCTTCCTCTGACTCCTCAGTGGAGGAATCACAGGCGTGCTCCCCCACACCCAGTTTATATCTCTCTGGGTTTTGCTCATACCAGGCGGGTACTCTACCCACTGAACTACAAGCCCTGCCCCAATATGTTGCCCTTTTAAAATGTAAATCAGATGGAGTTCTGAGAGCTGAACGAAGCAGAGTCTTGCTGAAAACTACCAGTGTGATACCAAATGACCACTACTTGCTTCAGGAAGTCGGTGTGCAAAGATCAGTAAAGCCTGGTCCTCTTTTTTTTTTTTTTAAGATTTATTTATTTATATGTAAGTACACTGTAGCTGTCTTCAGACACTCCAGAAGAGGGAGTCAGATCTCATTACGGATGGTTGTGAGCCACCATGTGGTTGCTGGGATTTGAACTCCGGACCTTTGGAAGAGCAGTCGGGTGCTCTTACCCACTGAGCCATCTCACCAGCCCCAAGCCTGGTCCTCTTGATGATCCCACTAACACAAGACCAGGCTCTCTGGCTCTGAAGTTGCCTGTCTTCCCAGCCTCTGCAAACTCCCCTCCCTTGGGGAGTGGTAGCATCATGGCTATTAGGAAGTGACGTTTCCACAGTAAGAGGACAGTTATTCCTCTTTTGACACAAAGAACACGGAGTGGCTCCATCTCCCGTACCCTGTCGGCAACCTCCATCGCTTTGGGGGAAGCTGTGTGCAAAGGCTGCTGTGAAATGATGATCATTGAGACATGTGCATGGGGCTCATTAAACCTTATAAATAGCCTCCTAGCGACATAATGAAAGTTGTGGGTGGGCACTCGATGGCCATGTGGGGGAATAATGACATTTTCCAAGAGAGAGTGGCTGAGAACAGAATCATAGATGAGCACTCGATTCTCATTATAACCGTCTGACAGCATCCACCACCCCATGAACACGGGCCAGAAACTCCTTAGAACACTTTTCGTTTTATGAAAATCTGACTGCATGTGGGCTGAGGGTTAGCACGATGACGGTGGGAGGTGTGTTCGTAGTCCTGGGTGACAGAATTTCTGTAAGCTCACCCGTATGACTCTGGCGCTGCTCTTGCTCAGGCCCTGCTGTCACCTCCATGGTCTCTGTCACAGTCTGAAACTTAGATCTAGGTTTACACTGACCCCTTATGTGTATGGGACTGACCACCATGTACGTGCGCCGGGGTCAGGCCTCCTGGGGATGCTCGCCCTACGTGTTTCCTTACAACCCTCAGGGTCTGTTTATTTATCATTAGAAGCACTGGGGATAGAGACCAGGGCTTTGCTCGCACTGAGCCTGTGCTCCCAGCCCCTCACTGGGGAGATTTCAGGCAGACTCTACAGCTGAGCCACCCAACACCCAGCCCAGAAGCATTCCTTACCTTCCAGGGACCTTACAGATCTTGACATGGCCAGACTTCTTTTAAATCTTACAGTTCCATTTCGGAGGTATCAACCCCTACTTTCTAAAGCTCACTCAGGTTAATGAGATCACCTGGAGACAGTCACACTGTTGTTATGGAGACCAAGGTCTCAGTCAGGTCTCATCAGAGTCAGCCCTGTGCTTTTAAATCATGGCCTTCAGGTGGTCACATAGGATTTCAGCAATAATCAGATAACTGTTCAGAGAAGATGTTAACAGTATATTTACTTTGTATCTATTTCATTAGAAATTATATATATGTGTGTATATATATATGTGTGTGTATATTATACATTATATGTATATAATGTATATATATATATATATATATATATATATACACACACACACACACATATACATAATTATACACACAAGCACGGTGGCGGGGGCATTGAGCTGCCAAGTGAAACATGACCTCAGAAGAATTCCAAGAGGATGTTCAGTTTCAGAAAAAAAAATAAAGAATAAAAACTAAGACAGAGTGAGGTGTAGGTGTCATGACACACACCTGTAACATCGACACTTCAGCACTTAGGAAGTAGAAGCAAGAATTCAAGGTTAACCTAGGCTACATACAAAGCTCAAAGTTAGCCTGGGCTAAAAGAGGTCCTATCTGAAAAAAAGAAAAAAAGAAAGAAAAAGAAAAGAACCATTGATGGGGGTTCTGAAGAACAGTGGTTTCTCTGACATAGAAATGCTCACGAATGCTCAAGGAAACCATCACAGTTTGTCTTGGGACACCTTAGCTTCAGAGTACCCCTCCCTGTATTTTATCTGTATATGGCTGTGTGCCTGAGTGTATGTCTGTGCACCACGTGCTCGCAGTGCCCTAGGAGGCCGGAAGAGGGAGTTGATCTCCTGGGGCTGGAGTTATAGGAAGACATGAGCCATCCCATGTAGGTGCTGGGAACCAAACACAGATTCTCTGCAAAAGTAGCAAGAGTGCTCTTCACCACTGAGCCAGCTCCTGAGTCTCACCCTTTACTTAATCTTCACCTCAATAAAGTCAGTAATAGAACCAGGTATGGTGGTGGTATCCCTCTGTGACCCCAGCACTCAGAAGGCCGAGGCAGGAAGACACTGTCCCTTACAAACCGAAAGAATAAAAAAAAGGTAAAAGAGACATGAACAGCTAGGTGCAAGCCTTTCATCCCAGCACTCAGAGGCAGAGGCAGATCTCTATGAGTTCGAGGTCAGCATGGTCTATGGAGCAAGCTCTGAGACAGCCAGGGCTGTTACATAGAGAAATCCCATCGAAAAAAAAAAAGTCACACTTCTACCCAAAGTATACTTCTATCATTTATAGTGAAAAATATACCCATTCCTCCTGCCTTTATCATTCCCCAGATTTTCTCATTTATCCTCCCCCTGCCCCCATCACCCCATCACCCCAGCTCTGGAAATGCAAACCACCCATTATACCCTTAGGACTTGTCTGGAAGCAAGTTTGAATCACTAGCCCTCTCCCCCCCCCCCCCCCAACACACACACCCAGGACATGTTGTATTGTTCCATTGCCACCGAAAAGCAGCCAGCATCTTTCATCAGGTCTTCAGCATGGATTCTGGGGGCTTTATTAGCCCAAGGAAATGGCTGGACTCCAGCTGACATCAATGGGGTCCCATCTAGGAGTAAGAGCCAAGCATTTCCTGTGGAACCCCAGCCTCAGACAAACCAGTTTGAAGAGAAGCCAGTTGGCTTGACTGGAGCTACCAAGCAAGCTATTTTTGACATAAAAAGACGCTGATAACTGATTAAAGAGACTTTAAACACAGCTAGTTGAGGTTTTACTATCTTGGCCTTAGTGGCCAATAGACAAAGAAAGACACCGAAGCCAGTCCGAGCGAATTATTCAGAAAACAGCTAATTGCTTCGGAGGTTGGAGCCAGCTGTTTTCGAAAACAACTGTCTGCATAGTGTTTCTTTTCTTCGTTTCTTTCTTTCTTCGAACCACATCCGTTTATAGACGGGAACAAAGCCCTCCAATTTTCAGGGCTTCACACCCCCAGAAGTTGGCACAGCAAGGAATAAAATCCCATTAACAGGAGCAGAGTATGTCCCCCGCCCCCAAGTTAAGTAAACTGGTTTGGAAAGTTAAGATAAAGCCCTCTGAGCTGCTTTGGGTACATCTGTGACAGGAAAATAGCGACTGCATGTCTGGGGAAGTTAAACATTCAGAAAACAATGCCTTGAAACTGGAATTTTATTTTACTTTTTTAAAATATAAATCATTATTTGTGTGTGTGTGTGTGTGTGTGTGTGTGTGTGTGTGTGTGTGTATGGGCTTGACCACTGAACCACACCACCAGCCATTGGTCCCAAGGTCTTGTCTTTTAAGTAATTTGGGAGGGATTCACCCAGACTCTTGCCTCCACCTATGTCCTGTGTGTTTTTTCCTTACAGACTGCTTTTGCAAGGCAGGAACTATTGATATTTTTCCTTTAGGATTTCCTGAGATAGCCAAAACTTCTGAGGCACCTGTAGCCAGCTGCCATATCAACTCCAGAACAGTCCAGTCATGCCATTCAAGTCTCTGTTCTTTTTTGTCTCTTCTGAGCTGACCGGGGCTTCGATAGGAGAAATAACCAAAGGGCCCATTGCTGGTTTTGAGTCTGAGAAATGGGGCAATAGCCAAGAGTCACTCCTCTCAGTACAAAAGGCTGGGGTGTGTTACCATTGACTAAGGCCAGTTCATGGTGTCCCAGCATAAAGCACCAGAAATGGTCTCTCTCTGTACTCCATAGAATCTCTCAGGGTGAAGGGAAGCCTCCTCCCTCTATTTTGGTCATTACCAGCTTAACCCCGACTGCTCCCATTCTGTAGGGGAAAACACTGAGACCCAGCAAGGTGGGGACTGCTCAAGTGCACACATGCCAATACTAGCATTGGAAATACAGGGGACGGTCAGCCAGTAAACATGCTTGTCACCAACCCTGACATTCTGAGTTCAATCCCTGGGACCTACGTGGTAGAGAGAGACCAGATTTCTTTGAGTTCTCTTTTGACCTCCATACACATGCGCTCTCTCTCTCTCTCTCTCTATCTATCTATCTATCTCTCTCTCTCTCCACACACACACACACACACACACACTAAATAAATGAATAGGTGTAAAAAACCATATTTGAACATACATTGTGCTTTTTTTTTCTATCTAGGTGCAAGAATGTAGGTATGTGATATCTGTGTACTTTTCTGTATTTAAACATTTTTTTGGCAATTAAAAAAAAAGAGTCCACAGAGTTTGTGTTAATGTTGCTACGAGAGGCATACTTGTGGTCTCTTCATTTCTTAATTTTAGAGGAAGGAGCAATTTTAGTTGCTAATTATCACATACAAAAGAGTGTTGTGTTCTATCCAACTGTGTGGTGACTTACAAAGAACTACTTAGTCATTTGCTCCGTCCATCTGGTCTACCTGGAGAGAGGAGCCCCACCCCACCCTGCAGACCAAGGGAGTCAGCCAGGAGAACACACCAACCAAATCAGGGAAGAATTCCAGGAAGGCTTATCACTCAATGGCCTTATCTTTGTTCTATGCAGTGTTAACAAAATCTAGCTAAGTACATGGTGCTAGAAAAAAGTGAATACACTACTTCCTTTTCTAATGATTTATTTTTATAAATTGGTGTTTTGCCCCATGTCTATCTGTGCAAGGGTGTCAGATCCCCTGGAACTGGAGTTATAGGCAGTTGTAAGCTGCTATGTGGGTGCTGGGAATTGAACTCTGGTCCTTTGGAAAAGCACCTAGTGCTCTTAACTGCTAAGCCATCTCTCCAGACTCCCTGGGAAGACACTTCTATGCCCAAATACTCATTTAAGATGTCGATTGATTATAGTCCATGGGGCAGCATTACATTTGCAGATGAATATCATCAACTTTTTAAATGTGACCACACACATTCTCGAGCTTAATATGAACTTCACGTCTTTTTATAAAAAAAAAAAGTAAAATATGTATTTTTTTTTAATGTGTGTGAGTGCCTGGCACCAGGGAGGCCAGAAGGAAGCATGGAATCCCCCAGAACTGGAATTACAGGCAGTTGGGATCTGTCGTGTGGGTCCTGGAAAATGAATTCTGCAAAGGCAGTGGGTGCCCTGGGCCACTGAGTTGTCTCTGCAGCCTCTCCTTCTATACTGAAGTTTACCCACATACAAGGTAGTCAGGTTCGGATACTGCTTCTAGCCGCTCAGGTGACACATACAGAATGGAGCACTAGCAGCGATTTGAGGTCTATCGTCCAGCACAGTGCCACCCCCAACTTTTCTGTTTGTGGGGAGACAGGGTGAGAGAGCAGAAACCTAACCGGTTTTCCAACAGTGCACACTCTGAGACACCTCTGCTGATAAAGGAAGCCTGCTTCTTTGGTTAATTTTCAGTAACACTGGTACCTACTTTATATCAAGGAGGCTGAAAAGCAACATACAGAGACTAGACTCTTAAAGCAGCTAAGGGTCATCGGGTGTCCTTCTCTGGGCTAGGTAAAACCCTGCTTGCTTGACACTCTTCAAAGTAAAACTTTAAGGTGAGTACCAAGAAAGAAAGCCCATTTTACAGATTAAAAAAAAAAGGTTGAAGTCTTCACCAGGATCATAGAACTAAACTAGAGGGGATGGGTGCGGGCTTGGGGGCTGGCTGTTGGTACTCACACTGCCGTGACTGCACAATGAAGCTGAAGGCTCGGGGTTCAAAGAAGATGAGGTTAACCCTGATCAGATCTGGAAAACGCACCCCAACGGAGCTATCATGGAAATGATCTTGGAAGAAGTAAACTGGGGGCTGGGGGCGGGGAGCTGGGCTAGAAATGAGTTCATCGAACAGAGCTTTAGAAAATAATTTTAATTTGGCAATAAAGAAATGCGTAGGAAACTAACGCACACTGGGTACCCTGGATTCTCAGCGCCATGGGTTACTCGGCTTCCCTCTGCAAAATACAAAACCAAGATTGCTAGCATTTTCCTGGGGTGTTGGTGAGGCAGCAAAGGAATGCATTTGAAGTTTGGAGGTATCACCCACAGAAGAGAAATCCTGAGATAAGGGGAAATTTGGTGAGAGCTGCGAGCCCGTGCCTCAGGGCTCCCTGCAGGAATCTTGGCTCCACACCCGGATCTTAAGCAAGAAGTTTTCCAAAGCCAAACTCTCTCACCCCAATCAAGGTTTAGCGCTGGCTGAGCTGAGAAGGAAGACCCGCCAGGATTTATGGGAACTGTTAGGGAAACTGGAGAAAGAGACAGGACTGGGAACTCGTGGGGTCCACAGGAGGGCTTCCTGTGAACAATCGAGGGACGGATGTGTTTGACTCCATCAATCCCACCTTTCAATCCACCGTGTGTCTCTGCACTTTTTGCCTTTGGCTTTCTAGGGGGGCCGTTGGCCCACATCGAACTGGGCTTAGCTTTTCTGTTTCCAGAATTTTCTTCCGTTGCTTCAGTTGTGAGTGGCGGGAGATGGGGTGGAGATTAACGGCTGGCGGAGGGGTTGGAGCAGTGGGCGGAAAAGAAGCAATGGGGGACATGAAGAGACTTCGCTTGTAATTATTTGGTTTGAACATATAATTTGAGTTTTAAAACGTCTGTACTAAGTACGTGAACATGGTCAGGAGACTTGCCCAAAGGGCCTCCGTGTGCACACCTGTAAGATGGGGCTAAGGACATCTTGCTTGCGGGTGCCCGTATGAGGATGGATGAATTGTCTTTTAAGCAATTGATACAGCCTGGGTTCATGATGAGTGTCCCTGAGTCTGTGGCTATTATTTTGAAAGGGAGAGGAAAAGGGATGGAAGGTGAAGATACAGGAAGGCCAAGGAAAGGCCAAGAGGGCAGCAGCAACCACTTGCTGCTATTATATATGTGTATGTATATATGTATGTATGTATGTATGCATATATACACACCCACATACACACACAATTATTTACAGTGTAGGTAAGACAAGCATGAAACAAACAAAGCAAGCAATCCTCCAAATATGAGCTTCCCTCCCAGACCATTTAGAGGGGGGGATCATAGTGGTAGCTGTGTGTCTTGAACATCTTCTTGGAGGTCTCCATCACAACACACACACACACACACACACACACACACACACACACACACATACACACACATACACTGACTGCTTCATGATATCCAAAACCATTCTGCTCCCTTGCCTTCAGTCCAATATTATTTTTTACTCCTTCTGGCCACATCCTCACATTGAGGATGTTCTTAAGTATTCTTCTATCTGCATAATAATATGCCACTGCCTAGTTTGCATAATTAGGTTAGTCAGTCTCCTGTTAATCCAAACTTTCTGGATTAACATGAGTCACTTACAAATGAGAGGCCATAGCAGGATAAACACCAGCAGGATAAAGTCTGGATGGCTGAATCCTACTTGCCCCCAATAGTGGCTGTAACCATTACCCAGAACCACCTTCCCTCTACACCCTCAACAGCACTGAATGTGAACTTCAAATACCCTCTACACCAATCTTCTTACCAGATGCATACTTCAAAAGCACTGGGTGACCATGGGTTGAAACAGGGCTCAGTAGCTTGTGGCTGTAAGCTTTTCCTGGAAGCTTGAAACTGAGCCTTGGGGCTGCTACCAAGAATTCTCTCCTTAATTTACCCCTGGATGGTCATATACAGGAGCACCTGGTGAAACACAACCCCCTCCCCCATAAATGAAAGCATAGTACCCTAAGGATCTCCAGGAAGCTTCTGCACACTGACGTTCACCCTCAATGAGTGTGCTTTGAAGGGTCACCGTGCCACAGATATGCCTAGATTTTTCTCCCAGTATCATTTGAATGGCTGGCTGCGATTAGAGCCCTGGGAAGAAAAGGAGTCCGGTAAAAGACAGAAGGTTAGGAAAGGTGATGGGGCGGAGGCTACTCCTGGGGGGCACGGTGGTCAAATGTTAATATTCTCATCACTTACAGGGAAAGGCCAACAGTGTGGCATTCCCACGTTCTTTGTCAAAATTTAAAGGAGTGAGGCTGTTAGACAAATGTCGGCAGCGCATTACGGATCACGGGGCTTTTCATTCACGGGTATTTATGGGTTTATATTTGCCTAATAAATATGACAATAGATGGACAGCTGTTGAGAAGGGGAGACCCTGGATTCAAAGGCAAAAAAAAAATTATAGAAATCTGTCATCCAGGAAGGGAACTAGGCAGTCTGAGAAGGAGCTTAATCCTGAGTGGTTTGTTGACTTTGAAACTTCTCATGCAAACCCCGGACTCGGAGCAGATAGATGGTATCCGAGGATGCTGGTATGCACACTCACAGGGTGGACCAAAGCTGATAAGGGCAGCTTCCCTGGCTCCAAGTGGGCAACCAAGACGACTGTGGAAAGCAGGGAGCAGGGAAAGGTGGGGGGAAAAGCCTGCTTAGTCAACTTTTGTACCCCTCTTTTCTCTTGTACTTCCTGTCCTGGGGAGAACGGAAGTAATCCCAAAACAAGACTCCTTGATATAGTTTACAAAGCCTTCTCCTCTTTTTGAATTTCACCAGGCCAATGGGATCTGTCTTCTAGTCCGGTTTGCCACAACCAAGAAAGTTTAAGCTCAACAAAGTGAAGACCAGACAGTTGAATGGGAAAATGAAAAGGAGTGTGAACTATCCTACAGGAGACAAGAAAAAATGAGGCAGAGGAAGTGCCTTCGAACAACGAGCAAGGAGCAAGGAAAGAAAGAAAAAAATGAGAATACCAGCTCGACAGTCCAGAAATGCCTGGTATTTGTGAGGTTTAATTCCCAGTACTGGAGAAGTTTAAATTAAAATATGTATGTACAAGGAAGAAATAAAAGCGAGCACAGACTGGGAAAGAACCGAGCAGGGTGGGAAGGGGGAGAGAAAAAAAAAACACGAAAGGAAGGGGATGAGAAAGAAAATGGAGGCTGGGGTGGGGGGTAAAGAAAAGAGAAAGAGAGAAAGATCCAGGAGCAAAACCAGCAGCAGAAAACCAGAGGCTCCCAAAAGGCTAAAGAGAGAGGTAATCAGAAAAGCATTCCGAACCCTTGGTTAAATTCTTCTCAGGGAACCCTGGCATCGGAGGCGCGCACACCCGACCTCTTAAACACCATTTTTGCTCCCGGCTATCCTTATAAACAATATTTTTCGATTAAATTTAATTAGCCAGCCGGAGCTAAAAGGCCGGCTTGGCTGCAGGCTGGGGGCCAAGGGTCCGGGTGTCTTAGGCCGATACGCTTGGCTAGGTCCTCTTTTTGTCTAGCCGCCAAGCCCACCGGGTCAGGGACGGAGCCCCAGGCCTGGGCTTCCCTGCACTATAGTTCGGCAGCTTCCCAAGCCCGGGGAACCAGCCGCGCACCAACTCGTGGTCGGCAGCTCCAAACCCCAACCCTCCACGCCCGCCATCAGTTCTCTAGCCGCCGGACATAGGGTTTGTTTTATAAGGCAAATCTATAATTTACACATTTTTGATTCTGCCTGTGATTCGGTCCTCCGAGGTCCTAGGCCGTAAAACCCATGGGGTCTGGCAGAGGGACCCCCCACTTCATGCCCCCCGAGGCTCCGGGTCTCCCGAAGTTCCTTATCTGCTACAAATAACTGTGTGGAAAGCCGCCAAGAATTAGAAACCAAACACAGCACTCTTGCCTTCCCAATCACCAGTCCCTCCCGAGCCAAGGGACAACGGGATGCCGCACCGCGGAAAATCCGCTTGCTGTACTCTGCACGCACCCAGGGCTCAAAACACGGTGGGCTGCTTGCCTTGGGGCCCTGCTCTCTTTTCTAGCAAGAAAAAGTGTGTGTATGTGTGTGTGTGTGTGTGTGTGTGAGAGAGAGAGAGAGAGAGAGAGAGAGATCCCAATCCCTAATAACAGCAAAAAGCAAAGGCGAACTTTTAAACTACAGAGAGTTCCCGAGTAGAGACCCAACGCTTTTCACAGCCTAGATCCTCGCGAGTAGGTGTGAGCCGACTCATTAACCGCAAGGGCGCCTTTACCGCGCTTCCCATAGGAAAGCGACGAGACCCATGCGAATCGCTGTGCGCGCGCAAACAAGGATCTGTCCGCAGACAATCACGTGTGAATTATCCACAGCCTGGAAAGTACAAACAGCACGCGCCAGAGGTGATCTGCGTGGGAAAGATCCCGTGCTCGTGCGCCCCAGGCTCCGGGGTTTGCGAGTCCCTCAGTGAGCACGACCTTCGGGGCGAATTGCTTGCAGCATACGCTGAATTCGGTGCGGCGCGCATCTCCCACGCTGCTACCAAACGGGTAGATGCGTTGAAAAGTGCTCTGAGTCTTTTATTCGCTGCCGGTCGCTTACTGAACAAACAAAGCCTCTGTGAGGTTCCCGGGCGGAAGGCATCCCAGTCCCTCCACGCGGAACCGAAAGGGAAGGGTGGAAGAGCGTTGCTTTAAGGTCCCCATCTTCTGCCCCTTCTAGCTTCCTCTTGGTTAAGATCAACACATTGTGGCTGCCACCGCGTCAGCCAGCCGCGCTAAATAGCTTATTCCCACACGATGCACGGCCTTCTTCCTTGTCCGGTCGGCTGTGAGCAGTCTCTCCAAAGTGGTAGGACCCGGCGGGCGTCTCCAAAGTTTAGAGCCTTCAAATACCTCCCCTCGATGGCTTTAACAGACCTGAGGCAGAGCCACCGCCCCCCGTGAAAGAGAAAGTTCGACCGCGGGGAACCTCAAGCTGGGGCACTCCAGTCCGCAGGCTCTGGGGAAGAGAGTGGCCTTACAGAGGCAAAGCAAATCCTGGCTACCGCAGGTCTCTCAGCGCGCACGTGCGCCCAGAATTATAATACAATATAACACGTCGTAATATCGGGTATTATACGCACCGCGTTTACCTTCCTTTAGGATTTGTATGTTGTGTTAGGGTGTGCTTATGTGTTTGTTACGACGTGCTGGGACGATATAGCATTCCCTGGCCCATGTGCCCCGCACCTATGCGCTTAGTCGACCTCAAGTCTAACAACGAAAGAACAAGCAAGCGGCAGTATCCATTTCTTAAGCTGTGCACAGAGATGGGGAGGCTCTTTCCTAAAGTCGCCCAGCAAGAAACATGGGGCATAGCTTGGATTAGAACTCATAGCCTAGAGACTAGCCTACGAATAAAAGGGAGGTGTCCACCCACACAGCCCAGAGGGGAATATATCCCTGTACCACACACCGCAGGCTCTGGAATCGCCTTGCAATATAGATTTATTTTATTACATTCTCACCATCTGGTTGAAGAGAGAGAGAGCCAGCCGGCATTCTACAACTGTCTGGCTGGGAAATCAGCCTGGACCGATCTCCAGCTCTCAGGGAAAAGATTCAACTGGTCTGCCTTCCACTCCTCCTGCCCTCCCCCACAGCTTCTCCTAAAAGTCACCTTCACTGGATAGGAACAGAGAGGTTAAAGCAGTGGTTCTCAACCTTCCTAAGGCTGCGCCCCCTGAATACAGTCCCTCACGTTGTGGTGACCAGCACCCCCTCCATAAAATTATTTTCATTGGTACTTCATAACTGTAATTTTGCTACTGTTATGAATCGTAAATATCTGCGTTTTCCGACAGTCTTAGGTGAACCCTGTGAAAGGGTCATTCGAAACCTCCCCCCACAGGGTTGCGACCCACAGTCTGAGAACCACTGTGTTAAATTGCTTACCCAAAGTCACTCAACAAGCAAAGGGTTCAGATCCAACATTCAGACTCCAGAGCCCCGATCTGATCAGTTAGGAATTCTAAGGTTCCATCCATGTCTGAGCAACAGGTTCTAAATAAGGGACTCATCTTTGGAAAGTTAGGAGCATCCTTGGGGTGCAATAAAGCCCTGTATCTCTTTTCCCAAGGAGAAGGGCTCATACAAATAAATGCAGCTTGTGCCACTTGGACTGTATTCCAGGTTCCCAACTGTAACAGCTACAGAGCCCAGGACTGGGTCCTTCACCTCTCTCCTGACCTCATCCCATCTTTGTATATCTTAAAGGAGGCAGAGGGTGGTACCCTCAGATGCTACCCCAGGACCCTTGTTTAATCAGCTCTTCAGCTGCAGAAGCCAGGGGTCACGGTTGCCCTCAGAGGATGCCCTATGCAAACCACCAGCCTCAAACGTTCCCAGTGGTTTCAGGGAAGATTTGGAACCTTCCCTCCAGCTCTCCCATTTCCAAAAAGAGCTTTACAGCAGAAAACAGGGAGCAGAACCAGTGCTCAGCCCTGTGGGGGGTATTTTCAGCCCTTATCCTGGACGCTTGAAGATTTTCTGTCCATGTATCCAATTTGTGGGGGAACTCCCCAAACAAATGTACTTTGTGTCTGTGTCACAAGTGTACCACAGACCCAAAAGTCCAAGAGAAAAAATAAAAATAATATAAAAAAATATAAAAATAATAACCCGGCCCCAAAGGTTACAAATCGCATCTCTGGAGATAAAAGCATCCAATCCTACCCTCAACTGGGAGGAATGAACAACCCCATCCCCACAGTCCCTTGTTCAGCTATTGCAGGTTTGTCAAGCTGGGCCTGGGGTTCCTACAATGGCTAAGTGTGGGTGAAGAGATTTCTTCTTCCTTTATGCTTTTTAAACCTTTCTTTTATTTTTTTTCTTTAAGAAATTTTTTTTGGCCTTTCCAGAGAAAAAGTACGCATTAGACTTGTCATCAGAGGATGGCAAGGGTGTCACCCAAGAAGGTTCTTCACTCCATCATCCTAGGCCTCCTGGCTTAGTTGGGGTGGACCAAGCTAAATTTACAGATCAGCCGCTGGATCTTGGGGGCTATTGTGGACAATTCCACTTGGGAACTCTCACTAGGTGATCTTAGAGTCTCTACCCCAGGCCACCAAAGGACCCTGAATCCTGCAGAGTTCTGAGAAGAGACCAAGGTGACCGAGGACCTTCATGCTCACCACCACCAGTACCACCATCCTACATCTTCTCCCCTCTCATCTCTGCTTCATTCCAGCTCCAGGGTTGGGATGAAAGAGCAGAGGACCAAAAAGTAACTGGAAATTTCAAGAGAGAGTGGAACTTTTAAGGTCTTGAAGGAAGGAGCTACTTAACAGAATCTAGACCCAGGTTTCCATAAGATTAGATTTTTACTATGGGGCAAATCCAGAATATTTAGAAAATTCCTCGTTACTTATAGATAATTGGCTAATTGGCAAATTCAGGCAGAGAGTTCAAGTGATACCTGAGGGGGAAACCATCCTGCCCTTGAGGCCAGTTCATGCCATTCTAAAGGAGTTGATTCTAAAGAAGTTGGATTTTTCCTTTTGTTTTAATTCAAAAATGCGGTGAGTTTAAGATGGAATTTCCAGTGGGCGCTGGTGGTCCCTTGTCTCAGCCAAGTCCCCAGAAGCAAATCCCTGGGTGTTCAGCGGGGTCCCCACAGTGGAAGGGAGAGGGTCTGGGGAGCGCAAATGGGGCGGTAAGCACCCTGCAAGGTGACGTAAGTGGCGCTGATGAAAGCTGCCCACTCCATCAAGGGGTCCGCCCGGCAGCGTGGGCCGCAGGGAATGCCTCACACGCTCCGAGTCAGGCCCAGACACCTTCAGAAATGTTTTACTGAGCGCCCTCCCCGTGATGGCGACAGCAGCCTTGGCGAAGCTGAGAGACTGGCCACAGAGCCCCCCACCCCCACCCCTCCCTGCTTGGCCTTGTTTTTGCTTTTCTTCCCAACAGCAGTTTGTGTGACTCCTGGGGACAGGAGCCAGCCTGCAGCTGTGACCACAGACAAGTTAAAGAACTGCGCAGGGCGAAAAATCAAGAATCTGGCAGGAAGAGTCACCAGGGGTCTCTCCCACCAATCCTGGGGACTCCCGGTAGTAGAGAGTTGTCCCAGTCACTCCTGGGTCTGCAGGGCCCCTGGCAGGACCTGAAATTTTACAACCAAAGAATTAGTCTTTAGCGGTGCTTTCTTTCCTGGCCGGCCAGGCCAATCTTTCAGTACCTGCCAGGTGTCTCAACTCAGCCCTAAATGATAACCAGGAGACATCTAACATCTCCGAAATCCTTAGGTTCCTGAGCTTGACATTGTACCAACCCCCACCCACCCGGTTTACAGATATGGCTTTGGGAACTGCACTAGTGCATGCTGGGATGGGCTGAATGGAGCTGTTGTGGAGCAGGATGCCTGCTGCGTGCAAGGCCCCAATTTCACCAAGATCTGTGTTCTCCCAACAGCCAGAAGAAGTTAGTCCCCTCATCTCCTCCCTAGTCAGGAATCTAAAGCGAGACCAATAGGAATATTTGCACCCAGGCAGGTAATTGGCACCCACTGGGGCATCCCGCACCCATGTCAGTTTACTCTGGGACCTGGGGGAAAGGGATTTGCTTGTAATCCTACTTAAGACCTTAGCATCACTAAGAAGTTAGGTGGGATGTAAAAACACCGAAGAAAGGCCACACCAGAGGCAGAAACCATGCCAGACAAGTCATAGCTTTGGTGTCATTACAGAGAGACAATTGCCCTTGGTTAGGCTGCAAACTGGGATCTTAGAAGGATGATATCTGGTTCCCCGCCAGCCTTTGGCCACTACACCACCAGTCAATGTAACAAATAGAGAGAGAAAAGAAGGGGGGGGTGTAAAGAAAGAACTTGGGGTGAGGGTAAAATATCTTGGAAATAATACACCAAGAGGAGGAAACAGGACAGTTTATCTGCACCCCCAGCCCTCGCTGCATGCCTGTTTAAAACCCCTAAGTAATTTTAGATCCTGTCTTCAGTTAATATATCTCTCTCCCTTTCCAGAAGGCTGACAGGGAAGCATCAGGGCTGCAAGAGTCATTGGAAAAGGGTCTTTAAGAGTTTCCACATTGTTTAGCTACACAAAAGTGTTTGTGGTTCCCGGGGACCCTTCCCCTCCCCCACCCCTTCTCCAACTCATTTTGCATCAGAACTGCAATTGTTTGAGGGGGTCTGGGCCACATAAATCCTGCTTCCAGATTAATCTCCCTGCTCGATTGCTCTGGGGGCAGTGATTTTTTTTTCTGGAGGGGGGGGTCTTTAAAGAGGGCACAGTGCAGAGATTTATTAACAAGGAAAAATGGTTTATTTTTATAGCTGACCTTCTAAAGGTGGGGGGTGGGAATGAGTCAAGGAAGGGAAGGAACTTAGTGGCTCAGAGGGCTTGGTTTTGGGGTGCTGTTCAAGATTCCTGCTGAGGGTTTGAACTTTTCTCTTGGTTATGCTTGGCTGGGCCAAGAGTCGGAGGGACTAAGCCAAAATGTGCTGTGTGGGACTGTCGATGGTGTGTGTGTGTGTGTGTGTGTGTGTGTGTATACCAGAGGACAAGCCTCTTCAATGTCCGGGAGCCAGGGACTGATATAACCTCCCCCTCCCCAACTGACTATGATCTTTGGGCCAAGTGGAGGGTGGGTGTAGACACACTATGTGCACAAATTGTTTACATTGGTTTGTTCCTGTAAACAAAATCCACAGTTTCCCATGGAGCCCACTAATGGAACGAAATGTAAAACTGGCTCCTTTGGCTGACCCAAATCTTTGGAGAGGGGTATACACTCACCTAAGCTTTTGACCTTTTGCTGGGTCTGACACTCCAGTCCTGCACTCTAGAGCTCTCTGTAACCAGTTCTGGACACATTTTAGACTCAAGTGAGAGGGTTATCAGGGATACCCACTCAAGAAGCAAAGGGCCGTGATGTGACTTTGAGTCTGGGGCTGGCCTTCTGATCTTGAACCCTTGGATGGATCTCTCAGGGACTCAGTTTCCTTCAGACCTTTGTTTGGAGACGGGGTGTCATCTTAGGAGTTCACAGTGGCCTCCAACTTGACATCTTTCTGCATTAGCGGGAGCGTTTGGAACATGGGAGATGACACCAGCAAACTCTTAGAAGGATGTGTTTAAGGTCACATAGATGGCTGTCACAGATGACTGCCTTGGAGTGCCCAGGGACCTGTACACTGTCCATAATGATTCCTCTTTGCATCGGATGGATGCCTTTTTCTTTTCTTTTTTCTTTTTTTAAATGATTTTCCTTGAAAAACAATTTAAATTCTAAGGTGATTTTTGCAGCAACCTGGAGGTCCTGGACAGGTGAAGGCATCCGGTTTAAAGCAAACAGACGGAGCTTAAACTCTGGGCTCTGAGTGTCCCAGAAAAGGACCCCAGCGAGCCAGGAGGCTGTCTTGGCAGTCACACTGGTCAGGGCCGCCTGGTGTTTCCCCCGTGAGCAGAGCGGGGTGAGAGGGCGAGAGAGGAGAGTTCCCTTTGATTGTGGGCACAGACTGTCCGGCTCCGTGGCGTCTGTCTGTCTGCGCATCTGCTCCCGGGTCCCTCTGCCCCCAGTGAACTCTGTGCGGGGGCCCAACGCAAAGCAGAAAGCAGACCCCAGGGCTCAGGCACGGGAATGCAGTGCCGGCCACTCTCTGGCGGGACCTGGCGGAGGTCTTGGTCCGTTCAAGCCTCAAGTAGGATGAAACTATGAAAGGCCTCGCGGGAGGGGAGTGTTTGGGGACTTCTGCGAACCCACAAGCTCCAGCTTCCTGAATGTCTCCCCCCCCCCACCGCGCCCCCCTCCCACTGTCAGGACACCTGCTCAGAGCCTGAGCCAGCCGCGTCACTCACCAGTTGGAACCTACCTGGGATTCCTCCCAGGGAAACATGCACGCACTCTGTTCAGTCTCTCTAGACAGTATCAACGCTTTCTTTAAAGATAATTAGTCACCCAAAAGAAGGCTCTATTTCATAATGATCACTCAATTTCGCATCACATTAAACTAATGACAATCTATTTTCTCTGAAAATTCCAGTCTCCCTGTCGAGGAGGCTAGGACCAGAGACTTAAGGCAATCTACCCAGTAGCTAGAAGGAGAAACCACGAACCCCAATCCACGGGCATTAGATTCAAAACTCTTATCACGGGACTGCTGCACCACAGAGCAGGTCTTTACAAGAGCACCCCTTTGGACAGGAGACACCCCGATAAACACTGTAGTTTCACGGTGAGACAGGAGTGCACACCATGTCAGCGCAGAGGCTGAGACACATAAGCTCCTGACAGGTGAGGTGCCTGCATCTCATACCGTTTCTCCTTTCTTGCAACTTAGAGTGCACAAGCCGGTGCCCTCTTCTCTGAAACTGAGAGAGCATCCTCCCACCCTATGAAGTCCCTGTGGAATGGTACCCATTCTGGGTATACCTGTCGTTGCTCCCACTCCCACCTCCCTGCCCTAGGGTGTCCCTGAAATAATAGATGTGTGCCTGCCAGCGTGGGTAAGAAAGGAACAAATTGACCCGGGCTGTCCAAGGCTCCCCACCCACCTGGCGACTTACCTGGTGGTGACCGGATGAACACTGGACTGCGCTCAGAGCCTAAGCGTTGACGAGCACGCACCGGGGCTCGAACCCCTCCATCAGACCGACTTCGGCTGATAAGCAGGAGGGGAGGGCAGCGGCCTGCCTGGGCAGCTGGGGCCAGTTGGTCCGAGCTCCCGGGGGCCGGCTGCCTGCCAGCGGTGCTCAGGACAGCGACGAGATGCCTGGCCAGGCCGTTCTGGTTACAATCACCTCACACACCGCAGCATTCCGCCCCCACCCCATCCTTACCCAGAGTCTGAAGTCACACCTTCTCAGGCCGTGGAGCTTCGCCGGCTTGGGGGCGATGAGTGAAGGCGAGGTTGTTAATCCGCAGCGCGCAGGCAGGTCCCTACAAAGGAATATTTTTGATGGGGGTGGGGTGGGGGTAACACCCACCAATCTTGAGTAGGTCCACTGCCCCTCCCTTATCGACCAGGAATTAATTTTTCTGCTCAATTAACGGGGACGGTTGTGTTTTTCATTATTTTCCACAAGGGCTTTTCTCTCTTAGATGTAATTAAGAGGAAGAAAAAAGGTTAATTTCATCTGTTTGGAAATTTTTTACCCATTGCATTAAAAGTTTCAGAACTGGGAGTTTTAATCATTTTTTTTCAAAGTCTTTGGAGGTGGTGCCTTATTTTACACACAAATAGTCACAGATTTGTGTCCTGTTCTTGGTCAATAGTTGGTGCGACACTTGTCTTAAGTGGGACTCTATATTTTTACCCAGGTTCAAGGTGGGTCTGTGGTAAAAGGTGAGCAGAAGTCTGACCCTGATCAGAGAGGGTGGGGAGCCCCCACTAGCTTGTCCTGGCAAGTAGTCTGTCACCCAGAGGGTAACACACACTGGACCCTCTTCAAATGACCTCATTTCCTCCGTGTTTGGGGCAAGCTTTGTGCCAAGCAAGAACTGCAAATGCAACCCTGGAAAGGCATTTTCTTGTCTGGCCCTGGAGGGAGGCTCTAGCTATGATGATACCCAAAATATTCTGCAGTAACTGCTATCAGACTGTATTTCTCTGCCGGCCTGGAGACCCAGAGGGGTCACCTTGTTCCTCCTTCTCTCTCTCTCTCTCTCTCTCTCTCTCTCTCTCTCTCTCTCTCTCTCTCTCTCTCTCTAAGTGAGTCTATTTCCCTCTCAGGAGCCCTGGGCTGGAGCCGGGCTCTGGGGTCATGGAGGCTGTGTGGGTCCTCCCCTCATCTGGAGAGCAGGGCCCAGGATCTTCAGAGCAATTAACCTCACCCACCCTCTCCTTACCAGTTTCCTTAAATAAATGTGACAGACGTGAGCCTAATGATCCGTAGGGGAAGATCTATATGCTTCAGGGCCCTAACACATGGCTGCCCCCCTCCTCAGGTCGCCAGGCAGACGGACTTCAAAGCACAGAGGGTTGGTGCCATTCAGGGCTTCCTGGCTTGCAGGAAACAAACAAGCAATCAGCCCGGTTATTTAGATGATAACAACCACAGACAATCGCACTAATGATGATGATGATGATGGTGTTGGTGATGGTGGTGATGATGATAATACTGATGATGCTGATGCTGGTAGTGGGGAGGGGGGGTTAGAGGTGACTATGGTGATTGTAGTGATGATGGTGGTGGTGGTTATGGTGATGCTGATGATGGTAATGATGATGGTGTTATTCTTTTTTTAACACCAGTTGTCAGGTTCTAAGCTAGGGAGCTTTATAGGCACGAATTCACCCCTTCTTTGCAAAGTCCAGGGATGGGGCAACCATTTGGCAACCTCCTTTTAAGACCAAGCACGGCTAAAGTCAAATATCTATACCTTTGGAGCTAGTTATGGTAAAGTGAGTTCTGACCCAGATCCACCAGGCTTTTAAAACAATACTATAATCGGATTGAAAACAAAATTTTAATGTACATGATTGGTTAAAAAAACAAACAAACAATTAAACAAACAAAACCCAGAAAGCTAAGCGAGGTGGCATAGGCCTGGAACCCCAGGGAGCCACCACTCTAAGGCCAGCTTCGGCTACAGGCAGAAGCCCTGTCCCCCAAAACAGGAGAGATGGAGCAGGCAAGGGAAGCTGCAGTGACCCCCAATCTCTACTGCCCTCACAAGTCCCCATAACCAACAGTGTATGGGGTTTGTGAGTCTGTGTTCTTCTCATTTACAAAGGAACCCAGGAGGAACCCTGTTCTTTGCGTTTTTATTTCGGACACTCGGCAGGATAGGTGTTTTTTGAAAATGTACAGAGAAGCAAGGGGCTTGGTAAAGCTGTTTTGCTGGGGACAGTGCGGGGAGGGGCAGGTTTGCACATAGTAGGGGCTTAGCAACAGAAGGTGAGAACAGCGAGGACGTAGGGAGGGGAGGAAGGAGGGGAGGAGGGTGGGAGAGAGAGTGGGGGAGAGAGAGAGGGAGAGAAAGAGGGAGAGAGGCGCAGAGATATCAGAGAACCCAGACATCTGTCGCATTCCTATGGGAGATAGTGGATGTTCCAGGGACAGAGTGGCTCATCTTCTCTTGGCACGGGTGACACCAGCTTGTATTTCAGGGCACACTTTTAAAGCCTTAAATGGTCTCCCTCGGTGAGGGGCAGAGCCAAATTCACTGTGAGTTTAGCATGGAGGGGCAGGAAAGCCTTTGGGCCCTCAACAGCAGGACAGGACACAGACAGCCTTGCCTATTTTGGTCCTTGTGTGTGCTCCTTTGCCAGGATACAGGAGAGTGTCAGAGAGCGTGCCTCACCCCTGTGCACGTCCCTCCTTGCCCCCCACACCTTGTGACTTCACAGTTCTGAGTGGTTCCCTCTGAGGTGTTTTACTTCCAACAATGGTGGAGAAATTTTTTTCTCAAATGCTAAACAGGATGTTTTTTTTAAATCTGGGATGCTCCAGGTACCAGGTAGAAGCTCCCCCCCATCCCCCGTCCCCCGGGGCTGTGCAGGTGGCATGGGGGCTTTTCAGGGGAACTTCAGAATCACTGTGGAGCAATTGGAGTGGATGGAACAGAATGGCAAAACCTGTGGGTTCAAGGAGGAGGAAACCACTGTGACCTTCAGAAACCTAAGCCCCTTCAGAGAGGCTCTCGGTGCCCCGCTGCCCAGATTCCAGCAGGAAGAACAACTCCCCTCAGTGATTGCCCATTTCCCATCATGCAGATCACCTGCATTTCTTTCTGCCTTCTTCTGTCCCCCTCCCCATCTCCCCTTCCCTCCCTCCCTCTGTCTGTCTGTCCATCTGTCTCTCTTCTGTCTGTCTTTCTCTCATTTCCCACTTTATCCCTCTGCCCTCTATAGCCCCCTCCCCCTTCTCCATCCCTCCCTTTCCCCCCTCTCTCTTTAGATCTCTGTTATTTTGGGGAGGGAAAATTATAATGAGAAATGCATGCCAAGTCTCTGGGGCCTCCCAATTCAAAGGATTTTGGGAAAGGGCCCTCAACAGAGACAGCAAGTTCCGTTGACAACAGGGGGGGGGGGGCAGAGTGCAAATTGAAGCCATCCCACCCCGGGCATTTTGCAGTTTATATTAGAGGTCCATGCATGCCTGTTTCATGTCTAGAAGAGTTTTCTAAAGAAATAATCAGAACCACAGGCAAATATTTTATCTACAAGAATGTTCGCACCACCAAGGCATCTAATAACAAAAAAAGCTAGGTATTTAGAGGCCTCAAAATAAGAGGCGGGTACAATTATAGTCTGTGTAGAGATGGAATACTATGCAGCCACCAAAAGTCCAGTCTTCCTTCTTCCATGAGAAAAGTCAGTGAGAGAGTGTATGTAATTTGGGGATTCCTTCTGTTGAAAGTGTGTGTGTGTGTGTGTGTGTGTGTGTGTGTGTGTGTGTGTGTGTGTGTGTGTATGTGTGTGTACATGAGTTTGTGGCACATACACATTAACATGATAGTGGATAAATCATGATGCTAAAATATGCAGGATGCCAATGCTTAGAAATAGAATGGGAGAGAGTTTGGGAGGTTTGGGCCCAGAGTTGAGACGGGAGAGAGAGGGAAAGAGACATACAGACAGACATGACATATATATAGAGAGACAGATGGACAGAGATAGAGATAGAGCAGAGGTAGAGAGACGGAGATAGACAGACAAAGACAGACAGACAGAAAGACAGAGATAGAGAGATGCAGAGAGACAGAAAGCAGAGATAGACAGGAAGAAACAGACAGACAGACTGACAGAGACAGAGAGACAAACAGAAAGACAGAGACAGATGCAGAGAGACAGAAAGCAGAGATAGACAGGGAGAAACAGACAGGCTGACAGAGATAGAAAGTCAGGCAGAGACAGAGATGCAGAGAGACAGAACAGAGACAGAGAGACAGAGATAGACTGACAGAGAGAGAGAGACCGAGAGTCAGTCAGACAGAGAAGCAGAGAGAGAGAGTCAGGGAGAGAGAGAGAGAGAGAGAGAGAAACAGAGACACACACAGAGAGACAGACAGAGAAACAGAGATAGACAGAGACAGACACAGAGAGACAGAGTCAGAGACACAGAAACAGAGAGCAGAGACAGAGAGCAGAGGCAGATAGAATCATCAAAGCTCAGGCCCCACCTCTGAAAGGCTCCACAGCCTGGCAAGTGTCCCCAGCTGAGGAGCAAGGTTCATACAGGAGCCCCTGAGGACCTCTTACATTCAAACCATAGCAACAAGCGACACAGCTCTCTAGGTTTTGTTTGCTCTTTTATTTTTTTAGTATAAATGTGGGCTCATGATAAAGACAGAGCCCCACTTGTTTGCTATGTAGCATCAAAGCTTCCCCAAAGCAGCCGTGCAGCAAAGGCTCTTGGTTCTGTGCCACTAGCCTGACAGGAGCTCTGAAACAGGGTGCTGTCTGCCCAGCACCAACGTTTGGGGGTGAGCTTTGGCAGCAAGAAGCTATGCAAGAGGCCAGGAGTTAAGAAAAGTTTGTCGCCCTTTGGAAAGGGTCTTTGGGCCCGGGGGACATTTGGTTGCTATTACAAACGAACGAATCCAGCTGCAGTGGGAAAATGGCCAAGTTGGGTGTTTCAGTGGAGAAAAGCCCAAGGGCCCTAGGCTAAGTAATTACAGAAGCCTGGAAGGAAGCCTTCCCACAGGGAGGCTGAGTCCTGAGGTAGAGGGGCTGAAGGCCCAGAGGCACCACCAGCCAATGTATTTATTCATTCCAGGCTACTACACATGACAGCAGGAAACAAATTATGTATGTACTATCTCATTTAACCATGCGAGCAATGCATCTCATTTAACCACGCGAGCAATGACATGCTGCAGTGAGCGTGTCCCCTCCACAGGAGCTGGATAGAAACCACAGCCAGGGCAGATGTAATTGCTGAGAGTATCCCGGGCTCTGAGTTCTGTGTGCTGAGCAAGAATCTTCAAACATTTTATTTAACCCATGTGCGTTTATTACACTTCTTGTGGTTGCAATAAGATGCCTGGCAGAGACGCTCAGAGGAGGAAGGATTTGAACTCACGGCTTCAAACTGCTCTGTCCAATACTGTTTGGTTCTATCAGCTTGGGCAGAATGTCATGGCACTGGGTCTGCCCTCTACTTACTGACAGACAAGAAGCAGAGAAGAAGGGAGAGAGGACGGGGCTCAAGAGGAGATGTAGCCCCAAGGATGTTACCCAGTGACATACCTCTGTCAGCTAGATTCCACCTCCCTCCTTCCTCTTCCTTCCTCCCTCCTCCCACTTCCCTCCTCCCTCCTTTCATCTCCCCCCTCACCCCTACTTCCCACTTCCCTCCTCCCTCCTCTCACCTTCCACTTCCCTCGTCCCTCCTCCCATCTCCTACCTCCCACCCCTACCTCCCCCCTCCCCCCTCCCTCCTCCCATCTTCCAATAATGCCATCAGATTAGCAACCCACCTTGGGGTTAAGCCCCAGGTAGATTGCAGCAGTCACTTCTTGAAAGTTCAAGAGCTCCCTCTTCCACGTGAGGCTTTAGGGGACCTGCATATTCAAAACACAACACCTCCTACTTTTCGTGGTTTTAAAGATTTGACAAGATAACTGTCACATTTATTTTGCTGAGAATAAGTCATAAATGAGTTTATTTTAAAGTAACTCTTTCATATACACACACATAACCACTTATCAATTAAAGAAAAATTGCATATTGATGACATGTATTCATTTACCTTTAAATAGAGAATTGAATTAAGCTAAATACTGGATAATGCAATCCATAGAACATCTCTCATGTTTTTCAGAACTGATCAATATTTTGATTTTATTCTTGTCAGTGCTGAGTGACCTGACAGGGTCTCAAATAGTCTGGGCTAGCTTCAGACTCACTAAGTAGCTGAGGATGACTTTGAACTCGTGATCCGACTGACTCTACCTCCCAAATACAGATGACACCTGTGCATATGTGTGAGTGTGTGTATATGTATGTGTGCATGTATGTGTACATTACTTGTGCATGTGCATATGTGTGTGTATGTGTGTGTCTGTGTATGGGGGGGGTAGGCTTCAGGTTATGGAGCTGCTACCCACCCTATTCTTTTAATTTATTTTATTTTAAAGATTGTATTGTACGTGTATGGTATTGTATCTGTTGGCTTGCTCGTGGATCCGTGCACCACATTTATACCTGGTGCCTGAGGAAGCCAGAAAAGGGCATTGGATCCCCTGGAACTGGAGCTACAGATGACTGTGAGCCATCATGTGGGTGCCAGAAGTCAAGCATGCATCCTCTGGAAGAGCAGCCAGTGCTCTTAACTATGAGTCATCTCTCTAGCCCCCAAATCTTCATTGTTTAAAAAAAAAGAAAAAGAAAAATCTTAAGAGGACCTGGAGAGATGACTCAGAGGTTAGAAGCACCAATTGCTCTTGCAGAGGATTCTCTTAACTCTTAATACCAACATTGTTGCACACAGCCTGTAACTCCAGTTTCAGGAGGTCTGACACCCTCTTCTGGCCTTTGTGGGCACTGCACACACAACATGCACATAAGAACTTGTAGGCAAAACACTCATACACAAGAATAAAAATGAATACATTTTTAAAAAAAAAATGAGGATGTGGAGGTGTCACATTGCTGCTAAGAGTAAGCAGGGACATCTCCACAGACTGTTGAGCAAGGGGACAGAGGTCCTCCAGAGAAAGCAGACTCTACTGGCACTGTAGGGTGGGTTCTCGATGGAGACTCTGATGACTTCAGAGCTGACAAGTCTAGTATGCACTTCAGCCTTACCCTGAGCTGTTCATTTGAGTGCAACACAGACTCTCTTAGACGTGGGAGCTGAGGCTGGGAGTATGGACAGGGACAAAGCCATCAGAGTGAGCAGGAAACCTCTGGAAGTGAGCTGCCTGCCTCTGCTCTGCCTCCCCTCCGCAGGCTAATCAATGTCCTGGCCAGGCTCACAGACTAATATGTCTGGACCCTTGGACTTTTGACCCAACTGTTAGATAACAATTCTTCAACTCTATCTTGGGGGGGGGTCGTTTTAGGCTTTGAGGGTCCGTTTGATAAATAGACGACATTTTATTTATCTAAATTTCTGGAGGAGCGGTGTTTAGTTTAAAACAGAGGAATGCAATTTTTAAGCCATTTATTTGCCAACGATGAGTTCAGACACCGAGTCTGCGGGGCAAAAACAGCTCAGGGGGGAGGGGAATTGGAAAAGAAAACTAGACCTCTCTAAGCCTGGGTTTCTCCCCCATCTTTCTCTGTTCTTCGGGACTTAAGCAGGTGTTGTTTTTAACCACCGTTGTTATGTTTCACATCTGATCCTGGGGTTGAAAATGCCTTTGCAGCGCCCCTCCCCCGTGATCACTAAGTAATGTGATAAAAAGCTAAACATGTTTGTGCTGAGCCACTCACAGTCTTGACGTTGTGGCCAAAGCGGCCAAAGCCATTTAAGGGGGGAAAGGTTTGTCCTGGCTCACAGTTTGAGGGTGCAGTCCATCACTTAGGGAGGGCACAGCACAGGGCACGAGGTCACATCAGATCTGCCTTTGGGAAGCAGAAAGGGGAGGACCCGGGTGCTTAGCTTGCCTCTTCTTTCTATGCAGTTCATTCCAGGTCAAAGCCTGTGGGAAGATGTCACCCATATGGGTTGTCCTTCGTTAATTAGCCCAAAGCTAGAATCTCTCAGTCATATGCACATGCTTGCTTCTATGGTGATACTGAATATCATCAAGCCTGCTATCAAGATTAACTACTGTAGTTGCATTTCTTCAAAATACCCAGCTGGGGCCTTCAAGATGGCTCAGTGGGTAAAGGTGCTTGCTGCCAAATCTGATGACCTGAGTTCAATCCCTGGGCCCCACCTGGTGGAAAGAGTGGACAGATGCCTGAAAATTTGTCCCCTGACCTCCATACACACACTGCATTATGTACACACACATAGATGCACAATCAAGAAATACATGTAATAAAATTTTTTTTAAAAATCAAACTGAGGTAGGCCATTCAAATAGCAAGAGCCCTCACCCATACACCCATGTCTGACACAGAGCCCTTACCCAATGGCTCAGCAGCCTCTTTTCTAAATGTGTAACAAAGGTTTGCATATGGGGTGTCCATGGGGTAATTATTGTAACATTTGAAATAGGGAAAGACTGGAAACCTTTAAAAGCCTAGCCATTGGAATCTGGTTCACAGAATATTACACAGCCATTAACAGGGAGAGGGGGGGGAGGGAGGGGGAGGGAGAGAAAGAGAGGGGAGGGGAGATAGAGGGAGAGGGGGAGCGAGGGGGAGAGAGGGAAGGGGAAAGAGAGAGGGAGAGGGGAGAGAGGGAGAGGGGAGAGAGGGAGAAGAGGAGGGGGAGAAGAAGAGGGGGAGGGGAGAGAGGGGGAGGGGAAGGGGGAGAGAGGGAGATGGGGAGAGAAAGTGAAGAGGAAAGAGGTGGAGAGAGGGAGGAGGGGAAGAGGGGGAGGGAGGGGGAGAAAAGGGGAAGGAGACTGGGAGAGAAGGGGAGGGAGAGGGGAGAGAGAGGGAGAGGGGAGAGAGAGAGGAGAGAGAGGGGGAGGGGAGAGAGAGAGGGAAGGGAGGGGAGGAGAGAGAGGGAGAGGGGAAGAAAGAACAGAGGGAAAAAAGGTGGAGAGAGGGTGAGGGAAAGAGGGGAGGGGGAAGAGAGGAAGAGAGGGAAGAGGGAGGGAGGGAGAGAGGACCCTGCCATCCATTGCTAAGGGACAGTTAAGACCCTTCATTGTGGGACTGGCATGTGCCCGGTCTTGTGTGCCTAGGTTCACAGGAAAAGGACTCAGTGCCCCAAGTATGAGATGATGGTGGCTGCCTAGGGCTGGGAAGTTGAGCCGTTGGGACCAAAGGTGGGGGACAGAATGCCCTCCATGTACACTCTCATGTATACTTTGGAAACCTGACTTGCAAAGCCCTGAGATTATCAATGTACAATGGGAGAGCCAGGCTCCTCCTGGGAAAAGGATATTTAAAGAGACTGGCACAGGCTTCGCTGTCTGTGGGTGTTGTCCTGAGTGCTTTATGCAACTTCCTCCTGGCTGCCTGCACTTTCTGCTATTTCAGAAATGAACATACAAGGGTTCTTTTATAGATGCTTCACATGGAAGGAAGATGATGGCTTTCTCTTCCTCAGCCTCAGTGGCACTGATTCCTTTGTGTGCGTTCTCGATCTCCGAAGCGGTCATTTGAGATGGACCAAGGGCGCGAGGAGGTGTGGGGAGAGCATGGAAGACAATAATAAAATAGAGGTTTACGGGCATCTGAAAACCAGGAAGGGGGTTTCCAGATGCATAAAGACCCAGACAGAGAGCACAGAAAGGCTCCTGACCTAGGATGCAGGGGGATACACCTCTGAGGTTTACTACCACTGTCTTCAAGTTCTCCCTGCAGACAAACCCCAAGTGCCTGGCACTGTCAAGGTCACAAGACTGGAGATCATCATCTCAGGATGGACACCTCCAGACATTGAGTGAAACCCCTCCTGGACTCTTTGTCCATGGCTCGATGACAAAGCAGCCTGTGTCTGTGATCTTGTAAGTTTTTCTGAGGATTGAACCAGAGATATCCTCTGGCATAGTGGGCAAACCACACCAAAGGCATGGCTTGCTCTGCACTGATAAGTCAGCACTGTTGATGATCTTGGTGTGTCCAAGGTGGTCTGTTCTAGAAGTGAGGCCCTGTGTGTCTGTAGCTGTCCATGCCTCCTTTCTCAGCAGCTTGGCCAAATTTCTAGAGTTTCCTTATCTGGGAGCATTACCTAGGTACCAGTAAAGTTCTTATCCAGATATAAGAGTTGAATGTGGTCCACCCAGAAGGCAGGCCTAGGTCAATGGCCAGTGGAACACTATGATAAATCCCACAACTTCTGTATCAATGGGGCAGGTCTCTGTGAGTTCTTGTGGGTCTGTTGTCCCACATTCCCTGTGGGTCTCAGCTGCCAAAACTCACAGATGCACCCACTCTGTTCCCCACAACCCTTTGCTCTCTCTGCCGGCCTCTCTCTCTTTCCCTGCATTTCCTGAAATCCCTGGCATGACCACTCAGTTAAAATGTTCATTCTCGAGCTTGGTCTCATGATCTGATTCAGGGGACCCATCTCACAGCGTCCACTGTGTCTGTCTCTTAGGTTGTCCTTTTAAAAAATCCCAATTGTCTTGGGGATGGAGAGATGCCTCAGCGTGGAAGAGCAGTGGCTGCTCTTCCAGAAAACCCAGGTTTCCTTCTCAGCACCAGTGTGGTGGCTTGCAAACATCTGCAACTCCAGTTCTAGGGGATCCGATGCCCTCTTCTGGACTCTGGGGGCATTGCACTCACATGGTGCACAGACATACATGAAAGCACTTGCACATAAAATAAGAATGAAGAAATCTGTTTCTCTGTAGTGTTCATCAGACTCCTAGCGATTTATCATTACAACCGCAAACCCATGCTCAGCCCTCATCAGAGAAGTTTCCAATCGCAGTTGGTAGCGATTGACACAGAGATTCTCAACTGCAGAGAAAACGAGATTGCAGAACGTTCAGTCCTAATCAGGATGTCTGTGTGGCATCCATCTCACCCTATCCTCCTAAGTCTCAAGGGTCACAGCAGAAGAGGAAGCAGAAAAAGTGTAGGCACCCAAGGTGCTAGGTGGCTACTGGAAACAGTGTCTTCCGGACACAGAGAGTGTGGTATATACAGGGCAGCTGCACATAGGAACTCACAGCCATTATGACAGGAGGCAGAAGGCCTGTTTGAGCCAAATCCCAGTACAGAGAGATGAGGTAGGCCTGAAGACCCAGCCCTAGCCAAGGAGCAATAGACAACTGATAACTGTTGGGAAAGGGAGTATTCATTTTTTAAAAAAAGAGTTTTTTTTTTAAGATTTGTTTACTGTTATATGTAAGTGCACTATAGCTGTCTTCAGACACACCAGAAGAGGGCGTCAGATCTCATTATGGATGGTTATGAGCCGCCATGTGGTTGCTGGGATTTGAACTCAGGACCTTTGGAAGAGCAGTCAACGCTCTCAACCGCCGAGCCATCTCTCCAGCCCCTAAAAAAGATCTATTTATTTCATGTGTATGAGTACACTGTAGCTGCCTTCAGACACACCAGAAGAGGGCATCGCAATCCATTACAGATGGTTGTGAGCCACTGTGTGGTTGCTGGGAATTGAACGCAGGACCTCTAGAAGAGCCGTTAGCGCTCTCAACCGCTGAGCCATCTCTCCAGCCTGAGTGTCCACTTTTTTAAAGCATGCACCCTATAAGTGCCACTAGTCTACCATGTCCCTAAGGCCACACAGCTTGAGTAGCACACACTGGACATGATAGATGAAAAAAAAAAAGCAAAATATAAAAAGGATCCAAAGATGGATGGGTAGAGAACAAGGTGAATCCAGGAGGAGTTTTGGGGAGGGGTGAATCTGATCAAAACACACTGTACGAAATTCCCAAAGAAAGAACTAATAAAAAACTTAAAAATCTGTCTCTTAGTCTGGAGAGATGGCTGAGCAGGTGAACACTTGCTTGCCGCACAGACATAAACATCTGCGTTTGAATCCCCAGATCCAGGTAAAAATCCAGACACAGGAGAGTGTGCCTATAACTTCAGCTCTCAGAGATGGAGGCCCGCAGATCCTGGGGGCTCCCTGGACTGATCTTGCTGAAAGGGAAGTACCTGGGTGAGCAAGAGATTCCATCTTGAAAATAAGGTGGGTGAGGTATTTAAAAAAAATATGCCAACCCCTGTCTCTCCCAGGCTCACTCTGCATGTACCCACACTGGCTCACACAGGCTCACATGCACATGCACACATGCACACATACATGCATGAGCACACACCAGGTTGAGAACCAGTGGCATAGAGCCTAGATCAAGTCCTCTGTCATGCCCACCCTCTCCCCCACTGTCTACTACACTATTCTGCCTGTCCCTTCTTTTTAATAAAGCTTTTCTTTTTCTATTTAAACAGCACTCCATATCCTTTCTGGATGATATCTCATGATGTTCTAGCTAGCAGATGTCTTATGGTTCACGGCTATGTCCTGTCAGCCCAGGATCTTTCTTCTCCTCCCACACAAGTTCTTCGGGAGCCCCTGAGCACACAGGTGAGCTTCATGCCTGCCCAGGAGCCAAACACACAGTCCTTGACATGGAGGTAGCCCGTATTGTATAAAAGACAATTTGAACTTAAAAAGAAAACTCAAGAAACCTCTGTTTCGGGATTGGTATGTCACGATCAAGGATTAGTAATCATTTAGAAGTAAGCTAAGGTCTCAGCTCTTGGATCTCTGGATGATTTCGGGGAAAGAACAAGGCTTTGGATGTTGGGGATGGATAGAACGTGAGGACCCAAGGTGGAGGGAACTCACAGCTGTGTGTGGAAGCCGGGGCAGGTCTGCCCTGCGGACATGTCTCAGGGCTGTGATGCTGCCCCTCGTGGTGGCTTGACCCTGCCATGATGTCAATGATGCTTCCTTCAACAGTGATGGATTATGGGGTCATGGATTTTAGTCCGTCAGATGCAAGGAAATGTTTTCCAAACAGATGGCTGCTGACCACCGGCTTCCAGAAAGCCCCCTCTACCAGGCAACCTGGCTCACCACGGACCTGTAGAACACAAGGCCAGCGATGCTGTGTGACTTCCAGGGCCTCCTCTGAACTCCAAAGCATGCCCTTTGCCCTGTTTGTTGCACAAGAAGACAACATCAAAGGAGAAATCCTACTATCGCCAATAGTGCCACGAGGAAGCTGGACAGACACACGGACAGCCACGTGGAGAGGCTGCAGAGGTAGCAAGACGCTGGGCCGTGCCTAGCTTCCAGTCACCCCAGCTGAAGCAACAGGTGAGACGACATTTTGGATGCTGAGCCTATCTGATAACTTTGGTCCTAGTGTTCCCCTGATGCCATTGCACAAAAGACCCTAAAAGCAGAAGAAAGCTCTCGAAAAAGTTTCCTGGTTTCTAAGAGCAAGTTACAGAGACCAATGTTCTCTCCTTCCATATGTATTTTCAAGTCTGGGGAAGGGAAGAGAGGAGAAGGAGAGGAGGGAGAAGAGAAGAGAAGAGAAGAGGAGAGGAGAGGAGAGGAGAGGAGAGGAGAGGAGAGGAGAGGAGAGGAGAGGAGAGGAGAGGAGAGAGAGGAGGGGAGGGGAGGGGAGCGGAGGGGAGGGGAGGGGAGGGGAGGGGAGGGGAGGGGAGGGGAAGGGAGAGGAGAGGCAGAAAATAAATGGCACTTCAGAGAATATTGGGTTAAAGATATCTGACGTATGATCCAATGCCTGAGATTAATAGCCATTAAATGCTAAGAGAGCATATTTTAATTGCTTTAGTGACATCCATTAACTCAAAAATCTCCTAGTATTGGAGAGAATGTGTGTGAGTTGGCTTGACTGAGTCCTTCCGTGGTGTACACATATTTTAAATCACATTTCGGATGGCAAACGACTCCCTTCCTTGAGGGAAGTCAATGCATTTTAAACCATGGATCTGTCCACCACATAGAGGACAAAGCCTAGGGACACAGCTCAGTTCACATCCAGGAAACAGAGAGTAAGTCAGGAAGTAGTGAAAGATAATAAGTCCTCACTTACCCCTCACTGCCCTACTTCCTTCAGTTCAAGTTTGCCTCTAAATTTTCCAGAACCTTCCAAGATAGTGCCATAACCAGGACCAAGCATTCCCGTCATGGGACATTTTCACACCCACATGATAATAGTGTTTGTTTCTTAAAGGAGATTGACCCAGGTGTTTCTTCTGCAAGGAGAGGTGGTGAATGTGTGTGTGTGTGTGTGTATGTGTAATGAGTGTATGTGTGAGTGTGTGTGTGAGTGTGTGTGTGAGTGTGTGTGCATATGTGTATATGAGTGTGAGTATGTGTTTATGAGTATATGTATGTGTGCGTGTGTATGTGAGTATTGTGTGTGTGAGTATGTGTGTATGAGTGTGTGTAGGTGTGTGAGTGTGAGTATGTATGTGTGCATGTGTGTGTATGAGTGTGAATGTGTGTGTATGGGTGTGAGTATGTGTGTGCATGCATGTGTATGTGTGTATATGAATGTGGATGTGTGTATGAGAGTGAGTAATGTATGTGCATGTGTATGAGTGTGCATGTTTGTGTGCATGTGTATATGAGTGTGTGTGTGTTCATGTATGTGTTTGTGTATGAGTGTGTGTACATGTGTATGTATGCATGTAGAGGCTAGAGGTCTGGTGCCCTCATCAATTCTTCTCTGCCTTATGTTTTGAGACAGGGTCTCTCACTGGACCTGGAGCTACCAAATTTGGCTAAAGTCCTGGGCTACAAGTTCACCGGACCCCCCCTTTCTCAGCCTCCCCAGTGGGATCCCAGGCACTCCACCTCTCTTCTACAAAGGTGCTGGGGACTGAACTGAAGTTACGGATGGTTGTGGGCTGCCATGTGGGTGTTGGGAATTGAACCCAGGTTCTCTGAAAACACACCCAGTGCTCTTAACCACTGAGCCACCTCTCTATCCCCTTAAATAACATGGAAAGTCACAGGCCATGTTGCATTGATTTTTACTCTGTGAGAATATTGCATTAAGATGCTGTTGGTTGAAAATGCCGTGGTGGATACCAAAATCCCACCTTAGAAGCTAGGACCTTGCTGGTGTCTCTATCATCCTTGTGTGGCATTCGATCCAAGTTGTCTTGACCTTGAGGTGGCCAGGCAGGCCACTGCTTTCCAGGTGACAACCCACCATAGGTTTCACCACCGTCCACACCCAGCATGCCACACATTTCACACCCTCTTTCAGTCTCTGTCGAGTCCATTGGGAGTCATAGCCCGAATTTAGGACCCAGTGGCTTGTGGTCAATTAGGAGTCTGGCCAACAGGAGCCAACTGTTTACAGTCCCTGCCTTGATTGGCAGGTCCACCCTCCCAGGCTGCCTTGAATCTTGTCCACGTTTTGAAAGCAGCTTAGAAACACCTGAACCTCTGCCAAATGCAGCTTCCGCTGTTTACTGTTTGTCATGTGGCCTCACAAATCCTCCAAGATGGAGAAAAAACAGATTGGAGGTCCTTTCCCTACTGAACACACACCCTAAGAAAGAGTCTGCATTTGGGTGTGTGAGTCTTTCTTCCTTTAAAAAATGTATTACATTTATGTGTGTGTGCACATGTGCATATGTGTGTGTGTATGAATGCTCATGTGTGTACATGTGTGTGCGTGTGTGCATGTGTGTGCATGTGTGCATGCATGTGTCTGTGTGTGTGCATGTGTGCATGTATGTGTGTGCAAGTGTGCGTGAGTGTGTCCATGTGTGTGCATATGTGTCCATGTGCATGCATGTGTGCGCATGTATGTGTGTGTGTATGTGTGTGTACACGGGTGCGAGAGCACATGTGCAAGCATGCATGGGTACCCACCTGCTGAAGGCACTCGGAAGGAGATCATAAGACAACATGCAAGAGTAAAATTCTCTCCTTTCACCAAGTAGATCCCAAGGATTGAACCCAGGTTGTCAGCCTTGTCAGCAAGTGCCTGCTCAGCCGTCTTCCCAGTCCCTGGCTTTTTAAACATCTGCAAGCCTCATTAGGTCATCTGTAAACTACTGCAAGTGACAGCACTCGGGCTGGAGAGGTGTCAAATTTGTCACCGAATGGCTGCTAGAAGAGCCCTATGCCTTTCAGTGCTCCAAGTGGCACGTGGATGTTTGAGGCCAGAAGCAGGCAGAAGTGGAGAGCCATCTGGGCATGGAGAGATACCCAGAAGTTTGCCTGTCCTCTGTCCCCTCTTCCCAGGTGTGACAGCTACAGATATATCCAGACACGAACCAATGCCTCCACCCACCAGCCACACTGGGGACCGCTACCTTTGCCTAATGCCCTGGACATTATAAGGGCTCAATAAACTCTCCCTCATGTTAATATTGCCGTTATAACAGAGTCACACATTTACTGGACATAAAATGTTCAATTGCTCAATTAACGTAACTCTTCTGGCATTTTAATTGTCTGCGGAGGGGTCCGGTTTCTCTTTCTACCCACAGGCCCTGTGTGTCACATGCTCAATTTAACCTCGGACGCAAACTTCTTCATATTAAGAGCCTTCGAATTGGTCGAGTATCAAAACGCCGATGAAATGAAATTTGGCCATCTTTATTACCCCATAACTCCTCACTTTCTCCTCTTTCTCCCCATTACAGTCTCACACTGAATAGGTTGCAGCAGATTCCCCCCTCCCTTTTAAGACCCTCATTTTACACCAGGGTGTTTTTGCACGGAGCCCCGGGGAAGACAGCAGAAAACATGAAGCCATTCATTGGTGGGCACGTTGGGGTTTGTACCCCAGGGGAATCACTTGGAAAATGATGCAATTATCTGATCTGTATCCATCTCACATTGTCTAACATAGGCACAATGCACACACTGTCCCCTGCTTTCTATATTGAGTCCCTGCAGCCAGCCTCAGGAAATCTGAGAGCCCCGTGCACCTGGCTAAACGCTCTCCCTGTCTCTCTCTAAATAATCTGAGTCTCCAGGTTTTTGAGGATCAACCTGGAATGACTTACAGTCTCCAGAACGTTTTTAAGTAGGGAAATAAATTAGAGCAGTAATAATCATGACAATTATACAATAAATGTCCACCATTGTGAGTTTCCCGGTGGACTTAATAACGTTATTTTGGTGGTGGGGGGATATGGAAATTCCACACACAAGGCAGCTGGTGACATCATCAACGCCAGTGAGAGACGGGTTTCTAAACACCGGACGGACGGCACCAAGACACAGAGTGAGCGAGGTGGTACTGGGGCATTCTGGTTGTGTTTGCAAGGCTTGGGTAATTAAAATCGGCATTTGCGAAATAAGTCTAGGACTTCATGAACATTCCGGATTAGCAATGCTTCTCCCGGCCTCCCCGCCTCCCCTCCTCTGCCTCACCTCTTTCTGGGTCTCTCTTTCTTCATCCTTCCTCTCTCCCTCCCCTCTCTCCTCTCCTCTCACTCAATCCAAGACAACCACAGCTGGCCAAACCATCTCCAAGACCCCACTTCTAATAATCCCAGCTGCAGACTGAAGAAAAATAGGTCTGAACCTAGGAATGACAGCCAGTCCCCAAACAAGACCTTTCCAGGAAGGCTGTAGGCTACAAAGAACATTAGCATCCCCCAACTGGGTGCTGGGATGAAGGCTTGGGTCTGGAATTCTCCCATTTGAGTCACGTGTGGGGAAAGGAGGCAGCCATGAACCAGCCAGACCCAGTTTCCAGTAAGGATGCCACTGGCCATTGGTGCTACATGGTGCTAGGCCTATTAATTCACCTGTGTGGCTCCACTCTTCCCCTGTCGGGAACAATTATTTTACCCACTTTACAGTTATTGAAACTGAGGCCCAGTGGGCACAAGCATGTGCTTGAGGTCACCACAGCTTTGATCAGAAGTAAGAAGACACACCCAGATCAGGTGACCACAGAACTTGAACTCTTAACCTTGATCCTGTCACCAAGGCAACACAAGCAGAAGGGGGGTGCTGTCCTGCCCTGCGAAGCATCCATATCTCTGCCCAGATCTGCAGTGATGAATGTCATACCGCAGTCCTGGGGTGCAGGACTCTAACTGTAGCTACTCAGGTGGCTGAGATAGCAGGATTGAAAACTCCAAGACCTGGTGGAGCATAGTGGTGCATGCTTTTAATCCCAGCACTTGAGAGGCAGAGGCAGAAGGATCTCTGTGAGTTTTGGGCCAGCATGGTCTATATAGTGAGTTCCCATACAGCCAGGGATATACAGAGTGAGACCCTTTCTCAGACAGACAGACAGACAGACAGACAGACATAAAAAGAAAAGAAAAGAAGGTCTAGATCTCTCTGGGCTACAGCATGAGTTTAAAGCAGGTGACCTGGTTGTCTCAGAATTAAAAAGGTTAAAAAAAAATCACAGGGAGTGGTTGGAGAAGTCCTTTAGCAGTAGAACACCTACCTAAAATCTTCAGGGAGGGACTGGGGCCAAGTTCCAAGTTCCACCTGTTTGTCCCATACTGAAAAACCAAACCACTCAAGCAAACAATCAAACAAACATGCTTACAGGCAGCCAACACATGCTACACTCAGATTTGCCCCAAACAGACCCTTGGTGCATTTTCTGGTGTGGGTTTTCTCCTCACTGCCAGGTAGACAAGGTCTCTGTTCCTTTCCAGGTGTGACTGAGAGACCGTTGTATCAGTGAATCTCCAGCGTCCCTTCCACCGTGAACCCAGCTCCTCCCTAGCCTCAGACCACAGTGAGACAGTCCTCAGTTTGAAAAGTGGGCTGATTGATACCCAAGCTGATCAAACCCCTGAGCGAAATTCCACTTTCCTCAAACTCAAGGAAGAGGTGTTCTTTATGCCAAGAGCAGTCCACACACCTTCCTAGGCAGTAACAGCTGCCAGTTTCATCAGAACAAGACCCTTGACTGCCATCTCCTGGAGAACTGATGTAGTAAATAGACATAAATGTGAGAAAGCCAGGAAGGATGTGGGTGGCACCCCCTCTTTTATTATGGTGCCCTGCCTGGACGGCTGTGCAGGATCACCCTGATAGTTCTTTCATTGGATTGTTGGGAAGGTAATCTGGTTTTTCCTAACAGTAAATCCTCCCCAACTCACAGTGCACAGCATACACCACACAAGCTCCTCAGCGTCTTCCTGGTTCAAACACATCAGAGGCCGCTGTTGTGGCCAAAGGACAGTTACTAAGAAACATCATAGGATTCAGTCCCACCTTGTCTCAGTCAACTGCAGTCTGTTCCTTAGTAAGTACTCATCCCCTCTCTCTCCATGCTTCCACACAACCCTTCTGATCACTCAACCCCCTTCTTGTCCCCTGGCCAGGAGAAGGGACAGAGCTCTTTCTGAGTCAGCTCCCCAAACGCTCTCAGCCTTTCTCAGACACTCTGAGCTTCTGAGACTCCTTGGGAAGTCTTATAAAATGTTTACTGTTGCTTGATAAGCTGTGTCCCCTGATAGAAAGTTCTGGAACAGGTAAGGGATAGGATGTCTGGTGTCCAGGTTAGACTATTACTTTGCTATTTACTTTTGGCTAATTTTTTTTTTGTATTTATTATTTGCTATTTACTGTGTGACTTGGACAAGCAACATGACCATGCTGTGTTTAAATTGCTTCACAGATGAGAGGCTGACTTTAAAAAAAAGATCACTCACTGCTTGCTGTCTATCTAGTGACTGTCTTTCCTTCCTTTCCCTGCTCTTCTGGGAATCCAGACTCCACCGCTGTGCTACATTCTCAGCCCATTAGGACCCTAAACCTCACAAATGGATTAATGCCTCTCCTTTTAGATAGAGGCTCACTATGTAGCCCAGGCTGGCCTCAAACACACAATGCTTCTATCTCAGTCACCCAAGTGCTGGGGTTCCAGGTGTGTACCCTGTATCCAGTGTGGTGGTGGTGGTGGGGTGAGTGGCTATGAACTTGGAGGTCTAAGGTCAACCTTTGACGTTGTTTCTTAGGATGTTTTGAGACAGGCTCTCTCCTTGGACCCCAGAGCTCTCTGATGAGGCTGGAATGTCCACAGAGCCCCAGGGATCCATCATCTGTCTCCTCCACCCAGCGCAGGGATTCCGAGCTTGAGCCACCATCTCTGGCTTTTCCCAGGGATTTGGAGGCTGAAGCTCTGGCCCTTCCTTTTGCATAGCAAGCAGTGTTACTGATGCTGTCAACTCCCCAGCCTTTCCGGTTTAGTTATAAAATGACCATTTATAGAAGCAGCAGGGGCTCTGGTCCTGTTTATTTCTGCATGGTAGGCATCACCCAATGTCACATGTGTCTCGGGAGCTCGGTTGCGGCGCTTGAGAAATGTCCTGAGCTCCACAGCTGTTGCATCTCCAAAAACAAATGCCTCTAAAATGAGATGAGATGCTAAGGGCAGCTGGGGGAGGTGGGATGCTGGCGGGCTGGGCTTCCTCTAGAGGTCCTCCTGTCAGTCACAAGATTGTCTCTAACCACCCACCATGTCTTCCTTGCCTCTAGAGTTTGAGGCAAAATCAGGGCATGCTGTTTCCCAACTTCTCCTCTGAGGGTTCCATTCCTCCCAACTCTGTCCCTGGCTCAGGACTTCTGGAGCCATCTCTGTCCTCAGGAGATCTGTAGCTCATTGACATGGCCCTGGAACACAGAGTCCAGGCCTGGGTTGTTACTGGCTAGGAAGGAGTTGTTTTTGGAGCAGTTTGTGCTGGCAGGGCAAAGAGTCAGCTCCAAATGCCAGTCTGAAGGTCGGCAATGCAGGTCTAGGGCTTGGTTTGCAGCCTGCAGAGGGCCCGTGACTTTGAGGGGGGTGGGGCTTCACTTCTCCACATCTGTCCATACTTCCAGTCTTCAAATGTCTCTGAATGTTCATGGGGACAGGAAATGTCTTAGAATATGAAGTTTATGCAGCAATTCCAAAAATCTCTGCAATTTAAAACCTATCATTTAGCTGAAGCACATGAGGGCCCTCCCACTCAGGGCACCAAGTTCTGTATCTGTAGAATGGGAATGGAAGATGGATCCTGAAGGTTTAAGAGAGGGCTCAGTCAGTGAAGTGTTTGCCATGAAATATGAGGACCTAAGTTTAGTTGACAGAAACCATAAGAAAGAAAGAATCTAGGAACAGAGAGAAGATAAGAAAAGGAGGAGGAGGAGGAGGAGGAGGAGGAGGAGGAGGAGGAGGAGGAGGAGGAGGAGGAGGAGGAGGAAGAGGAAGAGGAAGAGGAAGAGGAAGAGGAAGAGGAAGAGGAAGAGGAAGAGGAAGAAGAAGAAGAAGAAGAAGAAGAAGAAGAAGAAGAAGAAGAAGAAGAAGAAGAAGAAGAAGAAGAAGTAATCTAAGAGTGATGGTATGCATCTTAACCTCAGCCTCCCATTGCTGGGTCCCTGGGGCCTACTGGTCAACCAGCCTAGCCAACTCAGTGTGCTCCAGGTCAGGAAGAGACCTTTTCTCAAAACACAAAAACAAGTTGGATGACACCTGAAATTGACCTCTGGCTTCCACACATACATGCACACACATGTATGCATGCTCTCACACATGTGCAAGACATATGCACACTCACACACATGTACACATCTATGTGCAGTATAACACATGTGCACATGTATGTTTGTACACACACGTGTATGGGCATACACTCTCATACATGCAAACCCATATGGAGGCATACTCTTACGCATGTGAACTTTCCTGTACATGTGCACACATGAGCACATGCATGCATACACACACACACAGAATGTCTAAGTTGAGTGTGATGGCTCACATAGGTAATTCCAGCTCCTATAAGGCTTATACAGGAGGATTGTGAATTCAAGGCCAGCCTGGGCTGCCTAGTGAAATCCTGTGCTGAAAGACCAAACATCAGACAAATGAAAGGAAGGATTTTTCTTTGGAGCTGGCAGCAAGGATTCAAGGAGATAATGCTTTGATGATGTCAAGTTGTGTGTCTGGACTGTGGAGCACACTCTATAAATCTGAATCATTATTGTAAAACCATCAATAAAAAAGAGGATTTGGGGCAGAGGAGACCATTCATAAGTCAAGAAAGCTTCGTTCTTTCTTACTCTAGAGCAGTGGTTCTCAATCTTCCTAACACTGTGGCCCTTTAACTCAGCTCCATATGTTGTGGTCATCCCCAACCATAAAGTTATTTTCATTGCTACTTTATAACTATAATTTGGCTACTGTTACAAATTGCAATTAAGTATTTGTGTTTTCCTTTTTCTTTTTTAAAATTTTATTTATTTATTATATGTAAGTACACTGTAGCTGTCCTCAGACACTCCAGAAGAGGGCATCAGATCTCATTACGGATGGTTGTGAGTCACCATGTGGTTGCTGGGATTTGAACTCAGAAGAGCAGTCAGTGCTCTTAACCGCTGAGCCATCTCTCCATCCCCAAGTATCTGTGTTTTCTGATGGTTCTAGACAAACCCTGTAAAAGGAGTTGGAAACCACAGGTTGAGAACCACTGCTGTCTCATATTCTAGTAGGTCTCTTCCATTAGCACCCCTTCTCCAGGGAAGGCACAGCCCAACAGCACATTCCTGGGGAGGAATCCCCGGGACATAGGGAAAGCTCAATCCCTGATCCCAGGAATGGCACTCAGGATGGCTGAGCTTCTCGGCTCAGTCACAGCCAAAGATGTCACAGAGAACCATGTCACGCCTCCAGAGAGAAAAGCAAGGCAACTCTCAGAGAGAACTCTGGCCTGGCAATGACCTGGGCCTCTGGTTTGAAATCACTATGGCATCCTTAAAACACTCCCTTGAAGTTCTCAAGAGCCTGTGCCTCCAACCTATAGCCCAGCATCCAAGTTTGCTGATTTAGTCTTGTCCTTGAAGGCTACAGTGGCCAGGTGATTGAAGATCCACCAGGGAATGCAGGTACAACATTGAAACGAATAACATTTGGGGTATGTTTATAGATACATGTGTGTACACATGTATTTGCATGTGGAGGCCAGAGGTGAAAGTCACGTGTTCGCCACCATCATTCTCTACCTTCATTTTTGAGAAAGGGTCTCTCGCTGAACCCAGAGCTTATAGGTTAAGCTAGGGCAGTTGATGAACCTCAGGGATGAACCTGTCTCTGCCTCCTTAGTGCTGGGATTGCAGGTGTGCACTACCCCACTGATATATTTTCTTTTTTACATGGAGGTCACAGGGGTTTGAACTCACATTTGCATGGCAAACACTCTTACTCAGCCATCTCGCCTGGCTCTAAGACAAATAATATTTTAATGTGATATATTTAATAAATCAAAACTGATGTCAGAGAAAAGGATAGAGGAATATCCCCATCCTTCCCTCCCCTGTCCCCCCTTCCTTCTCTCCTATGCTCTCTCTTCTTCCCCTTCTTCCTTTGGCGGCTTGGGAGCCCAGGAAATTGAACTGAGAGTCTTGTGTACATACTGAATGCTGTACCACAGAGCCATGCCCCTCAACCCCAAGTACAAACATTTTAAACAGTCAATTCCTCCGGCATCCAGGCAGCCAGCCCATCTACTCTGCAGCTCACAGCAAAACCAAGAGGTATGCCATCAAATGCTGCACCCATTCTCTGAACCTCATGCCCATGGAAATTCTTAAAGAAACACAACCACGGAGGTGCCCCGGCCTCACCAGGCACCCTTCCTGGATGTGAGCTGGAGTGAACCCTCAGGCCATTGCAAGGTCCTTCCAATTTCCCTTCCTGGCTCCAAGCTCCATCCACCTTCATCCTTAATCAATAAAATAAGAGTAATAGCTCTCTGGTCCAAGGTTGTCTTTTTTTCTCTTCTACTTTATGACCTTGGCAGAGTCACAGCCTTTTAAAGTTGACAGATGGGCTTCCTCAAATACCTGAGATCGCAGGACCAGGTAGTAAAGAGCTTGGGCCAAGTGGGAGGAGACAGTTCAAGGCCACTATCCCCTGATGCCCTCCACACCAGGTTCAGGACTCTGAGCTCACCAAGAATGCCAAGCTTTCCCCTTTGATTTCCTTCTCTTTTTAAAGAGAGGGAGGTATCCTGGGAAATGAGGTGCTGAATGTCTGCTGACTCTGACTCTAGCTCTCTCTCCCCAAAGCCAGAGGACTGAACGGCAGACGTGGAATTCCTTTTTTTTCTTCTTCTTCTTCTTTTTGTTTGAAATTGATCGATTCTATCTGGGAGCTTCAAATCGAAACCAGGAGAGGGGCTTTGAAATGTCAAAGAAAAGTTACAGAAGACAAAAATGGGGCAAGCAGGCTGAAGGAGAGGGAGGGAGGGAGGCAGGGAGGGAGGGAGGAGGCAGGCAGGCAGGGAGGGAGGGAGGGGAGGGAGGGAGGGAAGCAGGGAGGGAGGGAGGGGAGAGAGGGAGGGAGGCAGGGAGGGAGGGAGGAGGCAGGCAGGCAGGCAGGGAGGGAGGGAGGGAGGGAAGGAAGGAGGGAGGGAGGGAGGGAGGGAGGAAAGGAAGGAGGGAGGGAGGAAGGGAAAGAGGGAGGGAGGGAGGGAGGGAGGCTATAACAGTAAAGTGAAGGAGGGGTCCCTGCACTTCTCTTGCAAAGTCTCTCCACTTTCCAGCTTTCAAGGTGCTGGGGAATCCTTGTACCTTTTTAAAAATAGAAAGCTAGGGTCCATCTTTGGAGACCAGTGAACCTTCATACTGGGTTTCAGCAAGCCTCAGGAGCAGGGAACAAACCTGGGATTTTAGCACAGCTGGGTAAAGTCTTTGCAAAACTCTGCTGGGCCATTTACACTGGTACCTTATCATTCACAATGTAAAAAAAAATATTTTTTATTTTTATTTTTTTGGTTTTTAGAGACAGGGTTTTCTGTATATCCTTGGCTGTCCTGGAACTCACTCTGTAGACCAGGCTGGCCTCGAACTCAGAAATCTGCCTGCCTCTGCCTCCCAAGTGCTGGAATCAAAGGTGTGCGCCACCACGCCCGGCTTTTTTATTTTTTCAATTAAAATGGTTTATAGGTGTTTTGCCTGCAAATGTGTGTGTGCATCCTATACAGGCTTGGTGCCAGTGGATGCCAGAAGAGGGCACTGGATTCCCTGGAACTGGAGTTACAGGTAGTTGTGAGCTGCCATCTGGGTGCTTGGAACCGAACCAGATCCTGCAAGAGCAACAAGTGCTCTTAACCACTGAACCTCTGAACCATCTCTCCAGCCCCACAATGATTTTGCTGAGTTGTTTCCCAGCATTATCTGGTTTAGAAATTTTAAAGTGGGAGAGAGAAGGAGAGAGACAGAGACAGAGACAGAGACAGAGACAGAGACAGAGACAGAGAGACAGAGAGAGACTGAGAGAGACAGAGACAGAGAGACAGAGACAGAAAGAGAGAGACAGACAGACAGACAGACAGACAGACAGACAGACAAGGAGACAGACAGAGAGACAGACAGAGAGACAGAGAAAGACAGACAGAGAAACAGAGAGAGACAGAGATACAGAGAGAGACAGAGAGAGAAACAGAGAGAGATCTATAGAGAGAGACAGAGACAGAGAGAAGAAACAAGAGGCAGAGGGATCACTATGAGTTGGAAATCAGCCTAGGCTTCACAATGAATTCAAGGCCAGCCTGGGCTACACAGCAAAACCCTCTCTAAAAACAAACCATGATCTAGAGTAGCAGAGCCCCCCTACAGGGCTGCGAGTTGGGAACTGAAGCTGTCCCAGGAGCTCCTCATCCAGACATGGCAAAGTGCCACCCCCTGCCCTGTCTTCTGGTTCGCAGATCTGCTCTAGGGAAAATCCTGAAGGCCTTTAGGTCAATGGTCTGACTAGGGTGACTCAGAACCCACCATGCATGAGGATAAACAGCCAGGAAGTGCAAAGTGAATTGGCTTCTGGGAACTTCTCTTCCTCCCCTGGGAACCAAAGCTGCCTGCTTGGTGATAAGAAGTCCTGGGGCCTGGTGGGAAAAGTGGGGACTTGCAAGGCAGGCTGAGCTGAGCTTTCTCCTGCTCCAGAGGATGCTGAGGAGAGGAAAGGATGTGAACTGGGGTCTTTGATGACATTGCCCCAGGAAGCCCTGTGACCTCTTTCAACCATGCTGCCAAGTGGTGGCCTGGTGACCTGTGGCAGCTCACACAATTCCCCTCGTTGTGCCTCGAAACCCCAACTGTCACAGAGAGCCACTTCAAGAGTCTCCTGCTTCCTGGATCCGAGTGGCCAAAGAGCCCTTGGATGCTTGGCAGTGGATTCACAGCTTTACACAAAAGGCAAAGGTGTCACCACTGCCAATCTCCTGGGAGACCTGCTGGGGAGGAACCTCTGACGTCACCAGAGAAACTAAGCTCTCTTGTAAGAACCCACTGGGTCTCTCAGTTGGCTAAGGGTGCTCCTGTTCTCTAAGGAGGGCTAATGAGGGTCCCATGAGAGATGAAAGGGACAGTAATGGGTTCGAGGATCTTCTGGGAACGAGAGAAGGCCAGCTGGGCACTGGGAGGGTGGGAGATTCCCATGGGATAGAACTCAGTTGCTATGGAAACCAGGAGTTTCGTCCTCGTGAGAACAAGGAGATTCTCTGAGGATCAGGTCTCTAGGACAGCCCCACATACAGGGGAAGCTGCCATTGTCTGTGACCTGCCCTTGAAGCTTCTGGCTGTGACTCTACCTGGACACACACTCCTGCTGGAAATTCTGTTGTCTATGCAGTACCTCCCAGCATCGGGTGACAGTTTCAGCAGAGTGGACAGCCTGGCTTGGAGCTCTCCACATCCATCTTTCTGTGCAGGTTACAGAGTCATGGAAGCCACACCATATTTCTTCTTCTTCTTCTTCTTCTTCTTCTTCTTCTTCTTCTTCTTCTTCTTCTTCTTCTTCTTCTTCTTCTTCTTCTTCTTCTTCTTCTTCTTTCTCCTTCTCCTTCTCCTTCTCCTCCTCCTCCTCCTCGTCCTCCTCCTCCTCCTCCTCCTCCTCCTTCTCCTCCCTCCTCCTCCTCCTCCTTCTTCTTCTTCCTGATTTATTTATTTATTTTATGTATATGGCTGGCTACACTACAGGCTGTGAGGCTTCATGTGGCTGTTGGGAATTGAATTTAGGACCTCTACTCGACCAGCCCCTGCTCCGGCCCAAAGATTTGTTTATTATTATACATAGGTACACTGTAGCTGGCTTCAGACACACCAGAAGAGGGTGTCAGATCTCATTACGGGTGGTTGTGAGCCACCATGTGGTTGCTGGGATTTGAACTCAGGACCCTTGGAAGAGCAGTCAGTGTTCTTACCCGCTGAGACATCTCGCCAGCCCCACACCACACTTCCTGATGCCCTGTGATGTCTGCCTCAGTTTTCCCATACTTGTTCCTTTCTTGGTTCGGGTTGTCAACACTAAAATAGCAGGGTTACTGCTTCATGAAAGCTTCTTGGCTGTGGAAACCACGCCCAAGCTTTACATCATCCCTGTAGTTTTCCCATGCCCACCTAACAGAGAACGAACCAGGTTCCGAAAAGTGAGAGACTTCTCTGACATCACTGGCTCATTAACATGGGAAGCCCAGGGGGGTTAGAGAAGTGGCTCCATGGTTAAGAGCACTGATTGCTCTTCCAGAGGTCCTGAGTTCAATTCCCAACATTACAGATGGTTGTGGTGGCTCACAACCATCTGTAATGAGATCGGATGCCCTCTTCTAGTGTGTCTGAAGACGGCAACAGTGTTCTCACATAAAACAAACAAACCAATAAAAAGATGGGAAACTGAGATCTGGTTCTGTACCTGTCCAAACCAGATCCTTGCTGTTCCTTTGGCCCCCGTGAGAGAAAGCAAAAGGATTCTTAGAACCCACTCCCACCACCATACAGAAGAAGATAACTTATGTAGACATAGGTGTGTGTGTGTGTGTGTGTGTGTGTGTGTGTGTGTGTGTGTGTGTGTGTGTAGAAACATGTGAAGGGCCGAGGTCATCCTTGAACGCAGTTCTTCACATCCATCCATTTGTTTTCTTGAGACAGAGTCTTGCTGACCTGGAATCCACCAGGTAGGCCATCCTGGCTGTCCACAGATTCCCCAGGGAATGCTCCTGTCTCTGCCTTCCGAGCTCCGGGATTGCCAATGTACACCCTCTACAGTTCTTCAAGTAGGTGCTGAGCATCGAATTCAGGTCTTCATGCTTGCACACAAAAAGGTTTACCCACCACACCATCAATAAATCTTTTTTTTTTAAGATTTATTTATTATTATATGTAAGTACACAGTAGCTGTCTTCAGACACACCAGAAGAGGGAGTCAGATCTTGTTACGGATGGTTGTGAGCCACCATGTGGTTGCTGGGATTTGAACTCTGGACCTTCGGAAGAGCAGTCGGGTGCTCTTACCCACTGAGCCATCTCACCAGCCCCCCATCAATAAATCTTTATCGAGCCATTTTTTTTTTCTCCTCAGTGTCTCCTAGCCAAGACCTCTGCTCTGCTGGTTCTCGGTCATGTGCAGGTAGGAACAGCCTACTTCATAGATCACTCCAAAGCACATAATGCCCAGTGAGGGAGCCAGGCAGGAACATGGAGAGCTAGGAGAGGGGTGTCAGCCCTCCTTTGAGAAATGAGGGCGAGGACGCTAGTAGACTTCATGCCCAAATGGCCTCTGAAGAATTTGCTGTTAGATTCGAGGCTTTTCCTTGGTGCTCTGCTCCTCGATGAGTTAGTGTGTCCAGCCCCCAGTGCTACCATCAAAGAGCCACAAAAGGAATGTCTTCATGTATCCCCCGGGGAAAGACCCTTGGCTAGCAGGAACCCCCCTCATCTAAAAAATTACATAGTCTCCCTACCATCAGCTTCTCCAAAATGTCTGTGGGGGACAGAGTGACAAGCTGGTCCCCAGGCTGGACAGTTCTGTGATGTAACCATAATTTCACCGTGGACCAAGTCCAGACAGACCTTTGCCCCAGACCTACCCCGAGGCAGCTCTTTTTGGGCTTCCTCTATCATCTACAACTCTTTGGGGTTTCCAAAAGATATGTGAACACAAATCCCTGTGCTTGAGACGGTGGCCAAACCAGGGAAGGACCGGACTGACCAGCTTGCTCCTGTGTCCCTCCCTGGGTTTGGAGATATATCCTGGGTTTCAGCAAGAGAGTTTGATAGGCTGGAAACAGGAGGGTCTTCCCCCAAATTGCCACTTCTTGCTCTCTCTTGAACCTCCTAGAGAGAAACCAAAGAATGAACTAGATTGTCTCAGGCCCATTCTGAATACTGGAGTCCTTGAGTCAAGAGCACAAACCAACATCCCTGCGTGAAGTCTAAGTTCCTCAGTTAGCAAGAATTCCAGTTAGCAAGGCATCAGATGAAAACACACTAGCATCTGGCAGTGGCCAATGGAACCTCCCCTTTAGCTGAAGACAGGGGAGGATTTAAAGTCTGGGATATAGTAAAGTCAGAGACGATAGAGATGGAGACCCTCGCAATTTAAGGTATTCTTTTCATCTTTTAGGGACCTTGAGTCAGGTAAAGTCAGGTCGTTGGTTTGGCAGTCGAAAAGAATTTCGTTTGGGGCAAGGCAGTAAGGAGCAGATTGGGGGTCACGAGTTTGGGAGTCTCAAAGAAGTCTTAACAATTGTTGCAATGTTTAGTCTATATGCCATTTTGGTAGCTCTCGAGTTACATATCAAAGGTCTCCTAAGAGACTTTTTTTCCCCCTTTCTTTCTCCCTGATCTATTTTGATTACTTGTAATTTTTTTGTGTGATTACTTTTAAGTATGTGGGAGAGGAGGGGTATATGTGTATGAATGTAATGTCTCCAGAGGCCACAAGAGGGCGTCAGATCCCCCCCTGCCCCCTCCGCACCCCCCCCCCCCCAAGCTGGAGTTACAGGCGCTTGTGAGCCATCCAGTGTCGGTGCTGGGAATCCAGCTTGAGTCTTCTTTAAGAGCAGGGGGCTTCCTTATCTGTTGAGTCAGCTCTCCAGCCTCTTCTCCCTCTCTGTGTCTCCAGGGGTGCCTTGATTGGAACTGCTACCTTGAGAGGTAAAACTGTGAGCTGCTAGGGTTCCTCACGGGGTTTAGGAAATGTCTTTGACTGTCCATGGGGCTTCTGGCGAGATCCCTAGACAACTAAATTTACAGTTGCAAAGAAAAAAGACTTCAGTAGTGACCACCTCAGGGTGCCCAACCAAGGGTGGGCATTTTATGCTTCAGAGCTGCATCCATAAAATAGATGAATCGGGGGACGTGTGCAGACACCAGTCCATTTGGACAGAAGGCTCTGGATAACTGAAACACGCCTCTCTGAAGAGATGGGCCAGGAGAGTCAGAACAGAATCCTCCTGTGTGGGACCCGGAGTGGCCCCGCCCCAGGACTTCTGGACCTGCAATCCTCACAGCCCTGCGGTGTGCATATCCTGTCCACACTTCCTGACGCAGTTAGCTTCTTCAACCACGGTCGGCTGTTTCTGCCAGATTCCTCCGGGAATGAATTCTGCAAGCGACTGGGCCCCTGTGTACAGAGCACCGGTTCATCTATTGGCTCAGCCCAGCCGTCACCTTCAGTACAAACACAGCCTTCTGCGTAGTGCAGAGGACCCTGCAGGAATAACTGCGGGTTGGGCATAGACCCAGGAAATCCACCTCCTCCTTCTCCCTTGCTGGGGCCAGAAACTTCCCAGCAGAAACACAAGGAAGTAAGTTTGGACGGAAACCATATATATTTTTTCCCCACCAGTTGTCCCCAAAGTTGCAACTGCTCCTCCAGTACCAGTGAGCCTTCCCTGCCTCCCTTCTCAGACAGGAGGGCAATGTGAGGTGGCCTAGAGCTTGCCCCTGGAAAGCAGCATGTAATTCTGTGTGCATCCACACCTCTGCCTGCATCCTCACCTCTGCCTGCATCCTCACCTCTGCCTGCATCCACACCTCTGCCTGCATCCTCACCCCTGCCTGTATCCTCACCTCTGCTTGCATCCACACCTCTGCCTGCATCCACACCTCTGCCTGCATCCACATCTCTGCCTGCATCCACACCTCTGCCTGCATCCACATCTCTGCCTGCATCCACACCTCTGCCTGCATCCTCACCCCTGCCTGCATCCTCACCTCTGCCTGCATCCACACCTCTGCCTGCATCCACACCTCTGCCTGCATCCTCACCTCTGCCTGCATCCACACCTCTGCCTGCATCCACATCTCTGCCTGCATCCACACCTCTGCCTGCATCCACACCTCTGCCTGCATCCTCACCTCTGCCTGCATCCTCACCTCTGCCTGCATCCACACCTCTGCCTTCCCACATTAGTGTGTATCTCCTCATCTAGCCATCTGTTTCAGGTTTTTTTTTCTTTCTGTTTTTATTACTGTTTTGTGTGTGCTGAATGTGTGTCTGCAGTCAGCTCTCTCCAACCACTTTTCACTGGGCTTACAGAACAAACACCTCTACCCACTGAATCATCTTGCCAGCCCTCTCTGTTCCGTTTTTGATAAGAAGCCTGACTTTAAAAAAATATATATACATATTTGTTTTATGTATATGAGTACACCGCTGCTGTCTTCGGACACACCAGAAGAGGGTGTTGGATCCCATTACAGATGGTTGTGAGCCATCATGTGGTTGCTGGGAATTGAACTCAGGTCTGCCAGAAGAGCAGTCAGTGCTCTTAACTGCTGAGCCATCTCCCCAGCCCAAGAAGTCTGACTTTCATCAGTTCAACTAAGATGTCTATGTCCCCAAAAGAGCTTTGAATGCCTGGTCTAGTGGGCTAATGATCCCCAAGGTCTTGCCTTTTGAAGGTCAGCTGACAGGTGCGTGTGTCCATGTCCCTCAGGTCAGTCAGTGGACAGATGGATAATGAAATGTGGTAGACACGGGGTGGAATAGTCTTTAGCTGTAACAAAGAATGGAGTTGTGTTGTTTTCGGGGGAAAAAGAATGCAACCAAAGATAATCACATGGGCTGGAGAGATGGCTCAGGTGTGGCATCTGGTGGGGAGAGGCCACGGATGGAAGGGAAACATACCTAATAATGGACTATGGACTATATTCTTGCATGAAACCCTCTTTATGAGTCCTAGTGCTAGTTAGAAGTAATACAACTAGTTCATGCCAGTTACAAAATTAAGATTTTTTTATAGAAAGAAAAAAAGCATAAAAATTAAAAGCAAGTAAACTCCATGTGGTAAGACTGTGGTTAGGGGTCCTGAGCTATAACAATGGGCATAGCCTTCACTGGGTTCAAACAGACCCATGCATTGTAGCAAATTCCCATTAAGACTCCTAGTATAGTGGTACAAACGTTTCATCCTCACACTAAGGAGACAGAGGTAGGCAGATATCTGTGAGGTCAAGGCTAGCCTGGCTACATAGTTTCAGGCCAGCCAGAGTTGTATAGTGAGACCCTGTCTCGAAAGCAAAACCAAACCAAACAAGACCAAGCAAGAACTGTGGATGGTGGGGCAGGATGATTCAATGGGTGAAGGTGATGCCCATAACCCTCGCTGGGGGGGGGGGGGGGAAGGGGGGAGGACGACGACTGATTCCACACAGTTGTCCTCTGACTACATGTGTGTACCATGCCATGTACATACATACACACACACGCACACACACACACACACACACAGAGAGAGAGAGAGAGAGAGAGAGAGAGAGAGAGAGAGAGAGAGAGAGAGAGAACATGAAGCCTGGTGCTTACCACATCTATCACTCTTCCTTTTATGCCTGTGGCCGGGGTCAAACTTGGGCAAGGGTTGACTTGAGTGGAGTGTATTAAACTCTTTAAACTACTTGCTAGTCTAAACATGAGGGTGCACACCTTTTATCCCAGCACTCAGGAGGCAGAGGCAGGCGGAGCTCCGTGAGTAGACCAGCCTGATCTACAGAGAGTGAGTTGTGGGTCAGCCAAAGGCTATGTAGTGAGATCCTGTCTTTCAATACTCCACCTCCCCAAACTCACAACTACATGGCTAGCAAAGATCTTAGAGTGGTCCCCACAAGTTTCAGGGGACCCCTTCATACAGCTGAAGCAGGCGGGAGTGTGCCACGAGAACAAATTTAAATGGTACCGAGCTAGACTGGGAACAGAAAGAGCAGGGGGAGGGAGAGAAACCCCGGAGCTTGGAAAATAATTATTTCCCAACCTGTGTTATTGTCCCTCAAAGCACATAAAGATGGAAAGTTAATTCTCACTGTTCCAAGAAGCGTATTTAAGGGTCTAACTTGAATGGCATTATCCTCTTCTTTTTAAAACTTATTAAGAACATAAACAAAAACAAAATCTTACAACCACCACCCCCCCCCCTTCCCATGCCGACCTCCGTATCCTTTATATATATAAAACCCTCAGTACAAAGATCCAAGCAACACTCCCAATCACAGCCTGCCCAGGGAGGTCACCCTCCAGGGCTTTGAAGTCCACTTTTTTTTTTAAACCTTTTCAAACATCCCAAATAGCTATGTACAGTTCCCTCTGGTTTGCCTCTCGTTAAATTCCTCAGATGCGGGAGCCAGAGGAAGCCTCATACGGGACCAAATTATCTGTGTTCCACATGCCTGCATTTTTTAATAATAAAAACACAATGAAACAAACCCCAAAGGCCACAGTCTTCCTGGCCCGGTTTTTACTGCCTGATGGGAGTACATGCCTCGGCCAAGCTAGGAGGGAGTGAGACCCACCACCAGGGATTTTAGCTTAGATGCAGCTAGTCTACTGACTCGAGGCTGCTCCTCAGTCCTCCTCGCCCAGGGCTGGTGTGGTGGGCTCATGCTTCTGCCTTGACTTGCCCAACTGCCTCAGCGCTCCCATCAGTTAAGCCAACAAATACATGGTGTGTTGTTTTATTTCTGTTGTATGTGTGTTTGTGGAGGCCAGAGGAGACATCAGGTGTCCTGCTCCACCATTCTGTGCCTTCTTCCCTTGAGATATGGGTCTCTCTCTGTCACTGAGCTGCAACTAGATTGGTGGCCAGCAAGCCCCCAACAATCCTTCTGTCACCATCCCCTACAGAGGAACCTCGCTGACGTTTTTTTTTTGTTTTGTTTTTTGGTTTTTTTTCGGGACAGGGTTTCTCTGTGTAGCCCTAGCTGTCCTGGAACTCACTCTGTAGACCAGGCTGGCCTCGAACTCAGAAATCCGCCTGCCTCTGCCTTCCAAGTGCTGGGATTAAAGGCGTGTGCCACCACTGCCCTGCACCCTGCTGACTTTTTAAGTGAACTCTTCTGACTTTTAAAGTGAGGACTAGGATTCAAATAAGAATAAGTAGGGGCTAGAGAGATGGCTCAGCAGTTAAGAGCACCGTCTGTTCTTCCAGAGGTCCTGAGTTCAATTCCCAGCCACCACATGGTGGCTCATAACCGTCTATAATGGAATCTGATGCCCTCGTCTGGCATGCAGGCAGAACTCTGTATACATAATAAATAAATAAATAAATAAATAAATAAATAAATAATAAAAAGAGTAAGTAAGTGGGGCTAGAGAGATGGCTCAGTGGTTAAGAGCATCGGCTGTTCTTCCAGAGGTCCTGAGTTTAATCCCCAGCAACCACATGGTGACTCACAACCATCTGTAATGGGATCTGATGCCCTCATTTAGTGTGTCTTAAGACAGTTATAGTGTACTCATATACATAAAATAAATAAATCTTTTTAAAAAAGAATAAGTAAACAAAATTTTACATTTTTAAACTTTATTCTGATTTATGTGTGCACGTGCATGTCTGTGCGTGGAGGTGCACACATGCATGTGCACCTGAGTGCAGTACCTCAGGAGACCAGCAGAGGGTGTCAGATCCCCCGGAGCTGGAGTTACAGGCAGTTGGGAGGTGCCCTGTGTGGGTCCTGGAAACCAAACTCCGGTCTTCTGCAAGAGCAGTGTACAGTCTTAACCACTGAACCATCTCCAGCCCAGGTAAATAGTGTCTTGCTTTGTTTTGTTAAAAATGTTTTTAAAAACATTCCAGGTATTAGATATTGTTACATTTTCAAAGATTCTTCTTAGATTCTCTTCTCCCCTCCTGACCCCACTGCTCTCCCTAACCCCCTCATAACCCCTTCACCACGTCTCTTTTCTGTTTACCTGTTCCACTAATTTGTTGCCTCCCCTTCTTCCTCAGTACCTCATTTCACCCTCTCTTAGTCTCCTTTATACTTTTAGCCATTACCTTTGTGCTCGCGCACGCGCACACGCGCGCGCACACACACACACACACACACACACTCACATTACAGGCTGGGATTCACATAGAACAGAGAACATTTGGTTTCCGTCTTTCTGAGCTTGGGTCACCTTGCTTTTTAGGTTATACTTTCCAGATCCATCCATCTTCCTGTAAGTTTCAGGGTTTCATTTTTTTTTTCTTTATAGATGAATAAAATCCCTTTGAGTACATATGTACCACATTTTCATTTTCCACTCATCTGCTGGTGTACATCTAGACTGGTTCCATTTCCTGGCTGTTGTGAATAGAGCAGCCATGAGCCTCTCTGGGAGGGTAGAGGGACCTTGGGTGTAGTAGGCCCTGGAGTGGTGACATAGTGATTCTTTCTCAGTATCTTGAGACACTGCCACACTGATTTCAAGAGTGACTGTGCTAGTTTGTAATCCTAACAGCTGTGAATAAAGTTCCCTCCCTCCTCACATCTTTGGAGAGCATCTGTTGACAGATTCCTTGATAATAGCTATTCTGACTAGATGGCATTCTGATGTTATTTTAATTTGTATTTGCCTAAGGATTAAGAATGTCAAACGTGGGCTGGAGAGATGGCTCAAAGGTTAAAGGCATTGGCTGTGCTTCCAGAGGACCTGAGTTCAATTCCCAGAAAGTGTATGATGGCTCATAAACTATCTATAATGAGGTCTGGTGCCCTTTATTGGCCTGCAGGCATACAGGCAGACAGAGTGATATATATCATACATCATATATATATATATATATATATATATATATATATATATATATACATATATGTATATATATACATACATATATATGTGTGTATGATTATGATGTGTGATATATGATGATGTATAATGATATATGATATAAGATGATATATGTTATATTATATATGATATATGATGATGTATGATGATATATAATGGTATAATATAATATATATACATATATACATACACACACATATATTTATGGGATCCAAAAAATGTCAAACACTTTAAAACTTACTTGTTGGTCATTGTGTTATTCTACTGAGATTTGTCCATTAATTTCTTGGGTTTATTGGCTGAGTGGCAGGGTTTTGTTGCTGTGTAGCTTTTGTTTCTTTTGATGCATAGCTTTCTGCAATTCTCTGTAAGTTCTAGACATGAGTCCTGTGTCTGAAGTTGTCATGGTTTGAATGACAACTGCTCCTGTAAGATCTCATACTTGAATGCTTGATCTAGAAGAGCTGTCTGGGAAGGATTAGGAGGTGTGGCCTTGCTGGAATAAGCATGTCACTAGGGTAGGCTCAGAGGTTTCAAATGACCCACTGAATTCCAGGTCTCCCGTTCTCTCTGCCTGGAGGTTGTGGATCAAGATGTGAGCTCTCAGTCATTCCTCCACTCTGCCATCATGAACTATATAACCCTCTGGGACTATAAGTCAAATTATAAGCCCTTTTATAAGTTGCCTTGGTCATGGCACTTTACCCCAGTAATAGAGAAGTAACTAAGGCAGGAGGAATAGGAAGGAAGGTTTCTCTCCCATCTGTCAACTCTCTCTGTGGATAACTTCCATGACTGTGCAGAATTTAATTCAGTTCATGTAGCCACACTTGTCGATTCCTAGATCTCCCCTCTGTGATGCTGAGGTTGTGCTCAGAGACACGTTGTCTAAACCTTTATAAATATATATCCTTTAAAGTTTTATTTTATTTTTAATTATGTATATGTGTGTATTTGTGCCCTTGAATGTAGCTGCCCTTGGAGACCAGAAGTGTAGGATCTCTTGGAGCTGGAGTTACAGGTGATTGCACCTAGCAGCATGGGTGCTGGAACTGTGCTCAGGTCCTCTACGAGAGCAGTGCTACCACTTAGCCACTGAGCTATCTCCCCATCCCCTAAATATATAAAGTGCATTCTCTGGTAATTTTTCTCATGTAGTTCTAGCATCTTGGGTTCCAAATTAAAGTCTTTGGTCTGCTTTGTGTTGGTTTTGGTCAGGTGAAAGATATGGATCTAATGTCTTTCTTTTGTACAGCATTTATTAAACAGGCTATCTTTTCTTTTCTACTGCATATTTCACCAACTTTGTTCAAAATTGGGTAACTACAGCATTGCTGATTTATTTCCAGATCCTCTGTTCTGATACACCTGTCTCACCATCTGTTTCTGCATTGGTATCTATCTGACTTTGTCACTATTGCTCTGTGGTATAATCTGAGGTCATGTGTAGTGGTTCCCACAACTGTGTCCTTTCTTCTTACCTTCTTTGTCTATTTGTGGACTTTCCTGGGTCTGTAAGAATTCTTGGATTTTCTTTCCCCCAGTTTTATGGAGAGTGATATCAGAATTTTTATGGAAACTACACTGAGTCTATAGATCACTTTTGCAAACACAGCCACATTCACAAGGCTAACCCTATCAATTCTTTTATTATTATTATTATTATTATTATTATTATATGTAAGTACACAATAGCTGTCTTTAGACATGCCAGAAGAAGACATCCGATCTCATTACAGATGGTTGTGAGCCACCATGTGGCTGCTGGGATTTAAACTCAGGACCTCCGGAAGAGCAGTCAGTGCTCTTAACCGCTGAGCCATCTCTCCAGCCCAGCCTTACCAATTCTTTCTTCTCATCCTCTAGCATCTTCAATTCTCCTTTTTAGTGTCTTGAAATGTTCTTTATTGAGATCTGTTACTTCCTTGGTTAGGTTTATTTTATGTCCTTAATACTTTTTAGATTTATTTTTACTTTTGTGTCTGTGTCTGTAATGTGTGTGCAGTACCACAGAAGGCCAGAAGAGGGCATCAATTCCCATGGAGCTGGAGCTAAAGACAGTTGTGAGCCGCTTGGCATTGGGTGCTGGAACCAGACTCGGGTCTTCTAGAAGAAAAGGAAGTGTGATTAACTGCTGAGCTGTTTCTCTATGGTGCTCCTGCCCCCTCCCCCAACCCATCCTTCAACCCTCTTCCTAACCACACCTCCAACCCCGGCCCCTCCTCTGCCTCATCCTTTTCCCTCCCCGACCCCTTCCCCACCCGTCCTCTGCCCCACCCCCATCACCTAATATTTTTGAGCCATCACAGAGGTGTTTCCCCAGTCTCATTCTCTGTGAGTTCCTACGTTAGTGTATATAAAGTCTGCTGATTCTCACGTGTCGATTTTGTATCCTGCAACTTTATTGAAACAGTTTGTTAAACTTCCGAGTTTTCTGGCTGATTCTATAGGGGTTGTTGTTGTTTTGCTATAGAATCATGCCATCTGCCAATAGGGACGCTGTGAGCTCTTCCGGTTCTTTTAAAATCCTCTTTATGCCTTTCTGTTGTCTAACTGCTGTACCTACGACTCCGACCACTGTATTGACTGCCTCAAACTCAGAGCTCACCTATCTCTGTCTCTTAAGTGCTGGGAATAAATGTGTACATCCTCTCATGTCCAGCCAGGGTATAATCTTCTTAGTGTCTTCCTGAATCTTCTAAGTATTCGATAACTTGACTGCTGTCTCATGCACGGTTTCTACATGTGATTTTATGACAACATGCCAAACTAGTTCCCAGAGTGGTGCAACCATTTCACGTTAGGTCCAGCTGTGCAGGAGTTCCTCTTCCTTCTTGTCAACACTTATTATTGCCAACTTTTTCTATTTAGCCATTTTAATGTTAGTATATAGTATTTTTCTGATGACTGATGCTACTGTTGGTCACTATGAAGCAAAACAAGTTTTATGCAATATTTTAACATATGATAATCACTGGACACTTATATGTTTGCCATTTGTATTACAATTAAGAGTCATTAGTGATTAAAACAAACATGCCATGAGATGAAGAGGCAGAAGAAAACTGTTCCAGGCAGAAGGAATAGAAGTGATGGAGACCCTGAGGCGGGAAGCAGGTAGAGATGAGACTACCAAGAGAGGGCAAGGTTGCCATAGACCTTCATAGAGCCTCATATCTGATAATGGCAAGTCTCCCCAGGACCATAGGAAAAGAAAAAGAGAAATAGAAGAAAACTGTGCCCAGCCTTCAGGAGTAAGTCCCATTCTGCCTGTAGACTTGAGAAAACTGAGTGGGGTTGGGGTAACTGATTTCTGGGAGCTGGAGATACGGCTCAGTCAATAAAGGACTCATCATGTACGCACAGGGAACTAAATCCCATCCCCAGGACCCGTGGGAAAGGCTGGGCGTGGTATTGCCAGCTTCTGATGCTGATGCTGAGGGGTTAGAAGCAGACAGATCCCTGGTGTCTGCTCATCAGCCAGCCAAGCCTAATTGCAGGGCTGGAGCCCTGTGATAGACACTGCCTCAAAGAAACATGGTGTACAGTTCCTTCAGGAACAGAAACTGGGGTTGTTCTCTGGCCTCCACCTACACCTGTATGCTTATACACATACCTCATACAAAACTTCTGAGTTAAAAAAGCACCTTATTGCAGCTTTGAAATGTCTGAGATCTGTGTGGGATGGGTAGGTGGCTGTCTTGGTTGGGTTTCTGATTCTATGCAATGACGAAACACCATGACTTAGAGAAGGAAGGGTTTATTTGGCCTCATGTTTAGTGGGTTCCAGAGGGATACACGTCCATCGCCATCACAGCGGGGGAAGTGTGGCAGCAGACAGATATGTAGCTGGAGCAGCAAACTCGAGAGCTCACATCTTAAACAAGTAAGTAGCAGAGAAAGGATGGACTGGGAAGGATGCATGGCTTTGTAATGTCAACGGTCACGTGTCCTCCAGCAAGGCCACACCTCTCAAACCTACCCAAACAACACCACCAACCAACCATATCTGAGTCTGTGGGGGACATTTCTTACTCAAACCACCACAGTGGCTATGTGGGCAAAGTGCTGGCTTAGTTTCCAAGCTTGAGGACCTGAGCTAGGATCCCCACTTCCACCTAACCCAGCAGAGACAGCATCAGCTTGTAATAGTGTTAAGACTGAGGATAATTCTAGGGCTTTGCTGGCTAGCCAGGGTAGCCAAAAGAGCAAGGTCAAATTCAGTGAGAAACTCCATCACAAAACTAAAGTACAGCCAAACGTAGGGATACACATCTTTATTCCCAGCACGCAGGAGGCGGGGCAGGGGCAGGGGCAGGGGCAGGGGCAGGGGCAGGGGTAGGTAAATCTGTGAGTTCAAGGCCAGCCTGTTCTACATAGTGAGTTCCTGTCACAAAAGAAAAGAACAGTTGGAGAAAAGAAATTGAGGAAGATATCTTGATGTCTGCCTCTGGTCTCTATACATGCTGACACACATGAACAGAGAGAGAGACAGAGACAGAGACAGAGACAGAGAGACAGAAAAACAGAGAGACAGAGACAGAGACAGAGAGAGAGAGATCCTCTGGAAAAGCAGCAAATGGTTCTAAGAGCGGAGCCGTGATACATCTGGACAAGAGGATTCTGAAGCCACCTGTCTTAGAATCTTCTCCTTCTACCCCAAAGCATACTTCCCGTAACTCCCCAAGCCAGATCAGCCTAACAAGCCCATCTTCCGGAGGAGGTAACTGAGGCCCAGAGACCAGGAAGCAGTCACAGTTTCCACAGTGAGGGAGCAGACTGCAGAGCCACGGGTGAGTCCAGTGTGGGTGGCTGGGCAGGCGAACAGTGGAGTCCTCCCTACCCTCTGGTCCTTCCTACTCCTCCATGTTTGCATAAAATGTATCTACATGGCGATCAACGCTGTCTTATTAGCATTGTTAAAATTAGTGCCTCTGTAAAGCCAGCCCTGCCTGTTCCCCTTGCTTGTCTCACTAGGAGCTGACCACACTCACTCCTTCTCCTCACTGCTCCCATCACAAATCCTCATAAACCATCGCCCAGCCTTTCATTTACACGGTCCTCCAGGCCCCACAGCCCCTGAGAATTTAACAGATCCTCCACAGCATAAAACAAAACCAAATGCTCGACTGCTCTCCCCCCCACCCCGCCCCGTACCGCCCCCCTCCCACCGCCCATTCCCTGAGTATCTGTCAAAGCCGGTGGAGAAATAAAATCCAGAATTTCCAAACAATATACTTTCCCACAGATAATAAATAAAAATCTCCAAAGCGGGTGGGGGATGGGGAAGAGAGCAAGGCTGCAGGGCTTTGGGGCACCAAGCTGCAGCTACCAGCAGACTCTGGGTAAGGAAGTGATTGAGATTTAATAAAAAAAAAAAAAAAAAAAAAAAATAGATGTCTGTTTCTCACGCACGGTGGGCACATGGATGTGGTGCCAGCAGGCAGCACGGTCTGTGTCCACATCAGCACCCTGTCCTATTGTGCACATCAGCACCCTGTCCTATTGTGCTGAATACACCCAGATTGCTTCTTAAGGGGTAGACGCCTAATACATATTTTTATTAAATATTTTCTTTATTTACATTTCAAATGTTATCCCCTTCCCTAGTTTCCCCCTGAAAACCCTCTATTTTCTCCCTTCTTCCCCTGCTCACTAACCCACCCACTCTTGCTTCCTGGTCCTGGCATTGCCCTATACTGGGGCATAGAACCTTCACAGGACCAAGGGCCTCTCCTTCCATTGATGACAGACAAGGCCATCCTCTGCTTCATATGCGCTGGCATTTTCTTTCTTTCTTTTGCTTAATAAATTCTTAATTATTCAAAGTCGCAGTATCCACCCATCGTTAAATGTTCTAAGTCTACGTAATTACAGACAATCCCTCCTCTCCTCTGACGAGCACGGAGCTAGTGGGGGTTTGCTCAAACCTTAGCATTTATTACCTGCCTGAAGTGACGCTGTCCTGCAAGCCTGCCTATGAGGAAGTAGAAAGCCATGACCCAAGGTGGACACCAGGTAACAGCAGAGGAAAAAGATGAGAACATTGAGTGTCCTCCCTTCCCCCTCCCATCCCTCCCTCACTTCCCTTCCTACCCCTTTCCCCCTTCCCCTCCCCCTCTCCCTCTCTCCATTTCTTTTTTCTCTGTATCTCCAGCCCTGTTTTCATTTTTATCTTCGCACAAAGTCTTGCTTAACTTGCCGAGGCTGGTCTTGAACTCATACAAGCAGTGAAACCTGTTGATCTTCTTGGCTCAACCTCCTCAGTGTTGTAAGGCCTGGCTTCCATTCCTATTTCTTCTGTGTTCGTATTGATAATGATTATCAATAGGAAGGTTTCGACTATTTTTGCTGAAAGAAATTGGGTGTTTCCTCATATTACCAAGAACTTCACGATGGCTTTGAGCCATTGGGACCTGATAGATGCTCTAACTGGTATCCTTGTGTTTAGCTACTAGCCTGGAGCAAAAGGGTCCTGCCTGGAATGCCAACATCCAAACATTGGGAGTCTCTTTCCTCACATCCTGAGCTGCAGGGAGGGCTTAAAAACCCTGGGCCAGGAAAAAAAGGAAAGAAGGAAGGAAGGAAGGAAGGAAAGGGAAGGGAAGGGAAGGGAAGGGAAGGGAAGGGAAGGGAAGGGAAGGGAAGGGAAGGGAAGGGAAGGGAAGGGAAGGGAAGGGAAGGGAAGGGAAGGGAAGGGAAGAAAGAAAGAAAGAAAGAAAGAAAGAAAGAAAGAAAGGAAGGAAGGAAGAGAGGGGGAGGGGGAGGGGGAGGGGGAAGGAAGCAAGGAAGCAAGGAAGGAAGGAAGGAAGGAAGGAAGGAAGGAAGGAAGGAAGGAAGGAAGAAGCAAAAGGAAAAAAGAAGAGAAAGGGGCTTTCTTTCTCATTCCGTATAGGATTTCCTGGTATGCCAAGGGCACAATGCATGTAGTAAAATCTTTTAATTTGCAACTTGAAATAATTCACACATACAAAGAGAAAGAGGATACTAAAATGCACGTGACCATTAGTGAGTTTCAGAAAGAAGAAGTCTTCTACCATCGGGAGCCTCTAAGCTGAGCTTCTGGTGACAAGCCTTCCCTGTCCTCCCAGAGCCACTCCTAGCATGATGGCAGCTGACCTCTGTGTGCACAGCATTATCTTGTATCGTGTTTGTGTGCGTTCATCCTTACATCACACATAGCGCCTGACTCCAAAGGGCCAGATGGCTCAGTGGTTATGTGCACTGGCAGCTGATCCATTGGACCAGGGTTCTGTTCCCAGCACCCAGGGTGGCTCACAACCACCTGTTAACACCAGTTCCAGGGGAATCTGAAGCCCCCTTCTGGCCTCTTCAGGCACCAGGCAGGTGGCACATAGCCATGCATGCGGACAAAATGTCCATACACACAAAGAAATAAAAGATGTCGGGGGACTGATGGCTCAGCAGGTAAGAGCACCCGACTGCTCTTCCGAAGATCCTGAGTTCAAATCCCAGCAACCACATGGTGGCTCACAACCATCTGTAACGAGATCTGACTCCCTCTTCTGGGGTGTCTGAAGACAGCTAAGGTGTACTTACATAGAATAAATAAATAAATAAATAAATAAATAAATAAATAAATAAATAAATCAATCTTTAAAAAAAAAGATGTTTAAAGGAGAACCAGCTGCTAAGGGAAACCTCATTCATTCATCCATCCATCCATTCATTCATTCATTCATTCAACCAAAGCATCTACGATATGGCTGTTCCATGTTGGGCCACAGTGTCCATCTTTCAGAGATCCATCCAGTTTTAATTTGTAATGGGGTAGATCCCCTGTCAGGGACACGTGTGGAAAAGATTCCGTGACCCCTGTGGAGGCAGAAGGCTGCAATCTTCCTTCAAGAGCGGATGGGTCCCTGGGTCTCCCACTTTGGGGATTTGGCTGAATCATTCACCATTTCCTGGAGACTCCAGGCTCATTCTTCAAACTACCTGAGAGGCCGAATTCAGCGGCTCACACCAAGTCCCCTTTACCTCCAGTTTCCCCTAGACCTAAAGCCAAAGGGGAAAGCCACTGAGATGAGGGCCGAAGGCTCCCAAGTCTGGTCTAGGATGTGGGTGAGGAATCTCACTTCTCCTTGGAAGCAAAGATGTGGGGAAGAAAGGAGGGCCAGGCTGCCTTTGACAGGGGCTGGATGCAGAGAGGAAATAAGTGTCTCGGAGGAGACCAGCAGAACCCGTGATGTCCCGGGTTTGGATGCAGGACGCAGCATCTCAGAAACCGACACCTAGGGACCTGCCAGGATGGTCTGCAAACACACCTCTTGAAGCAGGCGCAGCCGTAAACCAGTCACCTGGCACTTGCTGGGCTCACTGCGACGGGCCTGACATACTGGCTCACAGAATTGAAAGGATTGTAGTAAATACATCAATGTGCACAGGAGATGTAACCCAAGCCCCCATCACACCACGGGATGCCCCCTGGGGAGAAAGAGCCTAGAATGCCACTTCCACCTGGCTAAATTCATCCAGGCCTTTCCCTATGTATGTGTGTGGTATGTGTGCATGTGTGGACCTATGCTTACATATGTACATGTGTGCACAGTGTGTGTGGAAGCAACGATTGGTGTCAGCCATCTTTCTGGACCACTTGCCACTGAGTGCTCTTCTGGAGGTCCTGAGTTCAAATCCCAGCAACCACATGGTGGCTCACAACCATCCATAATGAGATCTGACGCCCTCTTCTGGTGTGTCTGAAGACAGCTACAGTGTATTTACACATAATAATAGATAAATCTTTGGGCCAGAGGGAACAGAAAGTCCTGAGTTTAATTCCCAGGAACCACATGATGGCTCACAGTCATCTGTACAGCTACAATGTACTCATTGAGGCAGAGTCTTTCACATGAACCCAGAGCTCGCTGATTCTGATAGTCAACCTAGCCAGCTTACCCCGGGGATCTCAAGTCTTTGCCATGCCTGTGGGTGCTGGAGACAGGAACTCTGGTCCTCACATACACTTTACCCTCTGAGCCCTTTCCCCAGCCCTCGATGTCCCATTTGAGATAGGAAGACTCAGACTTCTCGCTGGAAGGACAGTTACTGTCTCTATGACTTGTTTGGCTCTGAAGTGTCTAAGATAAATACAAATCTTTCCTTGGAGGAGACAGTAGCTACTTCCTCATTTTGGAAGAATGGCTATATGTCCTGTAGGTACAGCAGCAAGGGTTGACTTTATTCAGGCTTCACTCTCCGTGGACCTTAAATATCCATTGTGAAGTCCCTGCCTATTTGACTCTTGAGCCTGACCCACTATGTGCACTCAGCAGTGACTCCCTGACCCACTGTGCACATTTAGCAGTGTCTGCCTGACCCACTGCGTGCATTCAGCATTCAGCAATGAATGTATGGGTGAGCCACTGCTGAGTCTAGGCTGGAGATTTTGCTGGTCTTTTTTTTTTTTTTAAGACTTATTTATTTAATGTATAGATACACTGTAGCTGTCTTCAGACCCACCAGAAGAGGGAATCAGACCCCATTACAGATGGTTGTAAGTCACTGTGTGGGTTGCTGGGATTTGAATTCAGGACTTCTGGCAGAGCAGTCAGTGCTCTTAACCTCTGAGCCATCTCTCCAGCTCAATTTTGCTAGGCTTACCTGCTGTGACATTTTGGATTCCAAAGATCCCCCAATGGCTTCATGCTTTGACTGCTTGGTTCCCTGGCCAGTGACTGTTGTAGAAGACTGTGGAAGCAGGGCCACTGAGGGTGTATGCCTTGAAGGGGACCCAGACCTCATTCTCCCTGCTTTCTGCTTCCTGGACCTCTGTGGTGGGAGGGCTTCTTGTCAAACACCCCTATTGCGCTGCCCACCATGCCTTCGTTGATCCTGCCATGCTTGCCCAGCCATGGTGGCCTGCAGTCTCCAGATGACACCGTCGGCCAAAGCAAACCCCTGCCTGCCCCTTTGGGTTTCTCGGGTAGTTCATCAGCAGGACAACTTACAACTACAGACCTTAGCTAAGTGCACTTTGCTGGGTTCACAAAACCTAAGTAGGGATTCCCGCCATTTAGATGTTTGACTTAGATGTCTGTGGAGTATGTGTGCACCCGTGTGTGTGCAGGTTTCCTGCCTGTGTGCTTGCACGCAGAGCTCAGAAGAGAGTAGAACAGGCCTCCAGACCTCAGTAGCCTCCACCAAACTCCCCACCCCCAGACCTTAGCACAGATGACTCTGGCAGGGAAGTACCAGTCGGACCATGGGACCCAGCACCTAGGCAGCATCACCTGCCAACAGGAGAACAAAGACCGACTCCATCGCATCCATGGCTCTGGGAAAGTCCCTACCTGTGCTAACCTTACCCTCTGTCTCTGTAATTCTGCTTCTGCCTAACTGTCCTTACTGAGGTGTGTCAACCCAGGATGACAGTTTTGTTCTTAAAAGCTCACCCTGAGAGAGGCTCAGGACTGCACTGGGATCCTGAACACCTAGTGTAGTCCCTGGCTGGTAAAGACTTTCTGTTGCCTTGAGTTCATGTCTGTGCAGCCCTCTCTGAGGGATACCTCACAGCAGGAGCGCAGGGCCTGCAGAAGTTGGAGGAGAGCATTAGATTCCCGGAGTGATCTGACACAAAACTCCCAGTCCCCAGGAAATGTAGGATGTTCTGGCCATCGAAGCCCAGGGAACTTCCTGTCTCTGTTCCCTGATTTTTGTGACTACAAGCCTGAGGTACTGCACTCATTCTTCCGTGGGAACTGCGGATTTGAACTCAGATCCTCACACCTAATTAACACTTTGTGGAACAGAGACAGCTCTTAAATCCCAGTCTAAGGAATATATATATTCATACACACACACACACACACACACACATGGATGAAGATAGAATTAGCCATAGGTTGGGTGGGATTTTGGTATTGATATAATATATAACATATAGTATATAATATATAATATATAGTATAATGTATAATATATACATATATACATATACACATTTAAACATTGTTTTGGAAGTTTGTTTTGAGACAGACATTCATTACATTGCCCAGGATATCCTGGTATTCAAATCCTCCTGGTTCCATCTCACAGCACTGGATTCATAGGAGTAAGCCTACAGGCCTGGGGTGGGGCCGGGGGCGTGAGTGCATGTGTGTGGGGGGGCGCTAGAAGTCAACTTCCGCTGTAATTCCTCAGTGCTGCACACCTGTGGGTTGTTGCTTTTGCTGTTGTTATTGCTTTTTGAAATCGAGTGTCTAATGGGACCTGGGTGCCCCTGATGCAGCTAGGTTGACTGACCCATGAGCTCCAGGTGTCCTCCTGCCTCTGCCTCGCTCCCGAGTAGTTTGATGAGAAGGAGGCTCTGGAGATAGAACCTAGTACAGTGTTCCAAGACTAAGATTCCAGAACTGGGCAGCAAGCAGAAAAAGTAAAATCAGGAGTCTGGGGCCAGCTTGGCCTACATGAGACTGTCAAAGGGGTGGGGGCGGGAGAAGCAAAGGGGGAGAGGTTAAAAAAAAAAAAGAACGGGTTTGTAGGGAGGGGAGAAAAGAGACTGTGCAGCCTTAAGCAAGTATCTTGGCCTCTCTGAGCCTCAGCTATGTCCAGTGGGGATAAGCGTCATGAAGCCATTCTGGTGTCTCAGTTAACTGGCCCCAAAAGCCACGTGCCCAAAAGCTACTGACTAGCAACAAGTGATGCTCCCTTCTCGCACTTAGTTCGACTCAGTGCTCTGCCATCACTGTCGGTGTCCTTCGTGTTTCTGTCCAGCGTGGACAGCTGTCTTTATTCAAGCCCACACCTCTGGAGGGGAGGCGCTTGCCTGAATCTGTAAAGTGGGTCTCAGACGGCAGGAGCCGGTTCCAATCCGGAAGATCAGAAGGGCACAGGCAGGGAGCAAGGACTTGGGCGCACACGCACTCCGCGGGAGCCACAGGCCACTCCACCCCCCCCCCCCCCGCCCATCCCGAGGCTCGCCCATCCCCCCCCTCCCAGTACATTCCAACTCCCAGAGGCTGACCCTGTCTCTCCCGGTGATTTAAGTCTTAGAGAAAGGCCGGGAAGGATTTGTTTTGACGTTTAAAGGCCATCCAGGTAACTGATGGCCGGGGCGGTATCCACCTCCCCATCCATATATCTAGGCAACAGTATCTATTTTTGACGTGCCTGACACACCATTTCCTTTGGCAGCCCAAGGGGGGCTCGTCTTTAAATTAAACTCGTCTCCGACCCCTCGGATCTGCAGCCCGATCGGGGGCAGACCCCGAGAAGGGAAGCGCAGAGCCTGGGCAGGCCTGCAGGCCACCAGTGATATATAGCCCGAGGAGCCCGCGCCCCCTTGAGCTGCAGGCGACATGCTCTCCGAAGCATTAACTAATGACAGGGGCCGTCCCCGAGTCTTCTAATCACCTTTAATGCGCACATCTAGGAGCTAATTTAAAGCAGGCAAGATAAACGGGTTAGACAAACAGACCAAGAAAACCAAATAAAAAATCATAGCATCCCGCGAGGCGACTGCTTTTGAATGGGGAGGGAGAGAGAGGTGCCGGAGTTCAGCATTAACTCCCAGCCTGCTGGGACCACAGCTTCGAGATGGAGAATTCCTCTAGTTCCCTTAAGGGCCGCTGGCTTTCTCGGGGTGGGTGAGAGGGAAGAATTCTGGATAGCAAAGACACAATCGGGGTCTGTACATATCACTGTTTCAGAACAGAACCCCCCCCCCATTCCCCTTAAGCCAGTGACCAGAGGATCCCTAATTTTGCTTCCAAGCTGAACTTGGCTGAAAAGAGAAAACTCTTGTGGGTAAACAAACGACTCGAAGCCCTCAGCCCAGGTCCGTTTCCTTGCTCAGGGTTCGCTCTGCTTCTCAGTAAAGAACGGGGAAGCGGGGAAAGCCCGTCTCCTGAAGAGTGGATGAAAATGCAAAGGCAGAGAAAGCGCTTGAATGATTCGGAGCAAAGGGGAAAGAGGAGAAGATCCAAGAGAAGCAGAAGAAAGTGGGCAGCGCAGAGAGCAGCTCCCTGGCAGCTGAGTTTCAAAGTGTGGCAAGGGACGCTTCTAACGTTGCTGTCACCAGGCCGGGTAGTGGTGGCGCGCACCTTTAATTTCAGCACTTGGGAGGCAGAGGTAGGTGGATTTCTGAGTTCGAGGCCAGCCTGGTCTACAGAGTGAGTTCCAGGACAGCCAGGGCTACAGAGAAACCCTGTCTCAAAAAACCAAAACAAACAACAACAAAAAGCATTTTAGTCACCAGCCAATACTGAGAGATGTTTCCTGTCTGCACAGAGGGGAAAAGGAAGACAGGAGCAAAGTACTGAGACATCTCTGCCCACACACTGCCTTCCTTCATACAGCAACCCTTCGACCCTGAGGAAAAAGACAGCTGGTGGTACACGCCTTTAATCCCAGCAGAGGCCGGCAAATCTAAATTCCGTAGGCCAACCTGGTCTACAGAGTGAGTTCCAGGACAGGCAGGGCACAGAGAAACCCTGTCTCGAACTCCCGACCCCCACCCCAAGACAGCTGGGGAAGTGTCTTTGAGTGTGTGCTAGCTATCCCTTCTGGTTTAAACCTTAAAGCAAAGAGCTATGGGGAAGTACTAGCAGCGAATGGACTGCTCTGATATTTGGTGAGTTTTGCAAAGTGGACTGGGGGATGTGCTGCCTAGAGAGAGGTTGGAAGTTTGTGCTCTCCTGACCTTCACTGGATGCCAAGGACCCTTGACACCAAACTTCCACGAAAGACAAGTCTAACCCTTGGCCCTGGAAGTGTTTTCTAAACTTGAGCCTGCCCTGTAAATATAAGGACTTGAGTGTGACTCCTCAGAACTCGGGAAAGCATGGGAGCTGGCCTCTGTATTCCCAGCACTTCCAAAAAAAGACGAGTGGGTGCGCATTCTTGAACAGAAAAATTCCCAGAAGCCCGTGGGCCAAGAACCTGGTAGGCACAGTGCATGCAGTACCTGAAGAGGCCAGAAGAGGGCGTCGGGTCTCCTGGAACTGGAGTTAATAGATAATTGTGAATGGCCATGCGGGTGTTGGGAACGGAACGCGGGTCTTCTGCAGGAACAGCTATTGCTTTTATCCACTGAGCTGTCTCTCCAACATGGACTGGAGAAGCAGAGTAACCAGGACAGCATGCATGTAGCTTACTGGCATCCATGGGCAATAAACAGTGTGAACATAAGATCTGGGGAGATCTGGGGAAAGCAATCACTTGCCTAGAGCCACATAGCACAACCATGGATTCTGTCTCCAGTGCTGGAAGAAAAAACAAACAAACAAACAAACAAAGCAAACAAACAAACAAACAAAAACAAAAGAGATGCGACCCAAATGCTCACCCATAGAAGAATAGTTAGTAAAAGTGGAATATTATTCAGCCATGAAAAGGAAGGGAGCTTAACCTTGAAAGGTTGACATAGTTGATGTTTGCACTTAAGATGTGGAAAATAGGGGGCTGGAGAGATGACTCAGCGGTTAAGAGCACCGACTGCTCTTGGCTCACAACCATCCGTAATGAGATCTGACGCCCTCTTCTGGTGTGTCTGAAGAAAGCTATGGTGTACTTATGTAAAATAATAAATAAACCTTTAAAAAAAAAGATAATAGGAAAATAGGAAGACCAAAGTGACAGGAAGTAGATAAATGACGGAGTGGATAAGTGACAGGAAGTAGAAAGGAAACAGGAAGTAGATAAATGACAGGAAAAAGCTAAGTGACAGGAAGTAGATTTACAGTTGATTAGGCCTGGAAGAAAAAGGAGATGTGAAGACCCTACAGATATAGGGCTTTTTCACTGTAGCTCAGGCTGGCCTTGAACTCACAATGTAGCAGGATGACCTTGATCTTCCTGCCTCTACCTTACAGAGAGATTGAGCCCGGAGCTTATTCCCGTGTGCCGGGCAAACACTCTCCCAACTAACTGAGCTGCACACCCAACCCCAAAAGTTTTCTCTTTGAGCAAAGAAAATGTCAGAATTCAATTGTGTGGAGAGTTGTGTGCTGTATGGTTACAGCCCAAATCACACACTTGAAGAGAGCAGCCTTCTTAGGAGGATCTGAACCAAGCGAGGCTCTGTTGGAGGGAAACAGCCCTGGGTTCATGGTTAGACACACACACACACACACACACACACACACACACACACACACACACACACGGCCAAGTTGTGACAGTTAAGGGGACAGGAAGAGAAGCAGCTTTGCCACTGAGATCAGGAGACTTCCATCTTTCCACGTGTAGTGAGCCGTGTGTGTGTGTGTGTGTGTGTGTGTGTGTGTGTAAGAGAAAGAGGACAATGTTTGTTGACAGGCATTTTTCAGGCATTTTTGGGGGGTCAGTTTTTCTGTTACTTTAATACATACTTGAGACAATCAACTTAACTATAAAAAGGTTCGTGTGACTCATAGTGATCCCAGGCCATGGCTGGTTGGTCCCGACATTTATGGACTTATAGCCAGGCAGGACATGACAGGGAGCAGTTAGTAGAGCAAAACCTATCACTTCCTAATGGGAATACAAATTTAAAAGAAAAAAGAAAAAGAAAAAAAAAAAACAAAATAAAAGGAAACAGACTGCGATCCCAGCCTCCCGCTTAAGGGTTCACCCTGAATGACCTGAAACCCTCTTAGATTCCCCACCTCTCCCATCAACCCTGAGATGTGGTCTTTAGCACAATGGCCTGTGGGGGACAGTTAAGATACAAAAGACAGCACTGGGAAAGTCGGTTTCAGTTGAACACATAGAAGTGTAAAGGGCTGGAGTCTATACAGCTATGGGGAGGACAAACGCCCAGTGAGGGCTCCAGTCTGGCTGTCACGAGGGTTCCATCCCTAGAGCAGGAGTGGATGAGAGACCTGCCCAGAATGACCCCAGTTCTAAGATACCTGTGTTTCCAGGAAGGCTGGCTCTAAGCTTCTCTGGGACCCTGGTAAAGCAACCGCTGCTGTGGGGAGCTCTTGGTGACACCTTCTAGGACTCTGACATTGGGCTAGGACTTGGAAGATGAAAACATCTGAGGAGTGAGTTCTTTGTACCTTGATGGGTCTTGCTAAGACCCTGAATACAGGAATCGTGGGGCCTCTGTGCCTTGTTTGTCCCTGTTTATGGCTTAGGACTGACCAAAGTCCTTGTACCTAGAATGATATAAAAGCAGACGTGGAGTCATGGTTGTCTGGTGGTCTGTTCTTTCTTTAATCCTCACTCCCTCCCTCGAGACCCTGTCGACTGACTGGGCTGGCTTAGTCACACAGCTTTGGGACAAGATTCAGGATGAGTGTTTGAATCGCAGAGCCTCCCGATGGGCCACTTCATACAGCAACCCGTAAACTCGACACATTAATCGTTAGAACTTCATACCATCTTGTGTGTGTGCACGTGTGTTCCTATGAGACAGCTCTTACTTCCAATGCACTTTGTAGAAACATCAGGATGTACCCCCGAGTCAGATGCTAGAAGACCTCAAAGTCTGGGTCTACTCTACATCACCTCTGACCTCACTGTCATAATTACCACCACCATCATCACCATCACCACCACCATCATCACCATTATCACCACCATCACCATCATTACACCCTATGCTCTCTCCATTGAGGCACCTCTATGATGAGGTATCTGCCCCCAAGTGAGCTACCTGATATCCCTGGCCTCCATTTACATTAAGCTTTTGTTTGCCCATCTTTAATTGTACATCAAATATCTGCTTGACCATGGGAAGGTAGTTTTCAACATTCTCCCCTCTGTCACTCTTTCCACGGTATCTGTGGACCTCTTTGTATTTGGTTCTCAGCATCAGCACCAGATAAATATGCACCGAGTTTTAAATTTATATTAAACATGTCCGTAGGGAATTCCCATATCTGGGAATCTGTCTTTTTTTAAAGTAAGTTCTTAGCGGCAGGTTCTGGGTCTCTGAGACCCGTTATCCCGGAAGACTTAATCATGAGAATGCATCCAGGAAACACCAGAGAGCCGTCAGCAACGCAGAGAGCAATCAACAACGCAGATGTGCTTGGCTCTGCAGCCGAGTAGCTTTGTTTGAAGAGCCATGCTCCCCCCAGGCACCAGAGCAGCGTTTAATTTCTCTGGACTCTGTCCTTGATGTGTTGCCTCAGAGAGAGCCCACAGCAGAGATGTGATGGAGGCATCCCGTGGGGGCACGCTGCATCCCCGCATGCCTTTGAACCAACCCCACATCCCAACATGCATCAGTGTGAGCCTTTGAACCAACCCCATATCCCAGCATGCATCAGTGCGAGCCTTTGAACCAACCCCATATCCCAGCATGCCTCAGAGGGAGCCTTTGAACCAGTCCCAAAGACCGGCATTGACACAACACTCATTGGTTTCCAAACAGTGGCCCGGGCGAGAGAGGAGGGTGGGGCCGAGGCCCTCGGATTATATGTGATGCTTCTTCTGTGTTGTCTAACCTGAGATACAGCCTGGCAGCCCGGGCTTCTATCGCACTTTCAGAACCTTCTAGCCAAGAACTTGTTACTTTATCACTGGTTCCAATAACCAAGCTTCTCGATGGATAAACATTCAAGCAAGAAGAAAAAGGCAGAACGGAAATGTCTCTTTATAAAAAAAGATACAGAGGAAAAGAAAAGCAGTGACAGACCATTAGTACAGCTCCTTCCCACAGAACTGGACAGACTTATTATCTTATCTAGGCAACGCCCCCAACACACAGGCACGCACGCACACGTGCACACACACGCACACACCATACACACACACCATACACACAAAACATACATACATACACACCACACACACACACAAACACAAATACAAACACACACAAGCACACATACAACACACTCACAACATGCACAACACACAAAACATACAACTACACATATAAACACACAGAACATATACTCACAATACATAACAAACATATATACAAACACACAACACACATATATACACACAAACACACATTCACACACACAAGCACACATACAACATATATTCACAATACACAGTGCACACAGTACACATACATACAACTACAACACACATACATACACACAAACACACATACATATACTCACAATACACAGCACACACTACACACAAAGCACATATACATACAACACACATATATACACACAAATACACATACACATACTCACAAGCACACATACAACACACTCACTCACAACACACACACGTACACACATCACATATACACACACACACCACACACATATACACACACATATACACGTATGCACAACACACAAACATACGCACAACACACACAGATGCATACACGCAACACACATACACACAAACACACACCACCCACACACTCACATACACACACCACACACAAACGCGCCCACGTGTGCACACACACACCAGGGATGGCTGTCTGCCCCCTATTCCACACTTCTAATCCCTAGAAATTGGTTTCAGTTTTTGCCAAGATGGATGTCGGGCCAGAATGAAAACCAGAGTCGTTTATCTTTACTGCGGCGTTTCCTTCTCTCGTGGCCGAGAGTTCTGAAGATCGGCGACTTGGAGTCGGAATGCCCCTTCCAGAGCGCTTGGGCTCCTGGGTTTGATGATAACGGGAAGGCTCGCCGGCCCTCAGAGGTGTGAAGACTCCTTAGGATGGATGAGGAGATCAGGAGGAAGCAGACAGAGGGCTTTGCAGAACGGGGAAGGGCTGCGGACAGGGCTCACCAGCCCAGATGCAGGCTCAGGCTCCTTCTGAGCCTTCTCTTTAGGAGGGGAGTGGGGCACCAGAGAGCGTCCTGGGCACCTTTTCAATTAAGGGCAGGAGCTGGAGAACCAGAATCCAGTGACAGATTTCTTCCTCTCCTCTGCTCATTGAGGAGAAGAATTCTCTTTGAAGCCAGGGTCTGAAGGCCCAGCCTGCTCAATAAGAAAAGTTTGACTGCTCAGAGAGATCCTGCTGGAGCCTGAGATATGGGGTGAATGGCCGTGAGCACCTCTGCCCCCTTGGTGAAGCCAGGTGTGGTGTGTGTCCTACAGAAAGATGCAGGTCTCTGGGTTTGTGGGCGGCGATTTGTCCAGCACGGACAATTTCTAATTCATTACTCTTCACTCCTCTCGTTTTGGCCTGGGGACTTGAAGTTGCTTTTCTGTTTGTTCAGTTTTGATTGGAGACGGGGTCTTGCAATTGAGCCCAGGGTGGCCTCAAACGCATGGCCCTTCTGCCTTAGCTTCGTGAGCTTGGAGTTGCTTTGAGGAGATCAAGAACACGCACCCTGCCTGTTGCTGCTGTTGCCATTTGGCCGTGGACTGACAGTAGTGGACACTGTCACTACTAGTTTTCCATCCACGGGAGTGAGATGGCAGACGGGACAGGAGGACCTGGCCCAGAAGCAGAGGAGAGGGAAAAAAAAAGTAGATTGTCACTCACTAGCAAATCTGATTCATGAGAGCTGAGGGCACAGGGGAAAGAAACATCACTGTAAAGAACTAATGAAGGCCAAAGAGACCTGTGCTTAAGGGCTGGCGAAATGGCTCAGTCGGTAAGGCACACAAAGCCAGATGGCCTGAGTTCACTCCCTGAGGGCCACTTGGTGGAGGAGTGAGCTAACCCCTGAGAGTTGTCCTCTGATTTCAGTACACGTAACACACACAGACACAGACACAGACACAGACACAGACACAGACACACACAGACACAGACACACACAGACACACACACAGACACACACAGACACACACACACAGACACACACACACACACACACACACACACACACACACACACACACACACACACAGCATTTCAAGGCCTTGGGGCGCAGAGAGAAATCACAACTAGGTAACGGCCCAGAGAACTGAAAATGTGTGTCTCTGGTGCCCTCTAGTGGCCAAAGGCAACCTAAGCAGTGGGCACGCCAAAGCTCCAGGGAACAGAGAGGCAGCTAGTTTCAGATACCTCAGTAGCGAGGACTTGCTAAAGGCACCCCAACAACTCAGGAGAGAACTCCAAGAACAGACCAATGGGATCGCCAGAAATTAGGACACCAGCACTGGTGGCATTGAGTAAGACGATGCAGGGAAGGGGAGGGGAGATTATTAATTTTGTAGACAGCATCTACACAGCAGAGGAAACCAAAACAGAAGTGAAGTCTCAGCGCAGGGAATGGAGATCTTTGCCAACTCTTCATCGAACGGGGATTGGTATCTAGAGTCTATAAGGAATCCAAAGATTAAATGCCAAAATCAAGTGGGTGAGTGAACTGAGCAGGTGGTTCTCAGAAGGAGAAATAGGAATGGCCATTAAACACTGGAAAAGAACCCAACATGCTCAGGCACTGGGGGGATTCCAATCAATACCAGAGGGAAATGACCGAGGGGCTGAGCAATGGCTCAGCAGCTAACAACCGTTCTCAACCTGTGGTCACTACATCCTGGGCAAACCTCTGTCTCCAAAGATATTTACATTAATATTTATAACAGTAGCAAAATTACAGTTACAAAGTAGCAACAAAAATAGTTTTATGGTTGGGGGGGGGGGGAGGTGCCAAACCGTGAGGAACTGAATTAAAGGGTTGCAGCGTTAGGAAGGTTGAGAGCCACTGGGCTGCTCTTGCAGAGGTCCAGGGTTTGATTACCAGCGCTCTCAGGGTGGCTCACAGCCATCTGGCTCAAGACAGACAGACAGACAGACAGCCATAGCTGCTGTGAGGTGATGACTGGGTTATATACTAAGCCAAGCTCCTGCCTGAATTTTTTTTCCTTTCATTCCCTCCCCCACCTCCTCCTTTCCTATCCCTTCTCCCCTGATTCCTCTCCATCCTTCATTTCACTCCCTAGAGAGAGTTTCTCCAACCATGGGTGGTGACAGCTGCCTGCTGGGTTGTTCAGTTGTCCTCCCTGTAGGCTCCTCTTGACCTGTGTTCTGTACCCTCAGCCTTTCAAGACTGCAGTGGGACCCAATGCCAAATGCCCTCCATACGTGCTGGAGTATGGGATGTGTATTCTCTCTCTCTCTCTCTCTCTGTGTGTGTGTGTGTGTGTGTGTGTGTATGTGTCTGTCTGTCTGTCTGTCTGTCTGTCTGTCTGTGTTTCTGTGTCTTTCTGTCTGTCTCTATCTCTGTCTCTGTATTTCTCTGTATCTTCCTGTAACTCTTCTCTCTCTCTCTCCCTCTCCCTCTCCCTCTCCCTCTCCCTCCCCCTCCCCCTCTCCCTCTCCCTCTCCCTCCCCCTCCCCCTCCCCCTCCCCCTTCCCCTTCCCCTCCCCCTCCCCCTCCCCCTCTCCCTCTCCCTCCCCCTCTCCCTCCTTTCTTAGAATAAACTGCTTGAACCTGTTGGGTTCCCTTCAGCTACGACTCCCTGGGGCAGAGAGGAGCTGCCATCTGGGGGAATCTCATCCAAATGTTCAGAAAGTACAGAGGAGGAAGTTGCTGGTTCTTGGACATTTGAAACTGCACTGGTGTGTGACGGGGGAGGGAGGAGACAAACGTGCTTAGTTCACGACCTCTCAAACATAGGGAGATGGCTGAGCAGCTAAGGGCACTGGGTGCTCTTGAAGAAGACCCGTGCATGATTCCCAGTGCCCACATGGCAGCTCACCAGCATCTGTAACTCAAGTTCCAGGGGATCTGATGCCCTCTTCTGGCCTCTAAGGGCATTGCACATACACAGTGCACTTACAAACAAGCACAAGCATACCAGCTCATGAACTCACACATAGAGAAAAGTAAGAATAGATCTTTGAATTAGTGTACAGACCATAGTTTCCTTACAGCTATGGTTGCCCTCCCTGCTCTACTGGCCCCCTCCTCCATCTCTGTGTTCCACCCATCAATCCTTAATTGCACCTTTTTCTGCCTCCAGTATTCCACTTTCATGACTTTAAAAAAACAACAACAAAAACAAAAACTGTTTTCCATAACTAGGTGATGTGGAGCACTCCCACGATCTCAGCGTTCAGAAGCAGGACAAGCAGAGGTCAAGGGCTGCCTGGGCTAAATAGTGGATTCAAGACCAGCCTGGGCTACATAAGACACTGTCTCAAACAAACAACACAAAACATCATCATTAAAAACAACAACAAAGTGCTTCCTGATGTTAAAAACTGAAAGTAGGGGCTGGAGAGACAGCTCAGCGGTTAAGAGCACTGACTGCTCTTCCAGAGGTCCTGAGTTCAATTCCCAGCAATCACATGGTGACTGGCAACCATCTGTAATGGGGTCTGATGCCCCCCTCTTCTGGTATGTCTGAAGACAGCTAGTGTACTCATGTATATACACACACACACACACACACACACACACACACACACACACACACACACATATATATATTAGATAGATAGATAGATAGATAGATAGATAGATAGATAGATAGATAGATAGATAGATTAAAAAAAAAAACTTGGAAGTGAGCTTCCCCCCAAACAACAGCCATAACAACTTGCACATGATGCTACACACACATACCAAGCCACCCACTTCAGTGCCGGTAGCTGGTCTGAATATTCTGCTCTGAGAGAAAGACTAGGATACAGAGCATCAGGGCTGAAGAGATGCTGCAGTGAATAGGAACACAACCTGCAAGAGTATGAAGACCTAAACTCTGCCACATATATGCACACTTAAATACAACACATATGCATACACACTTAAACACACACACATGCCAAGGTCACACATCAACCGTGCTGCTGGGGCAGAGGCAGGAGGATAGCTGTGCTTGCCAGCCACCAGGCTCAGTGAGAGACCTTGTCTCAAGGGGTGATGGAGCAGAAAATGCAATGTCCTCCCCTGACCTCCAGATGAGAGTCCTCACTGACCTTTCTCACATGCACACTCAAGCTTGCATGCACATGCACACATACATACACACAACACACACACAATTACACATACAAACACAAACACACAGCACACACACAACACATACTACATACTCAATACACACAAGCACACATACCACACATACACACACATACCATACACAAAACACACACAACACGCATACAACATATATAACACACATACAAACACACATACAATACACTCACTCACGACACACAACACCCGTGTACACACATACAAATACATACTACACACAAAACACATACAACACACACATATACACACTTAAACACAACACATATGCACAAACACACATACCACACACAAAATACACAACATACATACACACAACACACATATATCCACACATACATACTTACACACATATATACATACACAACACACAAACACACACATATCCACATACACAACACACACACACACAAACATACGTGTGTGCAGAGCCTCATGAAAATCAACCAATAAGAATTTCAAACTACAGGCCAGAACACTGAAGCTGTACATGTCTTAAGCCTTCATCTTTTTTATAACTACTAAATGGTACACACCTATCTTATTATGCCTATATTTAAATTATTTTATGTCACTTTCATAAAGTTATCTGTTACCAAATATTTATGCAAAGCAGGGTTCATTTAACTTAACACTTAACTTTAAATTGACATTTAAGTCATTAGACATAACTATAAGATCAGCTCATATTTGTAATAACAAACTGTGCGTATATTTTATGTTTTTAAAGAGCAATAGGACTGCATTACCAAAGCTGTGCTCATTTAACATATAATGAGGTGTATGATCTGTTGTGTTTATAGCAATAAGTTGTGCACACATTTTATTTATATTAAGAGCATTCTAAAATGTTGACTCCTGTCCAGTCATAGAGACATTGCTTAACTTTGATAATTGGATCACTTAGCCACACAAATTTTTCCTCTTAGCTGATACCAAAGTGACTTTTTGTAAGTGATCAAACGATGCTGGTTTTATATTTTCATCTGTGCTAAACGCAAGTGAGTTTCTTCCTAGACCACAAGCTGCTCCCACAGGCATAAGATAAAAGCAATTTATTGGTATGTATTAATTGCATAAAATAATGATTTTCATTGTACCATTCTCAGATGTATATATAAGATACTTTTCTTTTTCATGAGACAGGGTTTCTCTGTGAAGCCCTGGAACTTGCTAAGTAGACCAGGCTGGCCTTGAACTCTCAGAGATCCACCCATTTGCTCCAGTTGTTGAGATAAATGGTGTGCACCACCACACCTAGGTCCTTCATTTTCAATATCCAAGATACCAATCCTCTGTCAGTTGACTAGCTATCTCTCTAGTCTCAAATATATTTTTAAAATGTGAGCTAAGTCCTTTCTCCTTTAAAATAACTAAATACAACAATGATTAAAAGTATAAAACCAGGGGGACTGGAGAGATGTCTCAGCAGTTAAGAGCACTGACTACACTTCCACAGGTCCTGAGTTCAATTCCCAGCAACCACATGGTGGCTCACAACCATCTGTAGTGAGATCTGATACCCTCTTCTGGTGTGTCTGAAGAGAGTGATCGTGTACTCATATAAATAAAATAAATACTTTTTTATATATAAAAAAGTATAAAACAGAGAGCCAGTGAGTGGCTCAGTAGACAAAGGCACTTGCCACCTGTGATGGTTTGTATATCCTTGGACCAGGGAGTGGCACCATCTGGAGGTGTGGCCTTGTTGCAATAGGTGTGACCTGGTTGGAATGGGTGTGTCACTGTGGGTGTGGGCCAAAGATCCCTAGTTGCCTGGAAGTCAGTCTTCCACTAGAAGCCTTTGGATGAAGACATAGAACTCTCAGCTCCTCCTGCGCCATGCCTGCCTGGATACTGCCATGCTCCCACCTTGATGATAATGGACTGAACCTCTGAACCTGTAAGCCAGCCCCAATTAAATGTTGTTTTTATAAGACTTGCCTTGGTCATGGTGTCTGTTCACAGCAGTAAAACCCTAAGATACCACCTGACACCAGAGTCACATCCTCTGGCCCCACGTGGTTGGAGGACCTCACAGATCTCTGAAAGGTGTCCTCTGACTTCCACATGTGCACCACGGCACATGGCCACCCACATAGACACACAGACAAACACATAAATAAATAAATAAATAAATAAATAAATAAATAAATAAATAACAGGGCTTGACAGTGCATGCTGGCAATTCTGATATGCAGGAGGCTGAGGCAGGAGGATTGCAAGTTCCAGGTTAGCTTAGGGTAGATAGGGAGACCCAGTCTCAAAAGCAGTAACAAAATAAACAAACCATTTGCTGCCATTAGAAAGCACTGTACACTACTCTTTCTTGTGCCTTTGTACATTGGGTCTGCAGCATTGGGCTCAACTGCACTAACATAGTATCAATACACACACCAATACAGCATCAATACACACACCAATACAGCATCAATACACACACCAATACAGCATCAATACAGTATCAATGCATACTCCAATACAGCATCAATACACACACTAATGCAGCATCAATTCAACACAAGCTTTGCTGTGTGGCAGCTGTGATGTCCTTCATCAGCCTCAGCTACTGTGGTGGTTAATCATGGACAGCTTAGCAGGAGTTAGAGTCACCTAGGAGACAGTGAGACCCACATCCAGGAATGTCTGAGGACAGAAAGGATTAGCTAAGGGGGAGGGGGGGGAGACCCACCCTCCACGTGGCTACCAGCTTCTCTGTCTTCTGTTGCATGTGATAAACACCATGACTTGAGGGAGGAAAGGGCTCACGGTGGCTCACAGGTCACAGCCCACAAGTCAGGGCAGAAGCTTGAAGCAGAGACCAAAAAGCGAGCCTGGAGGATCAGCCAGAGGTTGAGAGCACTTGCCTGCTCTCCCAGAGGATTCGGGTATGGGTCCCAGCACCGACTTGGTTGCTCACAACCGTCTGTAACTCAGTTCTAGTGACACCCTCTCCTGACTTCTTCGAGCACCAGACACACACATGGTGCACAGACAAACATGCAGGTGAAAGACCCACCCACATAAAATAAAAATAAATATATATCTTTAAAAAAAAATCCAGAGAGGGCCAAGCATAGTGGTGCACACCTTTAATCCCAGCACTGGGGAGGCAGAGGCAAGCAGTTCAAGGCCAGCCTGGTTTACAGAGCAAGATCCAAAACAGTCAGTGTTATACAGAAAAACTCTGTCTCAAACAAACAAGCAAACAAAAGGCCTGATGGCAGTGGTGCACTCCTTTAATTCTGATACTTGGGAGGCAGAGGCAGGTGGATCTCTGAGTTCAAGGCCAGCCTGGTCTACAGAGCAAGTTCCAGAACAGCCAGGTCTACACAGAGAAACCCTGTCTCAAACAAACAAACAGAAATCCACAGTGGCTTAGATTTTTTTTAACCTACTTTTAATAAGGGTTCTTAAGTGCTTCAACCCCCTTCTAGCCCACCGACCAAAGGTAGGGGAGAAAAGATGGTAAATCGGACAAGGGGATGTGGACCTGTTTAGAAGTAATTGGGGCAATTCCAATCTCCATTTGTCAGTTCAGTTCTGTAGTGTCAGCAGTGGTAGCATGATCCAACAGAAACCACCAGGCCTCCGAGAAATCGGCACGAGTCAGCAAGAGTGACCAGGACCAGCTGGGACGTCAGGAGAAGTTCTCTGCTGTGCCTCTCTCAATGACGACCAGCAGAGCATTTCAAAGCTATTCAAAGCGTTTCAAAGGGCAAGCATACCGTCATTGTCCATGGAGTCCTCCCTGCAAACATCCTGTGTCCTCCCAAAGGTCTTGCCTCAGCAAAACATCACACGAATCTGTATCCCATGACACAACCAGAAACTTCCACTTCACAGAGGAGCACTGTTTACTGGCTTGCTCTCTGGTCCACACTCAGCCTGCTTTCTTATATCCACTCAGGCTTGGTCCCACCCACAGTGGGCTGGGCTCCGACATCAGTCATCAATTAAGGCAGTTCCTAACAGATAGACCCACAGGCTAGTCTGATGGAGGCAATTCCTCAGCTGAGGTTCCCTTTGTTGTATCAAGTTGATGATAAAAATTAGCACAGCACGAGTTGGTATCACCAGACTGGGCAGTGGTGGTGCACACTATAACCCCAGCACTTGGGAGGCAGAGGCAGGCCCGTCTCTATGAGTTTGAGGCCAGCCTGGTCTACAGAGCTAGTCAGCCGCAGGATAATTGGGGCTACACAGAGAAGCCCAGTCTCAAAACACAAAACACAACAAAGCAAGTTGGTTTCGCCTTTTGGCTGGGGAGGATGGATCGAATTGAGAAGAAAATGAGAAGCTGTTGAGTTCTGGCTGGCCCCACTCTCCGGCTCTCCAGCCAGCGGTACTTGATCCAAGTCCCCCACATACTCCAGCTGTCTTAGGATGTGATCCTGCCTGCCACTTTCTGTGCTGTTACAGACTGAGATCTCCAGAAACTGTAAGCCAAAACAACCCTCTACCCCTGGTTATCTTGTAAGATATTTGACTCCACCATAATTTCATGGCTATATTGACCCTACCTGTCTCTAACCAGAGTGTTATTAGGTGGCTTGGGGCTACCTCATTATCCCACGCCCATGTAAAGATGTTATAACAGAGAGGTGATGTCACTCTGCAGTGGTGAACGTCAGGGTGTGTTTCTGCAATTGAATACCACACAGTCGGGGTCAGCTGAGTGGACACCCCTCCCCTGTGCACAAGAGCATAACATGAATGTGCATGTGTGTGTTATATTTATTTATTATTGTGTGAGTGTGTGTCCCTGCATCCCCACCCCCACATAGAGGTCAAAGGACAATTTTCAAGAATTTGTTCTCTCTACCTACTGAGCCGCTCACTGGCTCCACGTGTGTGTAATTCCAGGGGAGGGTGGGTAAGACAGGATTTCTCTGTGTAGCCCTGACTGTCTGGAACTCCAGGCTAGCCTTGAACCCAGAGATCTTCCTACGATTGAAAGCAAGTGCCACCACTGCCCAGCTCACGTGTGTATCTTTTAAAAGTCAGCTCTCATGCTAGCTGAGGCCTCGGTAAAATGACGTATGGATTTGACACTCAGCAACTCCGCTAACACCCTGTGTTCCTCTTTTTCATCCCTGTAGAAGGAATTTAATTTTCTCAAGCATGTCCCTTTTTGCCACCAGGAAACCACAAGGTGACAGAACCTTGGCAGATCAGCAGGAAGTCTCCCATAGCTGTGACTGGGTTCAGCCTGATACCACAAAGGGCAGGGAAGTTCTGAAAGCCAGGTACAGCAGGCATCTAATGCTGGCCCCGTGCCAGAGCTCCTTGTCAGGGCTCAGGGCCCTGTGGCTGACTCCCGTCTGCTCCTGTCCTCCTTCCAGCTTTACAGAGCTATTTATCATCACCCCTGTCACTAACAGCCTCTCCCTGTTCCCAGCATTTTTTACCTAGTTGTCTATTCTAAATACACCCACTTTGCCCCCACCTGAATCAATGATTCCGTAATTACATAATCCATGGCTGCCGGAGGAATTCTGGGTTCTCTGTCACTGTTATCTGAAAACCTCAGAAACGCTGCTGTTCCGTGATGGCTTTCTTGGGTTAGGAGGTAGCAGTCCCAGCCTGTAAGCCCCTAAGTTCCTGCTGGGATATGGGAAGCAGAGACAGGAGAGACCCTAGAAGATTCTGGGCTAGCTAGTGTGGCATTCACAGAAGGCAAGAGCAAATGGTTCTGTTCCAGACAAGGTGGAAGCTGAGGGCAGACAGTTGTCCTCTGATCTCCACATGGTCACCATGGCAGAAATGCATCCTTCCTCTCTCCCTCTCCCTCTCCTCCTCCCCCTCCCCCCCTCTCCCTCTCTGTCCCTTTCCATCTCTCTGCCTTTGTGTCTGTCTCTCTCTTTCTCGAATGCATGCACACACACATAGTGGGTGTGGCTCATTGAGTAGGGCATTTGCCTAGCACACAGAGCATAGAGACAAAGCATCCTATTTGGACATGAAGGAACCTGTGATCCCAGCACTCAGGAGGTGGAAGAGGCTCGGAGTTTAAGGTCACCTTTGACTACATAAATTCAAGGCTAGCCTGGGCTACTTGAGACCCTGTATGATGCAGGGGACATCTTGGCTCCCAGCAACTGGAACTAGAAGTAATTTTAAAGGGAAGCCCTCCCTCTTTAAAAAAAAAAGGGTTCCTCTAGAAAGGCAGGTATCTACACACTAACAAATGCTGTATGCAAATTGCTACCTCTGTAGGTTAAAAAATATCTAAACACCAACAATCTCAAATGGCTCGTCCTAAATGAATTTTTTTTACAAGTTTGGAAAAACAGAAGAGTTGAGAAATGAGATGCTGTGTCTCTTGATAGCTGGGGGAAGACATTTTGCTGTGAGTATTCTGCTCAGTGTCTGCAGTCTAGCTACTCCCCTGCTACCTACCTCTCCCCAAAGTTACTCCACAACTGCACTGGGAAGCTACAGAAAATCCACCATTCAAACCCCAAGAAAGGAAAGACCAGTGCCTTTAAAAGTGTCACAACTTGAGGCTGGTGAGATGGCTCAGTGAGTAAGAGCACCCGACTGCTCTTCCAAAGGTCTGGAGTTCAAATCCCAGTAACCACATGGTGGCTCACAACCATCCTAACGAGATCTGACTCCCTCTTCTGGAGTGTCTGAAGACAGCTACAGTGTACTTACATATAAATAAATAAATCTTTTTTAAAAAAAAAGTGTCACAACTTGGCTTTATGTGGCCATGACCAACCCCAAATCAATGACGACGTATTTAAAAAAAAAAAAAAATCACACAGAGATTTGTGTCTGAGTTCTGGCTTTGCAGCCCTGAAACTCCCTGTGTAGACCAGGCTGGCTTCAAACTCACAGAGGTCTACCTGCCTCTGCTGGCCAAATGCTGGGATTAAAAGTATGCTCCACCATGCCTGGCACACTCTGTTCTTTTATTTAAGATGCATATACAGCAAACTGATCCCTCCTCCTCCACCTCCTCCTCCTCCTCTACCTCCTCTGCTTCCTCCTCCTTCTTCTCTTCCTCCTCCTCCTCCTGTGAATCTTTGCTTTCTCTTCTACATCATGAGGTGAAAACTTTAGAACCCAACATGGACAGTTGAGAGGGTTTGCCAAGGTAATGAATAACACAGCTGGTAGAAAGGGCACACACCCAGTGTCTACTGTATCGGGAGCCACAGCCCAGGCCTTGCCTATGTTTCTCACTTCCTCCTTGCTGCAACTCTGTGATGCTTAAAGGCTCTGTCTCTCTGCTCTGTGCAAAGACGCTGCATCAGAAAGGTTCAGCCACCTACTTGGCACCACACAGTGTTTCTCTCTCCTTTCTCTCTTTGTCTCTTTCCCCTCTCTCCTCTCTCCTCTCTCTCTTCTCTCCTCTCTTTCCTCTCTCCCCTCTCTCTTTCCTCTCTCTCTCCTCTCTCTCTCTCCTCTCTCTCTCTCTCTCTCTCTCTCTCTCTCTCTCTCTCTCTCTCTCTCTCTCTCTGCCTCTCTCGGCAGCACTGGTATGAATCCCAGAGCTTTACATATATAGAGCTCCTAGCTGACGCCTGCCCTCAGTGTCTCCAACTTTGTGTTTTTACCACTTTCTATGACTGTTCAGTAAAAAAAAAAAAGAAAGAAAGAAAGAAAAAAATTAAAATGGAGACGCCATCTGGATGAAAAGAAGTGTGAAGGCTGTCTCCACGTGTCTTCACAGCCCTGAAAGGAAGCTTCTAGAGTGCTCTAGGGAAGGAGACTTTGAGTTGTTGTTACCACCCACCTGCTCTCCGTGGACAGATAAGACCAACCCTCTAGCCTGTTGGAGAAAGTTCTAAGCCTTTAACTAATTCACTTTTATGAAATTTAATTTTGGAGGCGTTGGCTCAACCCAAATGAGGTTACCCCCCACCCAGGGGTGCAAACTCTGGGCCAGGACAGCAGTTAATGAAGGCCAAGTTGCCCACCGCAGACACTAAAATGGGCAGAGATACACAGCAAAGCTCCTGCCTCAACCCCTGACTCCACACACTTCCTGCTTCTCACACCTGCAAAATTGCAACTCAGGAACTCAGGACTCTTAAACTGTGGGGAGCCACCCACACACCGAGCAGGCCTGATGCCTACCTGTTGGGCGGCCACCCCTGCTCCCCCACCACACCTTCACACGGGACAGAATGGGATGGAAACTCCCTTTGCCCCATCTAATTTCGAGATGTACCTTGTAACATTAGAAAAAAAATCTGGTCTCTTGCCATCAAAACCTTTCAGTCAGTAGACTGCCACATTCCCAATTTTATATGTGGTTTTCTATTTTATTTTATTTTTTAAACTTCCTTGAGTGTATATTTTTATAGAGTCGGGGTCTGGTTATATACACATCTGTGTGTATGTACACACACATATAGAATTCACTGCAGTTATATATGTGCCTATAACTTTAATTGACATAATTATATACAGTGTGATAATCTGATACCCCGTATGCAGCTTGTAAGGACAGAGGTAAGTGCACAGGAGTTCTTTGTATTACAAAACTTGATTTCCTCTTTCCTGGCTATTTTGAGATCCGTGATGAACTATTATAAGTTTAACACGGTGGAACAAATCTGTAATTGCAACCACTGGGAGCCTGAGGCAGGAGGACTGTGAGTTCAAAAGACCAAATAAATAAATAAGTAAATAAATAAACTAAAATGTTAATTAAGAGGAGTTTCATTTTGTTCTTGTTTTTTGAATTTTTTCTTTTCCTTTTCTTTTCTTTTCTTTCTTTGTTTGTTTGTTTGCTTGCTTTTCCTTTTTGCAGTAGGTTCGCTTCACCTAGTCTTGGCTGGCCTGGCACTCACTATGTAGTCCAGGCTGGCCTTGAACTCATAGAGAGCCACCTGCCTCTGAAGTACTGGGATTAATGATGAGTGAACCATTATGGGTCCCTGGGGAGTTTCCTATGCAAAACTTCCATTTTATAAGAAAGGATGCTGTAGGCACCCTCACTCTGTAACTGATGATGTAGAGACTCCACCAGGCCAGCATCAGCAACAACTGGCAAACTGGCTCCACGAAAACTTGATAGCGAACTTGGTCACAGTAGATCGAGGTCTTTGCCACCATGCCCAAAAGCCTGAGTTCCGAACCTGGGAACCACGAGGTAAGGAGGAGTCAACTCTTCCAAGATGTCTTCTGACTCCATGTGCATACTTCAGCACACATGCACATACCCACACACACACCCACATATACACACACACACTATACACACTCACATACATACATGTACACATGCATAGACACACAGACACGCACTCATACCCCACACACACTACACACACTCACACTCACATGTACACACGCATAGACACACACACTCATACCCCTATACACACAGCTAGACACACTACACACACATGTTCACACACACATGTACACATACATAGACAGACACACACACACTCATACCCACACACACAGAAACACAGTCACAAACACTCACACACATACACATGTACACACACATAGACACTCATACACACACACACACATGCATACACACACAGATACTCAGACTCACATTCACATGTATACACACACTACACACACACTACACACACTCACACTCACATGTACACACGCATAGACACACACACTCATACCCCTATACACACAGTTAGACACACTACACACACATGTTCACACACACATGTACACATACATAGACACACACACTCATACCCACACACACAGAAACACAGTCACAAACACTCACACACATACACATGTACACACACATAGACACTCATACACACACACACACACACACAGATACTCAGACTCACATTCACATGTATACACACACTACACACATATAAACACACATGTACACATGCATAGACACACAGACACACACTCATACCCACACACACAGATACACACACATACACACATAGAGACAGAGAAAGAAAGGAAGAGAGAAAGAAAGAAAGAAAGAAAGAAAGAAAGAAAGAAAGAAAGAAAGAAAGAAAGAAAGAAAGAAAGAAAGAAGGAAAGAAAGAAAGAGAGAGAGAGAGAGAGAGAGAAAGAAAGACAAAGTGTAAACATAAAACCAGGCTGGAGAGATGGCTCAGTGGTTAAGATCACTCCAGAGAACCACGATTCAGTTCTCAGCACCCACATGGCAACTCATAACCACCCATAACTCCAGCCCCAGGGGTTCTGATAATCTCTTCAAGCCTCCACAAGCATTGCAGGCTCATGGTACACAGACAAACATGCAACCAAAACCACCCATACACATAAAATTTTAAAAATATATTTTAAAAAATCTAAATTAGGGCTGGCGAGATGTCTCAGGGGATAAGAGCATTGACTGCTCTTCCAAAGGTCCTGGGTTCAAATCCCAGCAACTACACGGTAGCTCACAACCATCCGTAATGAGATCTGACACCCTCTTCTGGTGCATCTGAAGTCAGCTACAGTGTAGTTATGTATAATGATAAATAAATCTTTTTTAAAAATTTAAATTAAACACACACACACACACACAGGTGCGTGTGCCCCTCTTTGTCTGGGTATGATGACACATGCTTGGTATTTCAAGACTTAGAAGCCACAGGCAGGCAGATCTCTGAGTTTGAGGCCAGCTTGGACTACATAGCAAGTTCCAGGACAGCCAGGCCCACACAGAGAAACCCTGTCTCCAAAAACCAAAGAATAATAAAATAAAATTTTATTTTAAAAAAGTTTTGTTCTTGATCTTTTTTTGTAACAGCTTTTTCATTTTTACTTTTTAGGTTATTTATCTTACACGTATGAGTGTTTTACCCAGATGCATGCCTGGTGCCTGTGGAGGTCAGAAGAGGGGACCTGGACCCTTTGAAACTAGAGTACAGATGGTTGTGAGCCACCATGTGAGTGCTGAGAATCAAACTCAGGTCCTCTGTACGAGAAGCAAGTGTTCTTAGCCACTGAGCTGTCTCCCCAGCCCACATTCTGGTTTTTAGACGGAGTCTTACTAGGTTGCCTGGGATAGATTGAAACTAGAAACTTCCCTGGCATCTTCCTTCTAGGGCACGTGAGAGATCGAATTTAAGGATGCTTTGTGTGGAAAGAAACACTCCCTAGGGAGCGGGGGAATCCGTGTGTGGTGTGTGTGTGTGTGTGTGTGTGTGTGTGTGTATGCCCATGTATGCAGTGACCATGTATGTGTGTGCTCATGCCTATATGTGCACAGAAGCCAGACAGGAACATCACGGACCGTACCTGTCTTAGTCAGGGTCTCTATTCATGCACAAACATCATGACCAAGAAGCAAGTTGGGGAGGAAAGGGTTTATTCGGCTTACACTTCCATGCTGCTGTTCATCACCAAAGGAAGTCAGGACTGGAACTCAAGCAGGTCAGGGAGCAGGAGCTGATGCAGAGGCCATGGAGGGATGTTCTTTACTGGCTTGCCTCTCCTGGCTTGCTCAGCCTGCTCTCTTATAGAACCCAAGACTACCAGCCCAGAGATGGTCCCACCCACAAGGGGCCTTTCCCCCTTGATCACTAATTGAGAAAATGCCTTAGAGTTGGATCTCATGGAGGCATTTCCTCAACTGAAGCTCCTTTCTCTGTGATAACCCCAGCTGTGTCAAGTTGACACAAAACTAGCCAGTACAATTGACCCCTTGTCAACTTGACACACAAACACATCACTAGTAAGCCTCAACCCTTACATTCTTATTCATCCCCAAGATCTAAATAACTTTAAAAGTCCCACAGTCTTTACATATTCTTAAAATTTCAATCTCTTTAAAATATCCATCTCTTTTAAAATCCAAAGTCTTTTTACAATTAAAAGTCTCTTAACTGTGGGCTCCACTAAAACAGTTTCTTCCTTCAAGAGGGAAAATATCAGGGCACAGCCACAATCAAAAGCAAAAGTCAATCTCCAACCGTCCAATGTCTGGGATCCAACTTACGATCTTCTGGGCTCCTCCAAGGGCTTGGGTCACTTCTCCAGCTATGCCCTTTGTAGCACACGCGTCATCCTCTAGGCTCCAGATGCCTGTACTCCACTGCTGTTGCTGCTGCTCTTGGTGGTCATCTCATGGTACTGGCATCTCCAAAACACTGCATGACCCCTTCAGTCCTGGGCCATCAATTGCAACTGAGGCTGGACTTTCACCAATGGCCTTCCTTGGCCTCTCACAGTGCCAAGCCTCAGCTGCTCTGCTCAACTCCTTCATGCCTTCAAAACCAGTACCACCTGGGTGACCCTTACACATTACCAAGTCCAGCCACAGCACAAGGTACAACTTTGGCTATATCTGGAACACAGCCACTGTGCTCTCAGAAAACACTTCCCAGAAGATGTCACCTCAATGATGCTGGTTTCTTCTTAATCACCGCTAATTTCTTAGCTCCAGCTAACCAGCATCAATAGTCCCAGTAATGCAAAGTTTTTGCTTTAGTAGTTCTAGTATCTTGTTAATCACAACTGATTCTTCAGCCCCAGCTAACCAGAACTACAGAATCTTCACAATCAAAACAGCAATGGCCCTGAAAAGAGTCTTTAATTTTCCCTCTGAAATTTCACAAGCCAGGCCTCCATCTTCTGCACTGTTCTCAATATTATCTTCCAAGCTCCCACACAACATTCCACAGAGCTCTTAACAATGAATGGATCTTCAAGACCAAAGTTCCAAAGTCCTTCCACAGACCTCCCCAAAACATGGTCAGGTTGTCACAGGAATACCCCACTTCTGGTACCAATTTGTCTTAGTCAGGGTCTCTATTCATGCACAAACATCATGACCAAGAAGCAAGTTGGGGAGGAAAGGGTTTATTCGGCTTACACTTCCATGCTGCTGTTCATCACCAAAGGAAGTCAGGACTGGAACTCAAGCAGGTCAGGGAGCAGGAGCTGATGCAGAGGCCATGGAGGGATGTTCTTTACTGGCTTGCCTCTCCTGGCTTGCTCAGCCTGCTCTCTTATAGAACCCAAGACTACCAGCCCAGAGATGGTCCCACCCACAAGGGGCCTTTCCCCCTTGATCACTAATTGAGAAAATGCCTTAGAGTTGGATCTCATGGAGGCATTTCCTCAACTGAAGCTCCTTTCTCTGTGATAACCCCAGCTGTGTCAAGTTGACACAAAACTAGCCAGTACAGTACCCCATCTCTCTCTAACTTATTACTCTTCTCTCAGCTGAGCTTGGAGTTAAACTAGCAAATCCCAGCCACCCTCCTATCTCCACCCACCCACAGCTCTGAGGTTACTAGCACTATCATACCTGGCTTTACATGGGTGCTAACTGGATCCAAACTCAAGCCCTTATGGCTGTTCAGCAAGCTGGCTCTAACCCACTCAGCCATCCCTCTTCCCGGCCCAGAATTCCCGGTAATGATGGTGCTGTCATAGAGCTACATCACTATGACCACAACCCATGGGATTGACAGTTTTGCAACTGGACTGTTCCCAGGAGACTATGCCTGTTGGGCCCTGCAACAGAGCCCAGTGACATCTGTGGGTGATTCTCACCTCACTTACATCTCCCCAACTTTCCTCAAGGAGCCAACAGACTGAGCATCCCACACAAACTGTCCGCCCACCCGCCTTTCTCTCAGCTTCCTCCTTTCCAGTCCCCCCATTGCGGCTTGGCTTTGACACTCATGAAGATGAACCCCGTATTTACACAAACCTGTCATCGGACCCTGCCTACCTTGATAGGCACCTGGGAGATGGAGGCTATTGAGGGTCACAGAGAAAAACATGAGGTTTTGGGATATGGTGGGAGTTTCTGGGCTTGGGGATGGGTGAGGCTCATTCTTGAGCAGTGAACGCCAGCGGTGGATGGAGGGAGTGTTTATTTAAGGAGAGTCCTTTCTTTTTCGGGCATAAAGTTTATACAGCTTCAGAGAATTATTTAAAAGGAAATAAAACCTGCATCCTGCTGTGCCCACGGTCTTACCTGCCTCCCTCAGCTCTGCCCAGCTATGAAAATGAGAAGCTGCGCACACCCCCTCGATGGACCCACCCCCACCAGCACCACAACCCACCTCCACATCTCCCAGGGCCCTGACTAAAAAGAAAATCGCTGCCCAAGGGCAACTGTGTGGAAGTGGGCTCCGTATAGCTGGCAGGTTCACGTGATCCCCACTGTTGTGTTTTATAAAAAAAGAAAAGGAGCCAGGGATATGTTTGGTAGAGGTGCGATATGGTGCGGGGGAGGGGGGCATGCGGCGGGTGGGGGAGGGAACAAGGTGCCTCTTCGGGTCTATGCTATGCTGAAGTAGCCCTTCCCCCTGAGGTACCAGCCACATGACTTTAGTATAGAAAGGCAGGGGGTTGGGGAAAGGGAGAGGGAGAGAGGGAGGGGAAGAGGGAGAGGGAGAGGGAGAGGGAGAGAGTAGAGAAGTAGAGGCCAGCCGGCCATGAGCACATGGAGAGAGGGGGAGGGGAATGGGGAGAGAAAGGACAGAGGAGAAGAGGAGAAAAGAGCAAGAAAGGAAGAGAAAGGGGAGGGGGCAAGCAGCCCCTTTTGTGCGGAGTCAGGCACACCTGGGTGTGGCCAGGTAACTGTGGGGCGGAGCCTAGAAGAAATGCCAACACCCACTAAAGGATAAAAACCAAAGATAACTTTTCAGATGTGGGAGTGAGTCTGAGAAGCGAGGGTGGGGGTTGGGGTGGGGGGTGTCTAGCAGTAAGGCCCAGGACACGTGCTGGGGGCTCCTGAGGTGGGTGAGACCTCAGTTGCCTCCTGTCCCTCTCCTGCACTGTGATGCTGGCCTTCAATCTCCCCATTCACAAATAAGGGACAAAATATCCCGGAGGACCCTCCCAACTCTATCCCTGCGTTTCAGGAAATAAAATTGTTGTAGAAATTTGTTTAATCCCAATCCGGGGACTTAGTTCTGGGATAAAAGATGCACACAACCTTTATATTTACAATAAGCCTTAAACAGATATCCACCCGCTGTGCTATTAAAATCCATTTCCTATCTATATCTCCGAGCTATTACTTGCTATGTTTCATCTGGGCTGCTCTTAACTCCAATTGGCCAGGCCACAGGGCCATGTCCCATTGACTCCTAACCCATGGCAACTTTCTCTCCCTCCTCAACCTTCTTCTCTCCCTGGAGTTGGAGGAACACCTCCCCCTACCCCTTATGTCTCTTTTACCCAGCTATTGACTGTTGGCATCTTCATTCACCTATCAGAAATAACTTGGGGGCAGGGTCACATAGCGTCTCTTGGGTCTACATCTGGACTCTGTCTCTGGGGCAATCAGAGGACCCAGTATTAATATTGGAATAAAAGCAGCATCAGGCTAACTCACTACATAAAGTCCAACAGGGAGGGCATAGCAAGATAGTTCAGCGAGTGAAGGAGCTTGCTGCCAGGCCTAAGGATCTGAGTTCTGTGCCCTTGACACACATGGTAGAAGGAGAGAACTGACTTCTGAAAGTTGTCCTCTGGGCAGGAGGATTTCTGAGTTCGAGGGCAGCCTGGTCTACAGAGTGAGTTCCAGGACAGCCAGGGATACACAGAGAAACCCTGTCTCGGAAAACAAAGCAAACAAACAAATAAAACAAAACAAAAGAAATGACCCCAACCCATGGAATGCTCACATTCAAGGTGGTTCTTTAATAAACCTAGAAAATTCCTCACAGACATGTCCAGAGAGACTTGTCTCCATAATGAGTCTAGATTCAGTCAAGTTTATAACAGCGCTCAACCATGACAAATCATGTTCTGGCTTTACTCTGGAACGTCCGTCTTCCATGGGCTCGCGTGTTTGCAGTGGGAAGCTGTGGTACCTTCTCGAGTTGGGGCCATGCTGAAGGAAGGGGGTCCCTGGGGGCCAAGCTGGCATTGGTTCTTCGAGCAGGCACAGTCTGGTTCCTCTCTATCCATCAAGATGTCCCAGCTACAAGCTCCAGCCCCTTACAACCCACCATGCCACCCATGCCATGATAGAGTGCTTCCTCAAACCCTGAACCTGGAGAAACCGTTCCTTCTCCAAGCTGCTTCTATCGGGCATTTTGACACAGCAACAAGAAGGGTGAGCTGTATTAGGCAGGACAGCACCTCCATCAATGGCCTCTCTGAAGCCTCTGTGTTCCTGGTTGTAAGTTGAAGTTGACAATACACAGATATAGACATCAATCGAGACGCCCAGGAGCCGGGCTGCTCTTGCAGAAGACCTGAGTTCTGTTCCCAACACCCACTGGTGGCTCAAGGGGGTCTGCTTTGCTTCCTGGAGTGCAGAGGCCACAAACTGAACCCTAACTTCCCTCTCCGTACTGGCCCACCTTCCCCAGACACCTGCTCTACCTTCACAGCCAATCCTCTTCACATCTGACATCTCCCAAGAGGCCAAACCTGGTTTATTTTCCTGCTCATTTTTATCTGCTATTACTATGTTGGTTATACAAGTACATAGTTGTCATAGATGACACATAAAATAGTCACTAAGCTAGGGAGTAGAGGCAGATTACTTCTGCTCTAATGTCGCACGGGGCTACAGGCCGGTAATCCCGGAGCTCAGAAGGCTGAGAAAGACTACTGTGGGAATTTCAGGCTAGCCTGAGATACATGGTAAGATCCAGTAGGAGTGGTGTAGGGCTGTAGGTATATAGATCAGTGGTACAGTTGAATCCCCAGCACCCTATAAAATGAATGCCATGCACAGACCTGTGATCTCTGCACTTCGGGGGTAGAGGCAGGGGGATCAGGGTCATCCACGGTTATTAACAAGCTCAGGGCCAGCCTGTGCTACGTGAGACCCCGCCTATAGAAAAGAAAACTCCAGTCCCAAGCTCAGGGGTAAGTATGGGTAACATTTTATATTTGAATATTTAAACTATTGATTTAAATATTTAAATATCATTGAAATTTGAATTGAATATTTAAATCTGAATAGGTCATGTGATCCTTAGTGACAAATACCACTGTCTCCTTGTCAAGTCATGTTGTTGCTGGCCTCAGACTTGGGGTGAGCCTTCTGCCTCTGCCTCCAGGATGCTGAGACGTCAGGGTACCTGGGCACGGTACTCCATTTTTATCAAAAATGTCCTTAAGTCAAATATTCGTAGGTCAGTAATTCAGCCGCCAGTTCCACCTGTTCCCACCCCCTGGGTGTTTGCATCATTGCCATCTTCCTGGTCTTAGGAAACCTGTAAGTTCCTGGGTCTTGAGGGTGGAGCAGGCTGGCCAGGGTCTCCGTGGATCTTTATTGCCTAAACATTTGCTTGTGGCCCCACAAGGGGCTCAGTTCTCACCTACTCTTTGTAAAAGCAGGAGGTCAGACAAAGGTCACAAAGAAAGCCTGCCCTGACAATCCAGTTGGGGCCCGGCTGGCTTTTTAGAAAAGAAAAGGGGTCATTAGTCACCAATAACCTACCATTTCCTGGCGATTCCCGGCAAGCCATAGAAAAGGCCTTGGTAGTTACTATAATGAAGCGGCTGGTGCGCTCTGCGGTTGTCTCCTGCAGGAAGTACACAAATAAAGCCAGGAAAAGAGTGCTGAAGCTGGGGCAGGGGGGGGGGGGAGGGGAGTGCCCTCCCACCCCATTTTCCTCTCAATTGCCAAGAAAGCAGGTGTCTCGAGGCCTCACCAGCCTTCCTGCCCCTCTTCCCCTCCACCCGGGGAGCTGTGCACCACCCCAGCTCCTGGGCGTTCTGATCTCCTGGGTCAGCCTAAATAGGAAGTAGAAGTCAGACCACACTGACTTCTGGGTATCCATTGAGGATCTGGGTATCCATTGAGGATCCAGAGCAGCCTTACACATCCCACCCTGGGGGACACAGGCTGGGAGGGCTCCCTAGAGGCAACAGAAAATGTCAGATTGCTGCCACCTCTGCTTTAGGTCTTTAAAATTACGCTTATTTCTTGTGTGTAGCCATGGGTGCTTGTGTGTGTGTGTGTGTGTGTGTGTGTGTGTGTGTGTGCGTGTGCGTCTGCGTCTGCGTCTGCGTGTGCGTGTGCGTGTGCGTGTGCGTGTGTGTGTGTGTGTGTGTGTGTGTGTAGGTCAGAGGACAACTTTCAAGGAGTCTGGTTTTGCCATCTTCCACCATGGGAGTCCTGGAGACTGAACTCAGCTCACTGGGTTTGGTGGTAAGAGCCTTTACCCACCGAGCCTTCTCCCTAGCCTCCAATGTTTGTTTAACTTCTGGTGTTTTGAAACAGAGTCTTGTGCAGCTCAAACTGACCTTGAACTCCCCCTGAGGTCAAGGACGGCCTTGGAGTTCTGAGCCTCTTGCCTCTACCTCCCTAGTGCTGGGATTACATAATTATTACCTTTGTGCCCAGTTAATTTATTTATATTTTAAAAATACTAATTTGTTGATCATTCTTATTTATTTTAAAGATTTATCTTTTTAAAGATTTATTTATTTAATGTATATATGAGTACACTGAGATGGTTGTGAGCCTTCATGTGGTTGTTGGAAATTGAATTTTAGGACCTCTACTTGCTCCAGTCAACCCCACTCACTCAGTCCCTGCTTGCTCCGGACCAAAGATTTATTTATTATTATACATAGGTACACTGTAGCTATCTTCAGATGCATGAGAAGATGGCGACAGATGTCGTTACAGATGGTTGTGAGCCACCATATGGTTGCTGGGATTTGAACTCAGAACTTTCAGAAGAGCAGTCAGTGCTCTTAACCGCTGAGCCATCTCTCCAGCCCTTGTGCCCAGTTTATATCATGCTGGAGATGAACCCAGGGGCTCCTGCTTTCTATACAGCTATCAACTAAGTCCTTAAACTGACGCTCAGAACATGGCTTTGTCCCTGATGGAGGATGAAGTGCCTCTCTACACCTGGGAATGGCAGACCGCTCGGTACCCGCCTCTCCCTTCAGAGCACACATGGCAGCCATGCATCGCAGCTGTGTGGACCCAGCGTAGCTCACGCGTATAACACTGGCTCTCAAGAGGCTGAGGTGGGAAGATGGCAAGTTTAAGGTCAGCCTGGACTTTATAGAGAGTTCTGGGCTAGCCTGGGCTACATAAAGAGACCCTCTCTCAGAACGAAAATAACAACAGAATTATATAATTTGCATGTTGGTATAATGTGTCATTGGCTATCCCATGGTTGGAGATAGAACTAAACGTGTGCTTACCGTATGACTGTGTGCACCATGTAGACCCTTCATACATACAAGAGTTTTTTCAAAGTTTGGGGTGTTATTTGTTTGTTTATAGGCTCTCATTACCTAGGTCAATCCCTAAAGCCCATGTAAAGGTGGAAGGAGAGAACTGATCCATACAGTTATCTTCTCATATCCACATGTGAGCTGCCATGTAAGTACACACGTACACACACATCATCATCATTATCACCATCATCATCACCATAATCATCACCATCACCATCATCACCACCATCATCATCACCACCACCATCATCATCATCCTTCCTAAACTTGGATATTCTTCCCCTTTCCCCAGTTCAGCCCTGGCCGCACTGCATTCCAGTGAGACCCGAGGGAGTGCTGACCCCGCCAGGCCTCAGTGACCTCTGCCCTCTACCCTTTGCTTCTTCCCGCCTCAGAGCAGACATCTCTGACCCTTCTACGGGGACTTGGCAAACGGCCTCTTCCTAGCACGGGTCACTCAGTCCTGGTTCCGCTCACTCTGTGGAGGGGACAATGGTCAGGCCCCTGATAGTAATTTGTACCCGTGAAATAAATGAACAGAAAGAAAGAAACAGAAAAAGGCTTGATGGGTAAAAAACCTGGCTGTTGCCAGGCAGTGGTGGCGCATGCCTTTAATCCCAGCACTTGGGAGGCAGAGGCAGGCAGATTTCTGAGTTGAGGCCAGCCTGGTCTATAGAGTGAGTTCCAGGACAGCCAGGGCTACACAGTGAAACCCTGTCACGAAAAACCAAAAAAAAAAAAAAAAGCAAAAAAGCAAACATGGCTGTGTGTTTGCGATCCGTGGGTGGTGGGCACAGGGGAATTCTCCTCAGAACTGGAGATCTGCGAAGATTTCCTTGGATGGGACAAGGATCCTCTGCAAGCCGGAAACAGAAAATGTTGAGGGGTCTCAGGTGAGACACCCACAGGACAGCTGGGAAGAGAGCTCACCTGCATACCCGAGAGATTGCAGAGGCAACGAACTTATTTGAGAGATTATATCTTTGTCTCTACTAACCTGTCATTTCAGAAATACACCTTTAGACCCAATACTTGAGAGGCAGAGGCAGGTGGATTTCTGAGATCGAGACCACCTGTTCTACAGAGTGAGTCCAGGACAGCCAGGGCTACACAGAGAAACCCTGTCTTAAAAACAAACAAATAAACAAACAAAACAAAAACAAAAACAAAAAACAACCGGGGCTGGAGAGATGGCTCAGCGGTTAAGAGCACTGACTGCTCTTCCAGAGATCCTGCGTTCAATTCCCAGCAACCACATGGTGGCTCACAACCATCTGTAATGAGATCTGTTGCCCTCTTCTGGTGTGTCTTCTTCAGACAGTGTACTCATATACATGAAATAAATAAAATTAGTCTTTAAAAAAAATGAATTAAAAACAACAACAACAACAACAACAACAACAAACCCCCCACTTTTTGCAGGGCAGGACACCTGCTCAGAGACTGGGGGACTTCAGGTAGGAGGTGACGGATATGCTCAGGTCAGTCCCCTCTGCCTGTGGCTGTCCTGGGGGTGAGGGAATGTTCTGTGCACAGCGGGAGCACACACAGTCAGAAGTCAGCTCTGGCCTCCCTGCCCATCCCTGACTTCTCACCAGAGGTCGCTTTCTTGTCATTTGCTTCTGGCTCCTGGTTTTTCGGATTGGATCTTCTCTTCACGGCTCACACATCAGCTTTGACAGTAAAACAATGTATTTGGTGCCCAAACCATTTAGTGAGCAGCCAATGTGTTCCAGGAACTTCTTATAGATGAGTTGTAACTTTTCCAGCTTCATTACAAAACAGGCATTGTTTTATTCTTGTCTTTGGGATAAGGAGACATGTGAATGGTAAAAATACATGGTATATGCTTGAATCTCCTACACACACCCCATGATCAATCATATCTGCATACATACACACACACAATCACACACACACACACACACACACACACACACACACTGATTGGGAAAGCTGAGGCAGTAGAACTGAGAGTCAGAGGCCAGCCTGGACTACATAGCAAGACTGTCAAATAGAAAAATAAAATGGAAAAGAGAGAAAGAGAGGAAAGGAGAGGAAGGGACAGAGGGAATTGAGAAATTAAAACATAAAAGGTAAGAGGTGTGCTGTCTTGGTCCTTTTTAGATTTTACTAAAAAAATCATTTGTATGTTTCAAAAATGGGCATAGCACCATAGATGATGTCACCTTTGAACATCACTGTGGCCTGGAAGCAAAGAAGGCATTGGAAGGGGGTTAGGACAGGCTAGAGTCATCTGCATATGATTCCATCACACACCTCCCCACAGCTAAGTCCTGTCACCCAAGCTGTGCCACATCCCTATGCTATCATGCCACGAACCAACCCAGACAAGAATCCCTTCATTGGGTCAGAGTCGCACCCCCAGCTGGATTATCTCAAGAGGTGACATCCAACACACCCAGAGGTGTCCTTGGCTATCCCCTATAACCTTCCCAACCTGACCAGAATCAACAACTTAAGCTAGATCAGCTACAGGGGGACAGAGTCCCCACCTTACACACACAGAATACAGAGGAGGAGAGGGAGGAGGAGTTACCACCAAGATGGCAAAACATTTCCTGAGATAATCAGTGTACAAGGAGAACGGTTTTTCCAAAATGTTCCAGCCCGTGATCAGGCAGTAAAACTGCTTTAGGGAAGAGCTTACGGCATGAGAAAGCTTGTTGGTCCATCATGAGCCTGGGCACAAAAGACAGTAGAGAGGGACAGAGGCTCACAATCAGTGATTGTGTGTGTGTCTGGTTGTGTGTGTATGTCTGATTGTGTGTCTGATTGTGTATGTGTGTCTGATTGTGTGTGTCTGGTTGTGTGTGTGTATGATTATGTATGTGTGTCTGATTGTGTGTGTGTGTGTGTGTGTGTGAGAGAGAGAGAGAGAGAGAGAGGGAGAGAGAGAGAGAGAGAGAGAGGGTCCAATAGTGTATGTGTGTGTCTGGTTGTATGTGTATGTCTGATTGTGTGTGTATGATTGTGTGTGTGATTGTGTATGTGTGTCTGATGTGTGTGTCTGGTTGTGTGTGTGTATGATTATGTATGTGTGTCTGATTGTGTGAGAGAGAGAGAGAGAGAGAGAGAGAGACAGCAAGAGAGAGAGAGGGTCCAATAGTGTATGTGTGTGTCTGGTTGTTTGTGTTTGGTTGTGTGTGTCTGATTGTGTGTGTCTGATAGTGTGTGTGATTGTATATGTGTGCCTGATTGTGTGTGTCTGGTTGTGTGTGTATGAGTCCAATTGTGTATATGTACATGATTGTGTATGTGTGTGATTGTGTGTATCTGGTTGTGTGTGTATCTGATTGTGTGTGTCTAATTATGTGTGTGTGTACATGCTGGTGTAGTGTGTGATTATTTGTGTCTGGTTGTGTGTGTATGTCTGATTGTGTGTGTCTGTGTGTGTGTGTACAGATGTGATCATGGAGTGTATGCAGATATGTGTGTGTGTGTGTGTGTGTGTGTGTGTGTGGGCATCTGTGTGCACATGCATACATGGTCTATGTGTGGGCATGCATGCACATGAAGGGCAGAAATCAACCTTGTGTGTTCTTTCTCAGGCTTAGTGCCCATCAGAACCATGGCTACTGGAGTCTTCAAGATGGAATCTACAGACTTAGTCACTCTCCTTTATCAGGACTTGCTCTCCCAGCTTCTGGTCAACGGAGGAGCATCTTGAAGTTGCCCTGCCCAGGGGGACTCATTCTAGTTCTCCCACACTGCAATAGTCCTTGGAGAGGCCCCAGCTTGTGGGAACTGGCCTTGTTGAGTGTGAGGAGACGTGACCTGGAGACCTAAGGGCTTACGGGGACTTTGTCCTCTCTGGGGACACACAGCAGTGCTCGAGACCCTGAGATCCACACTGGTTAACCTAGAGAAAGTTTCCACGATGAGAAAATTCAATCCCATCCCAGGCACCTCCTCCTCCCGGCCACCTCCCTCCCTGAAACTCAACCATGACCCGAAAACTACTGGGGTGGGGGTGGGGATGGGGAAGAAGTCTCATGAGATAAAACCTATCCGACAGTTCTGAGAATCTGCCCTGTCCCAGGACTTGGTTAAGTCAGGTCAACCTTGCACGTCCTGGGTGCTTGCCCTGCCTGTTTTGTGCTTGGGAAAATGGGGTTCAGAGGGACATGCAGTTTAACCCAGAGAGACAACTGTGAGGGCAACGGGGCTCTGTAACATCTGCTCGCTGAGTTGAGAGCTTTTTTTTTTTTTAAATCACTGTAAAACTGAATTCCCATAGATAAACCAGGTGGAGAATCAAAGGCAGAAAGACACACAATTGAGGTGGGCCCCGATGTCACAGGTCCAAGGATAAAATCCACAGCCACAGCCCATGCCTGCCACACCAGCACTCTTCTGTTAAACAGCGATGTGGGGGGAAGGAGGAGGAGAAGAAGGCAGAAGCAAATGCAACCATTCGAAAAAAAATCCGTAATTATTAGCATGATGACATTGCTGTATCATTATTAATAGTCAATCTCTTCGCAATCCCATCTGATTTCCTTCCTCTTTTCTTTTATTTTTAAGATTTATTTATTTATTTATTTATTTATTATATGTAAGTACACTGTAGCTGTCTTCAGACACACCAGAAGAGGGCATCAGATCTCATTACGGATGGTTGTGAGCCACCATGTGGTTGCTGGGATTTGAACTCAGGATCTTCGAAAGAACAGTCGGTGCTCTTAACTGCTGAGCCATCTCTCCAGCCCCCTCATCTGATTTTCTATGCACATTAGTGTTTGTAACTTGAAAAGCCAACAAACAAAAAACAAACTCAAACAGTCTGGGAAGAGTCGTGGCCTCCCTGGTTTGTATCCAGTCGGCTCTGGAGCTGCCTTAACTCACTGGCATCTGCTGTTGACCTCATTCTGAGCTCTTGCTGAACTTCTCTGGGTCATGTCATGCTCACATCAGCCCAGCACCTCCAAACTAAGAGAGAGTAGTGTTTCCCTCCAGGACCTAAGGACACAGTCCTTTGGATGGGAGGATCTTCCTAGAGCCATTCACAGAAGCCAGCAACAGAAAGCTTTTGGTTGGAGCCTGCAAGATGGCTCAGCAGGTAAAGGGGCTTGCTGACAAGACTAGCAGCTGGAGTTCAAACCCCAGAGCCCACAGGGTAAAAGGGAGAGAACAGATTCCTGCAAGGTGTCCTTTAACTACCACAGAAGCATTGTGGTGTGTAGGCACCCACACACAATAAATAAACAAATGTAGTTAAGTGATTTTTGTTTATATAGTTTGTTATTTTGTTCTTAATTTGTAAAATTATTCATTTTATGTGTGTTTTGCCTGTATGAATATATGTATGTATGTATGCATGTATGTATGTATGTATACCACATGGTGCCTATGAAGGTTATAAGAGGATATCAGATCCTCTAGGACTGTAGTTACAGATGTTTGTGAACTACCATGAAAATGCTGGGAATCGAACTTGGGTCCCCAGCAAGAGCAACAAATGCTCTTAACGGTTGAGCTGCCATCTCTCCATCCCCTAAAAATATTTTAAAGTGGGCGTGGTGTTGGATATAATTGATCCCGTCGCTAAGGAAAGACAGAGGCAGGTAGATCTCTGTGGTTGAGGCCAGCCTGGCCTACATCGTAAACCCATGCATCGGATAAATAAATAATGTCAACTTAGGAAGAAAGCTTTTAATTGGCCCAGTCACAGTCATTTGGGGAGCCCCTGGGTTTTACTCCAGATGTAGCGTGCACGATTTGTACCAGTGGGCTTGCAAGTGAAATATCAGTACAGCTAAAACGGCCTGCCTCAGCAAGAATGGGGTAATCCAAGCTTGTAATTCCAACATTTTAGAGGCTGACGCAGGAGATTGTCGAGAGTTTAAGGTCAGGCAGGGCCACACCTATTTCCAGATCGACCTGGGCTCCAAAGTGAAACCCTGTCTCCAACAAATAACGACAATGAAACAAAGAACTAAATAAACAAACGGAGAAAATAACCTTTACTATAGTGAGCCACATGACCTGGAGCTGACCTTGTGACGGCTGATGTGTGCTCTCAGTGGAGCCTTCTGGAAGCAAGACACAACTGTTCAAATTCACTCTTTTTTCTTCTTCATACTCAGAACGTGCAGGCTGACGTGGCCGCTCATGGCCACGAGGGGGCAGCAGAGCCCCAGCGTCGTCTGCCGACCCAAGGTCGGTCGGTGGTGGCTGCCTGTCCTCCACCGCAGGAAATTGCAGGCGCCTCCTGGTTTAAGCAAAGCTAATTGTTCAAGAGTCCCAGACTTTTCTGGGATCAGATAAAGCTGGCTGTGTGACTTTGAACAACTCATTAACCTTTCTAAGCCTTAAGAAACGATAGATAATGGCCAGTGACTACGCCAAAGGCATTGTCGTTAAAAAAAAAAAAAAAAAAGTAAAGGACACTGTGTAAAGCGCTGTCCGGCAAAGACAGGATCAAGAGGAAGCGGGGTTCAGGAAGGAGGGCTCGATGTTTGTCACAACAAGTTCATAAAGAAAAAAAAAAAAGCGCGGAGACTTGAGCAAAGTCCTGCATGTCTGCATGTTTATGGGGGAAATGAAGACCCAACAATGGCAGGGCATTAACCGAAGGGAACTGTTTACTCTAAAGGGTTTGCACTCCACGGAAGGCAAAACAAGAAGGCTGGGGAACCCTGATGCAGAATGTGAAGTCACTTGCTGCTGGTGTAAAGAGAATGCAGTAATGTGTGTGTATGTGTGGTGTGTGTGTACACACACGCACACCTGTGCATTTATGTGTGTAGATGTGTGCACGTGTCTGTACGTGTGCACTTCAGATTCGGTCATCTCTTGCCACCTTGTTTCAGACAGGTCCTTTTTGTTGGTGGCCACTGTGCTGCAGCCTAGCTGGCCTGTCAGCTCCCCAGAATTCTTCTGTCTCTGCCTCCCACCTCACCCTGGGGACTGAGATTGCTGATACCCCAGGTGCTGTGTGGGTTCTGGGGAATTCAAAGTCAGCTGCTCACACTTTACCCCAGGGCTCTGTTCTTTTGTTTTAGGGCAGAGTCTGCTAAGTATCCAGGCTGCCCTTGAACTTCCTTTCCCTGGCCTCCCGCACTTGCTAGGATTACAGATGAGCACCGCTGTGCCTGGCTATGGTGGCTACTTTACAACACCATGGGAGAGTGGATTGAGACCAGTGAGGTTGGTAGATCTTTAATCCTAGGACTTGGGAGACAGAAAAAAATTCAGGTGAGAAGCACAAACACTCTCAAGTGACCAGAGCCACCTGAGCAGTAAGAGCACTGCTGGCTCCAAACACTGGATCTCAAATTATACTACGTAGTTAGAGCAGCACAAGATTTGACTTTCTCAATGTTCAACTATGCATCGTGTTCATGCAGTGCCCATGGGGGCCAGAAGAGGGTGCAACGTCACCTGAAACCTGAGTTACAGATGGTTGTCCCCTGTCGTGTGGGTGCTGTGAATCCAGGTCCTCTGGGAGAGCAGCCAGCACTCTTAACCACTGAGTCATCTCTCTAGACCCTTGGTTTTGGGGTTTTGTTTTGTTTTGTTTATGACAGGGTCTCCTTATGTAGTCCTGGCGGGCTTGGACACCTGTCTCTGCCTAGACAGTGCAGGGATTAAAATGTGTGACATCGCCGTGCCCTCTTCTGGCCTCCTCCAGCACCAGGTAGCCACGTGCTACCCAGGCAGAAGATCTATACACATACACATACACATAAAGTCAAATAATAATTTTAAGATATTTTAGGGGAAAAATGGTAAAGCAATCGGGGTGTGGAGACTGAGGCAGGAGGATTGTAAGACTGAGCACTGCCTGGATATATTGGAGTTGTGGAGGGGTAGTAAAAAAGTAAGACGACCTGAGATCAAATCCCAGCACCAGTGTAAAAAGCACTGGGGACAGAGACAAGCAGATATGTCCCAGGAGGTCAATGTCCAATTAATTAATTAATCAATTAATTTTGTCTATGTGTGCATGAGTATGTGTACCACTGGACCCGAGTGAAGATCAGAGGTCAAGTTATGAGAGTCTTGCCTTCCACCATGTGGGTCCTAAGGATTGAATTCAGGTCCTCTGGCTTGGTGGCAAGCACCTTTATCCACTGAGCCACCCCCTGGCTTGTCCAGGGATTTTGTTTCATGTTCCTCTCCACCTCATCCCCTTTGGTAGCTCTTGTTTGAGCTTTTGTTTTGTTTTCTGCTAGGGACTGAAGAAGGGACTCCAGACCTCAGGCATGCTAGGAAAGCACTCTACCACTGGGCTGCGCTCTCGGCCTCTCTTACCCGCTAGGTCTAGGTCTTTCTGCGGAGGCACCACATCTGAGCACTGCATTTTACAGAGGAGAATTGGCGGCTCAGAGGATGACCTTGTTTGCCCCAGGTTCCATGGTCGATGGACATCCGAGAAAATAAAAGGTTGCTTCTCCCCTATTCCAGAGATGACTCCAGTTCACTGTAAGCAGAAAAAAGAAAGAAAGAAAGAAAAAAGAAAGAGAGAAAGAAAGAGAGAAAGAAAGAGAGAAAGAAAGAAAGAAAGAAAGGAAGGAAGGAAGGAAGGAAGGAAGGAAGGAAGGAAGGAAGGAAGGAAGGAAGGAAGAACTCAACCTAGTCTAACCGATAGCGGACTGTACTCTCTGTCACGGTGAAGATGTTTTTAAAGCAAACAAACAAACAAAATAAAAGAGCAAACAAACAACACACACACACACACACACACACACACCCCAAACCAAAAATAAAAAATAAAATAAAAACTTCATTCAATGTTTATTTAGTTATCCAGTGTTGAGCCAACCTAGGGCCTTGCGCCTGCGCACAGGTTTTCTACTGCTGAGTCACACCTACAAGCGGACATGGGATGGGATTCAGGTGATTGTGATCACGAGACTCTAAATTCAATTCCCAGCCTCGTCCTAGTCAGGGAGCGGGCTCTCTCTGCATCTGGACCAACCACTGTAAAAGACTAAGAAGCAGAAACAGGGAGGCGTCTCCGGGAGGTATGAATTGGGGTGGAGGCGTGGGTGGGGCCTGCGGTCCACGTTTAACCTGGTTTTCTGCCAGACTTAAGACTGAAGCTGAGAGGGAGACGGTACCGAAAGCGGGGAGGCCCTGAGGCTGGAGACTACCCTCTAGTCCTTCAGGAAAAGGAATTTGCTGTGCTAAGTCCCCGAGGCCAGAGGGGGACCCTGAGAGTCAGGCGCTAGGAAATCAATCCAGTGTCCTCTGCTTGTGTTGCAAACAAACAAGATTAGCAAATCAAAGCCCTAGCTTTCTTACTGAAGCAGTCCTGCCCCAGGGGGAGGATCCACTAGAAAGTGCTAATCCACGGACAACCTCGGCTTCTTTTACCTCCAACTGTGTGAGTAGGGAGCTACCCACCCTCTCTGTGACTCAGTTTCCTTGGGCTTAAAAAGGATATCATTGGGCTGGTGAGATGGCTCAGTGGGTAAGAGCACCCGACTGCTCTTCCGAAGGTCCAGAGTTCAAATCCCAGCAACCACATGGTGGCTCACAACCATCTGTAACGAGATCTGATTCCCTCTTCTGGAGTGTCTGAAGACAGCTACAATGTACTTACATATAATAAATAAATAAATCTTTAAAAAAAAAAAGGATATCATTGTAGGAAACCACTTTGTAAACTTTTTAAAAAGAATTTAAAATAACGTTGCCGGGGTTTTGTTGAGCACTTACAAGCGCGCCTTTCGAACCTGGCTCAGCCATAGAGCAATGCGCTGGAATCCTCTGCAGAAGAGCTGGGGCTGGGTTTCAGTGGTAGAGCTAAACTCAGAGCACTGATTTAGAAATCCGCTATGGTGGTGTGGCACCCTGGGGCTGTGGCTCTGGGGCAGAGTGCTTACCTAGGATGTGCAGGATCTCGAGTTCGAGCCTCAGCACTAGGACATGAACTCAACTCCCCCCACCCCGTATAGAAAGGACCTAATTTCTGCATCCATATTTTGTGTATCGTGTGGCTCACAACTGCCTTTGTGGGTAGTGAGTGTGCAGATGCATAACTAAATAAAAACAAATCTGGCTCTGTACTCAGAGCACGGTGTGTGTGTGTGTGTGTGTGTGTGTGTGTGTGTGTGTGTGTGTGTGAGAGAGAGAGAGAGAGAGAGAGAGAGAGAGAGATCCCAGCACCCATTTGATGGCTCACCAGAATCTGGTGCCCTCTTCTGGCCTCCATGGGTACTGCATGTGCGTGTGTATAACACACACACACACACACACACACACACACACACCCACACACGAAGGCAAACACTCACACATAAAGACATAAAGTCAGATCTTTAAATATGGCATCCTACTGAGGAATAGTCAACTATGTTAGAGAATAGTAATTGATAATTTTAAAAAAAAGGTGGGAGATCCGCCTGGAAACAGGGGAACCACACTTTACAATAACAACAGAACAATTCGTAGTAACAATCGAATTGATGAGTACGTTTCAAAATACTTTTCTTCTAGGATAGTTGCTTGGCTTACACTCCTAAATTGGGGGGCAGGAGGAGAAGGCAGAGAGGTGGACCCCCATTATTAACCCAGCTTCACACTGTTAGGAAAGGTGATGTAACCTATACAGCAAGAGCATGCAGATATAAATGCACAGAATAGTGACCAGGATCTGGAAACAAATGTACAGGCTTTTGCACATCTAACCACGTACAACCAGATACACCTGACCCTCTGGTCACTTTCTATGTAATTGTATGGTGCAGACAGCTGAATGTGTGTCTCTCTGACCACACTGAATGCAGAGCAAAGGCTGATGAGGGCGTGCCATCTGGGCAAATGCTTAAAGAAGACTTTTTTTGCGAAACTAGACTCCCCGAGGATCCAGAAAGACTCGCTAGTCTCCCCCCAGCAATAAGCAAAAACCTAAAGGGTAGAAGGCACCCCAATTCAAGGGAATTCCTAGACCTTCCACCTCAAACCCAGCTGCTGATTCCCTGGGGTACACAGGCTAGGAACCCTGATGTTGTCATTTAAGGATGCCTTTCTCCACGACGGGCTAGCCTGAGCTGCACAGTGAGACCCTGGCTTTCCTTCCCTGCCTTCTGTATTTGTAAGGAACATACTGTGTGGCCGTCCAGAGAGCCAGGTTCAGGGACGTCTTGGGAAGGTGTCACTGCCCCCTGCTCGCAGCAACCTCCTGCTCACTCTTCTTCTGTCTGTTCTTTTAGCGAAGGGAGCAACAGAGAGACAGAAATATATCGACCTGGGCAGAAGGTGCCCATAGAGAAGATCCTTCTGGAATCACACTGGTGTGAGGCTGAGATCTCTCCCTCTGGACTTGGAGCTTCTACAGACATGGTGATTTCACAAAGGTGAGCGTGTGCCCACTCAGGGTGGAAGGAGAGAGGGAGAAGGGAGGAGAAGACATATTTATCTCCAGGGACAAAATTCTGGACACAGATGTTTGGGAGCCCACAGATCACAGGAGATTTTAAGAAAACTTAATCTGCAGATGGTTTAAGACCAGGGTTTGACCTCTTTACCTCCAGGTAATGCTGTGCATTCTTGGGGCAGTGACTTAACCTCTCTGCATCCACATTTCCTTTTGAAAGGGATCACGTGGCTTAATAACAAAAACACTTATAACATATAAGGCGGGTGGGTGTCCTACCACCAGTGAGGTATGAGGACCCATTGGCTATTTGAGGACTTACCCATGTCTCTGCCAAAGGGAGGCTCAAAGAAAGACATCACAATTAAAGGGGGGATCTCCTTACTTTGATGTGATTTTGGGGGGGGGCTGCCTCTGGGACTCCACCTAACCCCTGGGGTCTGACAGCCATTGTTTTCAGCGATTTCCAAGGGACTGGATGGCTCTTGTTGGTCAGGGTGTCATTTTGTATATCTAAGACCAGGTAATCTAATTCCAAGAGATGCCTCTCCTGGGCGAACCACTGGCTTGGTCAGAGGAAGTGCAGCTTTCTTTAGTCCATGGCACCTGCTCTTTCTTCTTCAGGCTGGGGGATTCCAGCACTCCTAAGAGGGAAGGAGGAGGAGGGAAAGTTGTGGGCCAGCCTGGGCTACAGAGTAAAATCCTGTCTCAAAACAACACAAGCAGCTTATAGCTGGTGCATTCTTAAGACAAGGGGGTAAGAGACTCTAAAAGCCAAGCTGCTTGAGGTAGGCATGATGCTGACAAAGCACTGGGTAGGGGGGGGGGGTATCATCTTATTTAAAGTTGTTCCAAAATTGTATGGTTCCCCAGTCCAAAGGCGCGCGTCCTTTGAAGGGGAATTGAATGGAACTCCCTCCCAGTCACTTCCTTCCATCGCTAGATCTAGAGGTGGGTTCAAGATCCTTACAGACAATCCCAAGAATGAGTAACCAAATGTTTGTTTTCCCCTCTTTTAAAATTCCTGAAGGCACGAGGCAGTCAATGAATAAATGAACGCATCTGCTGACCGCAGCGGGCCCCAAAGCAGCTGCTGGCTCCAGCCGGCTCTTCCCATTGTTTTCCTAAGACTCGGGGCTGTTGTCCCCACCGGTTAAAAAGCCATCCCCAGCCCCCGGTTTCAAAGAGAGCCGGTTGCATTTCAATGTCCCCTTCCCAGGCAGGGATTCCCCGACGCTGTGGCGTCTAGCAGTCTTGAAAAAGAGGAGAAATCATTAGCCTTAATTAAGTCCTCCCGGGCTAGCTAGTCGGGGTCGGGTCGGCGACTGCATTCCCAGCCTCCCCCAGAAGGAAGGGAGTGCTGGAGAAAGGGCTCACCAGCTTTCTCCAACTGGACTGGTGGGACTGCGAGGCTGAGCAAGGCAATTCGGGGACCGGGTTCCTAACCCTTAAAAACAGGCTCACCTCCTATCCCGGAACTCTTAGAACGGGAGAGGTCCCTATGAAGAAGGATCTTGTCCGAGAGAGGAGTGATATTTATCCACTACGATGAAAATTAAACAGCCAATCATTCCCCCTGGATGGAGTGGTGAAGGAACCATATGAGGCCAGATTTTACAAGTTTTTAAATAGCTAAGGGAGGCATTATAGATATAGGGACATAAAAAGAGAAATCGTGTTAACATTATAAATAAATAAAAATTTAATTACAAAATTACAGTGTTTTTTTGGAGACAGGGTATCATGTAGCCCAGGCTACCCCTGAGTGCCAATGTCCCTAAGGATAACCATGAACTTCTGGTCTTCCTGCCTCTGCCTCCAGGGAGCCAGGACCACAGGTGTGCACCACCACACCCAGGTTTGATATTTTTTTGTTAACAATGAAAACATAGGGGGCTGGCTGGGTAGTGGGGGACACATGCCTTTAATCCCAGCATTTGGGAGGCAGATGTAGGCAGGTCTCTTGAGTTGGAGGCCAGCCTGGTCTACAGAGGTAGTGCAGTCAAGACTACACAGAGAAACCCCATCTCACAAAATTAAAAAGTAAATAAATAAAAAGAAAGGAAAATATAGGGGGCTGAAGGATGGCTCCGCTGTTAAACATATATACAGCTCTTGCAAAGGAACCTGAGTTCAATTCCCAGCACTTACATGGTGGCTCACAAGTGCCTGTGACTCCAGTTCCTGGAGAATCTGATGTCTCAGGGACCCTGAGAACACCTGCACGCACACACACACACACACACAGGCCTACACATATATACATTAAAATGTACATATATGTGAAAAATAATATATATGTATATATGTGTGTGTAGATAGATAGATAGATAGATAGATAGATAGATAGATAGATAGATAGACAGACAGACAGACAGATGGCATGACTTAGCAAGTAAGATGCTGGCTGTGAAGCCTGATTCATTTCTTGAGCACATATGGTTGAAAGAATGCACGGACTTCCAGGAAACATCCTCTGACCTCCATGAGCTTGCTGGGGACACAAACACCTAAAATAAACAAATGTAAAGATAGCAAAGTAAAATACAGAATTCGCTTTGGTAAAGATAGCATGAAAATACGTGACGTGTTCTGCATTTTACTTTTTAACTTTTTAAAAGGTTTATTGGGTTTTAATTTTATGTGTATGGCCTCTCTCTCTCTCTCTCTCTCTCTCTCTCTCTCTGTCTCTCTCTCTCTCTCTTATGTGTATCTCTGTGCACTGGGTCTGCAGTGTTCATGGAGGCCAGAAGAGGGCATCAGAGCTCCTCAGACTGGAGTTACAGACAGCTGTGAGCTGCCATGGGGGTGCTGAGAATTGAAACTCCCCCGCACCGCACCCCCCCCCCCCCACAATCTCTGAAAGAGCCGGCCAGTGATCTTTACCCCTGAGCTATCTCTCCAGCCCTGTGGTCTTTATTTTAAATAATAGGCGATAAAATAAAACCGAGCTGGGTGTGGTAGCACACAGTGCCTGGAAGGCTGAAGTAGTCTGAGGCTCAGCAGGGATGGGGTGAGTTAGTTAATGACCAGGTGAGTGAAGAGACATCAGAACCAAATGAGCAGCTAATTTCAGTAGGAATGAGAGTTGGGGAGGGAGACAAGGGGACATGTTTGTGTGTGTGTGTGTGTGTGTGTTACAACTCATAACAGTAGCAAAATTACAGTTATAAAGAAGCAACAATAAAAATGTTATGGCTGGGGGAGTCACCACATGTATTGGACTGTATTAAAAGGGTCACAGGTTGAGAAACACTGACACACAGAGTTCCAGAACAGCCAGAGCTACACAGCAAGACCCTGTCTCTAACTGGGTTGTGGTGGTGCACCCCTTTGGCCCCCTTGGGAAGCAGAGGCAGGCAAATCTCTATGAGTTCCAGGTCAGTCTGGTCTACAAATCAAGCTCTAGGAGAGCCAAGGTTACACAGAGAAACCCTGCCTGGAAAAAAACAAAACAAACAAAAGCAAGAACCAAACAATAGTAGGTGGACCTCTGGGTTCAAGGCAGCCTGGGAGAGAGAGAGAGAGAGAGAGAGAGAGAGAGAGAGACAGAGAGAGAGAGAGAGAGAGAGACAGAGAGAGAGAGAGAGACAGAGAGAGACAGAGAGAGACAGAGAGAGACAGAGAGAGAGAGAGAGAGAGAGAGAGAGAGAGAGAGAGAATGTTCTAGGACAGCCAGAGCTATACAGAGACACCCTGTCTCAAACAAAACAAACAAACAAACAAAAAGGGGGTTTGAATAGAGGACCCCTCTCTCTTAGCTGCTGGTCAGGGAGCCCCCTAGAAGCCCCATAAACATCACAGGATTTTACCATTGCCCTTGTTTGCACACCATGGGTATATAATAAGACCCAAGTGCTAAGACATCACACACTGGCTTGCAGGATAGACAAGTCATATTGGAACTTCAAACCTGGTCAAAAGCCTACAGCTGGTGAGGTCCCAGGCCCTGGGAGGAACCTGGTATAGATGTTGTGCTACCTGGCAGAGCTGTTAAGTTGCCCTTCTGAATATCTAAGTCTGTCCCTACAGATCAGAGCTATGCTCAACCTTGGTCAGAGAAGCTGTTTCTGCTGAGGGCAGCTATTACTACAGATTCACTGAGGACAGTGCTCAAGCCCTGACTTCATTATCTGTCTCAACTCCCTCACCGAGGCTCAGGGGAGCCCTGAGGAGGAGGGAGAGGAAGGAATATAAGAATCAGAGAATGAGTAGAGAGATTTGAAATGCTGCCTTCTGGACATGATATACGTAGCTGGTGCACTCATGAGCTCACGTCAGCTGTGGTGACATGCCAAACATCAAACCAGTGAGATTTCCAGTGGGAATGCGGTGGGGTTTGGGGGTTCAGGAAGCTCTACCCCTGATAAAGAAACTATGGACAGCTGATGGTCCTGGGAAGGGAGAGTCATATGTTTTCCCTTGTGGACATGGCCCCTGGTTGGTTGCCCATGTTACAATGGTCCCACATCTGTGTGCACACAGGCAGTGCTGATTGGCCTATGTGGGTTATAAAATAAAAAAGGGTGGGATACTAGAGAGATGGTAAAAGAACACTGGCTGCTCTCACCTAGGACCCAGGTTCAGTCCCAGCATTCACAATGTGGCTCACAACCATCTGAAGCTCCAGTTCTGTGGATCCAGTGCCCTCTTCTGGCCTCTGTGAGGACGACACACTGGGTACCTAGACACACAGGTAGTCAAAAACACTTATTCACAGACATGTTTTGTTTTCTGAGACACTGTATTCTCTGTGTAGCCTTGGCTGTCCCAGAACTCACTCTGTAGACCAGGATGACCCTGAAGTCACAGAGATCTACCTGCCTCTGCCTCCTGAGTGCTGGGATTAGATGCATGAACCAGCTTAAAAAAATTATTAAGAGCCAATAGGAGAGATTTGGCATGTAAAATGTCTCTGATTAGATTGTGTTTGAGATATAAAAATGGTAAGTTTTCACACATTTCCCCCTACAAGGATCAATCTTCACCTGCCTGATTGAGAATATAGATATTCTCAATCATATATATATACATACATACATATATATATCCTTCAACAAACCATCCACTCACTGTCCCCTATCCTGCTTGTGGGTCAGAGGGGAGCTACAGGATATGCCCCTGTAGTCAATGACTTCCAAAAGGTGCTCTGTCTAATGGCACAGTTAGTATTTCCGCTCCACGGCCCATTTGACCATCCTACCAGTCATTCGTCATTCCCAGCCCGCCTTGAGTTGATGAAGAGTGGAGGGAACACATCTTCAAAACCAACGTTGATGTTTTTAATTTGAAAACGTAAACTACAGACTTTTTCTTGCTTCCTGGCCCCGCCGTTGGCAGCCGGAGCCTGGGCGTGATGTTGTCTGCTTCCCACTTACTTTAATTAATCCCCAGAACACAGGGTCTGTCTGAAGTGGTCCTCGGGCATTGACAGGGATCCACTCAAATCTCCTAGCATGCACAATGGCCCTGCATTCTTATCTTGTTTCCACTGGCCGAAGCTCTCTTTTGACTCTCAGAGAAGGGACCGACAAGCCTTACTCGGGAATTCGGTGGCTTTGTGGTCTCACGGAGTGGGAGAGCTTTGTCTCCATCTCCTCCCCGGCTCTCAAAATACTTCCTCCCAACTGGATGGACTGCTGTTCGTTCCAAAAGGTTTAGAGGAATTCAGAGTATATGGATAAGACCCTGGGTGGAAGAGGAAGAGCTCACCACCCCAGGGACGGAAACTCGTTAAGCCCCCATCCCAGACCCTATCTAGACTCCACTCCTGGCTCCTGGTGTTCGCAAGAACAAAGTGGGGCGAGGCATCTTCTGTCTGCTCTGAGCTCGTAAAATGAATCCTGCCTCGGGAAGGAAGTGGATGGCCCATGTGTTTTAAGACTCAGAGGAAAAGAACAGATGGGCTCCTTTGGCTATAAACGGACACTTGGTTTTCTCAGAAGACCCCGTGACTCAGATGATTAAGGACTGTGTAGGTCTGGTGGCGGGCGCTATCAATGAGGAATCTTCTAGAAAAAGCATAATGAAGTACATTGTGAGATACTGTTGTCAAGAGGATCTTGATTTCACTGGAAACAGAGGTCCCGGGCCAGGATTGAAGGTGAAGTCTCACTATGTATATACCAGGTGGTCTTGAATTCAGAGATCCACCCACCTCTGCCTCTGCTGAGATCAAAGACATTCACAGCCATGCCCTGCCAGTACCAGGGATTGAATCCAGAATACCAGGTAGATTCCCTCATTTCTTAGCTTTTATTTTGAGAGGGGATTTTATGAACTCATGCAAACGGGCCTTGAGCTTACTATGCTCAAATGGCTGGATTGAGCGGCCTGTGCCACACCGGCCCATTTTCTTACTTAAAGAGTCTTTCCTGGTCTAGGGAGATGGCTCAGCGGTTAAGAGCACTGACTGCTCTTCCAGAGGACCTGAGTTCACATTCCTGGTAACCACATGGTGGCTCACAACCATCTGGAATGGGAGCTGATGCCCCCTTGTGGTGTGTCTGAAGATAGCAACAGTGTGCTCAGATACATAAAGATAAATAAATAAATAAATCTTAAAAAAAAAAAAAAAGGAGTCTTTCCTTCTTCCTGCCCAGGCAATGGGTTGGTGGGTGCCAGTCAACAATGGGGGGGGGGGGCAGCTGATCCTGAAACAATATAGCCCAATGGTTTGTGTCCTTTGTGTGTATTTTCATGCGTTGGCATACATTTGCATGTCATATTATAAGATCATATAGCATATATGGAAATATGCATGCCGACTGCATGTGAATATGCCGTCCTGTGTAAAGTATGTGATGCAGACAGGTGTCTAAGGGGTCCTAGACGCAGTCTCTCACAGAGACAAGGCTGTGACTGAGGTAACGCTGAGTGCTGATGTCTAGCTGGTCTATAGCTCTGAAGATCCTACCCAGGGTAGAGCCTTTTCAGTTTTTTGTTTTGTTTTGTTTGTTTGTTTGTTTGTTTGTTTTGAGACAGGGTCTAACTATGGTTAGCCCTCTCATAGAGATCTCCCTGCCTCTCTTCCTTTGGCACCCTAAACATTACTATGTTGACACTTCTGAAACTGGTCTCTCATAAAATGAATGTATAATCCTACCTAGTCCATGTAAAAGACACACAATGCAGGTATTTTACTTACAAGCCTAGACTGGGCAGGTGTGGAACTATTCTAACATATTCCCCAGCTATAAAGTCCCTTGTTATTTGCTGTCTTTCCGGGTCATGTGCTCACGACCCATCTCCTATCATGGCCGCCTCTCCCACTTTCGTCTTCTTTCTTCTCTTCCCTTCATCGACCTGCAACCCCCTCACTAGATCCTCAAGTCCCACCACTCTCCCTCCACTACCCAATCACAGCTTCTAGCCTTTTATTGACCAGTTAAATTAGGGAGCAAGGTTCATATAGCATCACTTAGTATACTTGAGGAGCTCTTCCACATTTTAGCATCAGAATACAAGCAGCATCAGGCCAAACCACTGCAGTCCCTTAAAGGCTAAAGAGAGATGCTTAAAGGATATCTTAGGGTTTTTATTGGTGTGAAGAGACACCGTAACCATGACAACTCTTATGAAGGGAAGCATTTCACTGGGGCTGGCTTACAGTTCAGAAGGTCTTTATCGTCACAACAGGAAGCATGGTGGCACGCAGGCAGATATGGTGCTGGAAAGGGAGCTGAGAGTTCTACATGAGATTGGCAGACAACAGAAAGAAACACCAGGGGCTGGAGAGATGGCTCAGTGGTCGAGAGCACTAACTGCTCTTCCGGAGGTCCTGAGTTCAAATCCCAGCAACCACATGGTGGCTCACAACCATCCATAGTGAGATCTGACGCCCTCTTCTGGTGTGTCTGAATACAGCTACAGTGTACTTACATATAATAAATAAATAAATAAATAAATCTAAAAGGAAGGAAGGGAGTGAGGGAGGGAGGGAGGGAGGGAGGGAGGGAGGAAAGAAGGAAGGAAGGAAGGAAGGAAGGAAGGAAGGAAGGAAGGAAGGAAGGAAGGAAGGAAGGAAGACAGACCAGGCTTGGTTTGAGCATCTGAAACTCCAAAGCCCATCCCCAGTAACACACATCCTCTAACAAGGCTTCACCGCCTGTACTGGCTAGTTTTGTGTCAACTTGACACAGCTGGAGTTATCACAGAGAAAGGAGCTTCAGTTGAGGAAATGCCTCCATGAGATCCAGCTGTGGGGCATTTTCTCAATTAGTGATCAAGGGGGAAAGGCCCCTTGTGGGTGGGACCATCTCTGGGCTGGTAGTCTTGGGTTTTATAAGAGAGCAGGCTGAGCAAGCCAGGTGAAGCAAGCCAGTAAAGAACATCCCTCCATGGCCTCTGCGTCAGCTCCTGCTTCCTGACCTGCTTGAGTTCCAGTCCTGCATCCTTTGGTGATCAACAGCAGTATGGAAATGTAAGCCGAATAAACCCCTTCCTCCCCAACTTGCTTCTTGGTCATGATGTTTGTGCAGGAATAGAAACCCTGACTAAGACACTGCCTAATGCCACTCCCTAAGCATTTAAATATGAGTCTGTGGGGGCCCTTCTTGGTCAAACCACCACAAGGGATTAAGATCACTTGTTACTCTTGAAGGGAACAGTCTGTTGTATGGTTCCCAGAGCCCATAGTATGGCTCACCACTAACTGTAACTCCAGTTCCAGAGGATCCGATACCCTCTTTTGGCCTCTGCAGTCTACAAACACATATGTGGTCTATGGGCAAAACACATATTTATTATAGCATGTGTCTAAAATCTAAAATCTAAAACACTGGAACTCAAACCCAAACCAACCCAGAATCTAATTCCTTAGCCCAGCCAGCATAAGGGCACAAGGTTATAACCACACTTAGGAGGTGAAAGAGGGAGGCTGTGTGTGCTCCAGGCCAGTCTGGTCTACATAGTAAGAGCTTGTCTCATAAACCATACCAAAATAAAATAAAACCCTAAAGATGTCAAAGGAAACCCAGAGAATTATGGAGCCATAGGAACTGAGGCTAGAAGCACATCCCAAGAACACATAAGGGCCAATAGGGTTCAGGAGGACCCCAGAAAGTGACCTCATGATCTTGAGCAGTTTGGGCACGGTGCCAGCTTCATGGAAAGGCTTCGGGGCTATGAGATTCATCCTCAGCCTGGTTTTTCCTGGATTAGATTTGTTTTTGTTGATCCTGTTACTGTGACTTTTTGACTTTTGGTGGAAACGGGGAATGGCTATATATTAATTCTGAGAAATGGATTGGGAGCCAGTCACTAGGCATCTGTATACTATCAGCTGACTCACAGTCCACTACAGAAGAGCGTGGGCGTGGGAGGCAGATCTCAGGTGTGCCTTGTGATAACCCCCGATTCAGGGCTGCTCTGCTCAAAGCGGGAGACAGTCTTCTTGTGTCTTCCCTTAGCTTGTTCTGTGCCTGGGTGGGTCAGAGGTCAACCTTGGGCGTGAATCTTCAGTGGTCCAACTGTTCTGTTGGCTTTTTGAGGCAGGGTCCCTCACTGGCTTGAGACTCTAGGAGTAGGTTAGACTGACTGGCCTGGGAATTCCAGAGATTCACCTGTCTCTGTCTCCCTGGTACTAGGATTACAAATGCCTGGCACCGGGTCCAGATGTTTTAAGTGGATCCTGGATCTCAAACTCAAGTCTCCAGGTTTCTCTGTATAGCCCTGGCTGTCCTGGAACTCACTTTGTAGACCAGGTTGGCCTCGAACTCAGAAATCTGCCTGCCTCTGCCTCCCGAGTGCTGGGATTAAAGGCGTGCGCCACCATGCCCAGCAAGTCTCCAGGCTTTTAAGGCAACAACTGCTTTACTGAGGGAAACATCTACACTTGTTTTTATAGGTTGTTTGTTTGTTGTTGTTGGTTTTTTTTTTTTTTTTGACAGTCTTTTACGTAGCCAAGGCTAGCCTTCAATTCACAGTTCTTCTGTTTTTGCCTCCCTTGTGCTGGAATTTTTATTTTTATTTTTTAATTCCTAAAAATGACTTCTAAGTCCTGTGGGCTGGCAAGATGGCTAAGAAGTTAGAGATGCCTGTCACCAAGCCTGACACCCTGAGTTCAATCCCCGAGACCCACATGATGGAAGGAGAGACCTGACTTCTGCAAGCTGTTCTCCAACCTCCATAAGCATATCATGGTGTGTACATATGCATGAAACACCACACACACACACACACACACACACACACACACACACACCATGCATGTGTAAATAAATAAATGTAATAGAAAACAATAACTTAAAGCAGTATGAGTAGCCTATAGGCATGAGCAATAGCTACAACTGCTTCCAAGTGTATCTAGACTTGTGACTTTGTAACATGACTCTGTCATCTATAGAGTTCACACTTGAGAACTATGTATCAAGTTATGTATTTTTTTTTTTATGGGGCTTGGGAGAAGGCTCAGTAAAATGCTTATCACATAAGCCTGGGGGTCAGAGTTCAGAACCTCAGCATCCAGGTAAAACTCTGGTGGGCATGGTCGCTGCTTACAATCACAGCACTCATAATGAAGAAACTGGAGATCCCCGGGCAAGAACTGGTGAGAACTGGGTTCATAAGGGACTCTGTCTGCCTCAAGAGTTAAAATGGAGACAGATTGAGGAAGAACCTGAATCTCAAATCTGGATTTGCACATGTATGCACACACACACACACACACACACACACACAAACATGTTTACACATAGGCACACATAAGCAATCTCTCTTAATGTTCTAATGTAGCTTACAACCTTATGTAAGAGCACACTCGCAGCTGTCCTTGGCTACTTGTGTGCTTCAGGGTAGACCTATGTGGGACTTTTAATTTTCATTTATGTATGTGTAGGGGGTGGGTGGGTGAGACAGATAGACAGAAAGACAGACAGACAGGCAGGCAGATAGAGGTGGGGATGACATCAGAGGACAACTTTTGGGAATGGCTTGTTGTTTTCTGCCTTTTTTTTTTTTAAAAAAAAGCAGGATCTTTCTCGTTTCTGCTTGCCCGGCTGTGTACCCAAGGCTAGCTCGCCTAAGATCTTCCAAGTGACTCTCTCTCCCATCTCTGCCTCCCATTTCCTCCGGGGAATGCTGGGATTATACACGTAGGGTCCTCCTGCAGCTGGCTTCTCCTGTGGGTTACAGGATCCCAAGGCAGATCATTGAACTAGTACAGTACTTGCTTGTAGAGATCAAAAATAATTATAATGCCCAGTGCCTGCAGTCCCCACCCGCTCCCCAACTCTGATTCAACTGATCTGTGGGGAGCCCACGTAGGAAGGCTTGAAGCCTCTCCTGGTGAATCTAAGATGAAACACCCCCAAGACCCCTTCTGCTTCCCTCTCCTCTTCTCTTCTAAGACCAAGGCTAACCTTGAACTTGATATCTAGCCAAGGCCTTGAACTCCTGTTCTTCCTGACTCCACATCCTGAGTACTGGAATCCCATGGCCAGCTTTTGAATGGCCATGTTAGACAGAGGGTCTGTATGCATGGAATGGTTGTGACCCTGCACCTATCTGAGAGCTGGTGTCTCTTTAGATTTGTGCTCTGTGTTCTTGCTGGCTGAGGGGGCCTTTAACCCCCCACACCCCCAGAATACTGAGCCATCTGGCCTAGGTTAGCCTAGCCTAACCCTCCCACCCTTCCATGACCTTATCATCTCTGCCATGAGTGAGTTTGCCAACTAGGAGTGGCAGTCACAAATAAACAAAAACAGGGAGATGAATCCTGTGCACTTTAGGGCTCCCGGATCCACTTGATGCCATCAGATACCAGCCTGTTTGCTTTTGAGCGAGGTCTATAAAACTGAATCCCTTGACTGACCATTGTTCTGTTGTCTTTCGGGGCAAGGGGGCATGCTTCCTGTTTCCCCACAGCATGCTGACCAGGAAAGACATGAAGTAAAGGGCAAGAGGTCTGGGGGTGGAGGCCCGACTGTTTCTGTGTGTGCATGAGACCATATTAAGCAGATAGAGACGCAGGCCCACAACTACAATAATAACAGCTTCCGTCAAGCTCCCTGAGTATCAGCCCCAGGGCTCTGGGCTCTATCCATGTCATCTCCCTATGACCCTATAAAGCAAAGATAGTTTTATTGGTTTTTTTTTCCCCCTCCAGTGTTGTAGATCAAACCCAGGGCCTTGTTCAGGCCAGGAGAGTTCTCTGCCCCTGAGCTACACCCCAACTTGAGCGGTCTTGTTTTAAGAGGAGAGAACTGAAGACTCTAGAGAGTTTAATCGCTTTCTAGGGCCACATAAATCAAAAGCAAACTGGGGAGTTAAAGACACCAATATCTGACTCCAAGGCAGGTGGCGCAGCATAGTTATTTATATAATTCCAGCTCCGGGGAAGCAGAGGGAGAATTAGAGAGTTCTAGGCTAGGCTGGGTTACATAGGGAGACTCTGGCTTAAACAAGGCAAAACCAAACCAAACAAAAATTAGAGCCCCCAAATTTTACTCTTTGCAGTGGGGTGGGTTGTCACGAAAGGCTTTGTCAGATTCCCATCTTACAATTCTGCTTAGTTTTATCTCTGAATACACACGCGTCCATTGTCGCCTTGATATTTTTGCATGTTGAGCGAGTGGTGGTTTTGGAAGAACACGAGGGGCTGAGCAAACCCCCGGCTGGACAGGGTTTGTGGAAGCACAAAGGTTAATGACCTGCAACACAAATTGGCTGGCTGGAGCGGTGGTCTCTCTGCCCCTGGGGCTTTGTCCCTGCCCTTCTCTCCTTTGCCGAAGGGCCTTGTTCCGTGGGGACAAAACAAACAGGGGCTGTCAGGACCGAATTGGCCTCTTCAGCCACACAATGAGAAGTGGGAGTGGGAACAATTACTCCAGACACAGCCCCGAGGTTTACCTAAATTATCTGGGTAATTGCCTCCATTTTAAGCTTGGATTTGGGCTCTGAAAATCCTGGAGCTTCAAAATGATAAATAATGAGGTTCTCATTGAGGCCAAAGTCGAGAGGGGGCTGGGGGCAGAGGGGGACAGAGAGGCAGTCTTGGGGGGAGGGGGGACTTGTGGTGAGGTCTTGTTTGGGTGGGAAAGCTTGCCTGGTTCACGGAGAGTCTTCCAGCCTCAGTTTCCTGGGCTGGTCCTCAAAAGTGGGGGGGGGGGGTCACTTGGAAATGGGGGTGGGGGAGAAAAGGGGAAAAGAGAAACTGAGGAGAAAGGTGATCAGAGGTGTGGGGGGAGGGAAGGGGAGGGAGGGGAGGGAAGGGGAGGGAGGGGAGGGAAACAAGACAAGAAAGAATGGGAATAAAAGAAAGAAAAGAAAGGAAGAGACAGGGGTGGAGAGGGAAAAGAGAGGTGAAGAAGTCAAGGACAGCTCTTGGTGTGCCCTGACTTTGTATAGGATGAAGTATTAGCTTCAGAAAGGAATAAACATCCCCTGTCTCCTCCACACAGCCTGAAAATAAGTGTATACGTGTACATGTATACACACACACACATACAAATGCACACATGCACACACATGCATACACAGATACACATACACATGCACAATGCACACATGCATACGCATGCACACACATATACACAGACACACATACACATGCACACATGGGCACATGCATACAAACATGCACCCATGTGCACACACATGCACACATGCATACACAGACACACATACATGCTCACGCACATGCATACACAGACACACATACACATGCACACACACATACACACACAGGCATGCACACAGACACATGCATACACGCACATAATGCACATGCATGTGTGCACTCACACACACACAGAAACATCCCAGGGAGCTTTAGCCTTTGTCTCCCAGCTTCAAGCTAAATGGATCACTCTTGTTCCATCTCCCACCCTCCTTGATCAACCTTTAGCTGGGTTGTTTTCAACAGAACACAATGTGCAAGTGAGTGAGCGTGGTCAGGTTTCATTTGAACTTGACTGAGTAGTTCTATGTGTGTACTGTTCATTGAGAAAAAAATTTCCTTCCATTCCAAGGGTGGTGGTGCATGCCTTTAATCCCAGCGTTCAGGAGGCAGGGGCAGAAGGATCTCTGTGAGTTTGAGGGCAACCTAGTCGGGAGAGAGAGAGAGAGAGAGAGAGAGAGAGAGAGAGAGAGAGAGAGAGAGAGAGCCTGTTTTTTAAAAGGGCAAAACAAAACAAACGTCCCTCATGCATCTGGAAGGTAAAGTGGAGGGTTCTGGTCCGCACCAATCACCCTAGTGCTTAGGATGAGGACCCGAGGCTCTGAGGCGAGCTAGGCAGTATAGTGATGCAGTCTCTAAAATGAAACTTGATCTATTGTCCCCAAATCAAAATAAAACTGTAAGCAAGGGGCTGGAGAGATGGCTCAGCAGGTAAGAGCACTGACTGCTCTTCCAGAGGTACTGAATTCAAATCCCAGCAACCACATGATGGCTCACAACAACCGTAATTAGATCTGATGCCCTCTTCTGGTGTGTCTGAAGTCAGCTACCATGTACTTATTCATTATTATAATAATAAATAAATCTTTGGCCCAAAGCGAGCAGGGACTGGGCAAGCAGAGTCGTCTGGAGCGAGCAGGGTTGACCGGAGTGAACAGAGGTCCTATATTCAATTCCCAACAACCACATGAAGGCTCACAACCATCTGTATAGCTACAGTGTACTCATATACATAAATAAATAAATCTTAAAAAAAAAAACTGTAAGCAGGGCTGGGGACTTGGCTCAGTTAGCAAGGTGCTTGCCCTAGCACACATGCACAAGCTCTGGGTCTCATCCCTAGCACCACGTAAACTGGGTATGGTAGCAAATGCCCATGATCTAGCACTTGAGACATGGAAGCAGAAGGATAGAGTTCAAAATCATCACCAAATCGGAGGTCAGCCTAGACTATGGGAGACCTTGCCTTCGAACCAACTAACCAATCAACCAAATGTAACCTTCCTTATCAGTGTGAAAGCAAGTGGTGGGTACTGTCAGCCTGTAGGTCATGTCCTGTCCACCCTGTCAGTGTCTCCTTGTGCCCACAGGGAGAACAACAAGGCGTGCTAGAGAGACAAATGGTTTGAAGCAAAAGGAGAAACCGGGATGCAGAGGGTAATCTTTTATATTGAACACTCCTACAGGAAACCTTTTTTTTTTTTTTTTTTTTTTTTTTTCCGGCTGGCCCATCATGAACCAGGACTGGACAGGAGTCCCAGCCCAGTCCTGAAGTTCAGCAAAGGCATTCTGGATGAAGTGCCAATGATGACCTCAAGAGGGCGTGCCTGAGGGACTCGGACTCAAGCAGTGGCTCCTAACCAGGGCTGATGCTGTCAACGTGGTTCAGGGCAGCATCCAAAGACATCTTAGGTTGTCTCCCAAAGCGTCTGTCTAGTGGGCAGATACCAGAGCTAAATGGCACTACCCCTTCCTGAATTCATAGACAGGACATCCCTGAGCTCATAGAACCAGCCAGTTGTCACCAGTGCCCAAGTTTGAAACCTAGGCTGAGGGAGCACTGGGAGAAGGAAGGTGACAATTTGGCCTTGAAATAGCTTGCTTCTGAAGAGTCGGGTGGCGTGCAGTTGAGAAAGGAGAGGCCAGGTCACTCCTGTCCGAGGAGGCCACTGAAGATGATGCTGTTCTATGATCATAGGACTTTTTGAAACGTGCTTCCGAGCAGGACTTTGGGATCATTCCCACTATTGGATAACTGGTAAGTTTGAGGTGAAGCAGACAGTGAATTTGATGAGCTCCAGATACGAGGATTGTGAAAGAGGGAGTCAAGGATAATCATTTAGAGACATCCACAGGAACCCAGTGGTCCAAGGACAGCTTAGAGACAATGAGCAGAAAGGTACAACCTGGGCATCATTCATCCTACAAGACCGTCATCTTCATCCTCACACAAGCTCCAAAAATTCTCTGCCATCAAGTTACATGCTGGTCCTTGGAGTATTTTAATTATCTAATAAATCGATAAAAATAATTAAATGACAAAATTAATAACTAAATCAATTAATCATAATAAAAATAATTAATAGAATAATTTAATTAACAAGTATGTATACAATGTATGTGAGTGTAAGCATGTGGATATAGCTCAGAGGACAGATTCTGGGAGTTTGAGTCTCCTTGCAGCTTATGAAGTACCCCAGGCTGGCCAGACTGTGACTTTCAGTTCTGACCTCCACTCCCACGCCCCATCTCCCCGTAGGAGTGCTGTGAGCTCAGATACATTCCTCCACATCCGACTTTTAAAAACGTGTCTTCTGAGGTTCACACTCAGCTGCCAAGCTTGCTCTGCCGGCACTATACACTCACCTCATGGCATAAGAGATGTTACACAACTTGATCAAGGTACCAAAGCAATATTGTAGCAAGGTACAAAAACAGGTCCTGTTGTTTTTATTCTACATCGTATCTTTGTGCCTCAGTACCATGTTTCCCTCCTTCCCTTACTTTATTTTTGTGCAACTTGGCATAGAATCTAGGGGCAAGCTCTACCATCCACCCCCAGCCCTCTTTCTTATTTTTAAGAGACTTGTTCTCTGCATTCGAAAAATCTCCGTGAACTTCTCCGGTGCAACCAGCAGATGGCAGCAAAGGAGCGGCTTAGCGAAGCCATGGGCGCCTGACTCACGCTGGCCGCAACTGCTCATAGCTTTTTCCCAAGGGAAGAACCCAGAAGCAGCTCAGGTAGAGTGCAGTTGTCGGTTGCCCGGTCCTGTTTTAACCTGAAGAAATCGAGAAGCGCCAGGAGGGTGCCGCTCCCATTCCAGTCATCTCCAAAGTGGTCCTGTTTAAAGACAGAGCAAAGGACCTGTATCCTCATCATCTGGAGAGGCAGACACCTACCTACACTTTATGACCTGCCTTCAAGAAAATCCTGGGGGCAGGCTCGGAGTGGAAGAGAGGTTGGTGTGGCATTTGTCTTGAGAAATGGGTGGTGTCTGGTGGGCAGGCTGGAGTCTCTTGAGTCAAGCAGGCAGCTTCCGATTTCATGGATGGTATTTTTGAAACAAATCTTGGGGCTGAGCAGGATACAGCCGGGCTGAGCTTACTCGTGGGGTAGCGAAGAGGCCTTCCTCCCCAGTAATCAGAAGGAAATAAAGAAAAACGGACCATAGATGTCCCCTTTGTTTCCTGAGCGTTTCTTTAGATGGTCATGGATTTTTTTTTTTTATGATAAGTCAAAAATTACACAGTAGTGGAGAAAGGTAGAAAACACACCCAGGCTAGCCTCTACCTTCTTCCTAATTCGAGGTCCTCTGTGCAGGCTTGGCTTGGGGGGGGGGGAGCCAATTACATATCACTGAAAGTGTTCCTGCGTTTTTGTTTTTTCTCATCTTTGCTCTGACTTCTATACAGGTGTTCCCCCAGGCCCCAGAGTAGCCTTCCTCCAACATCCACACAGGTATTTCCCAAAAGCCAACCCCACCCCACCCCACCCCTCATGTATGTCTTAGTGGAGAAAGTTTGGGATCCCAGAACTTGGAAGAGTCTGACGCAAGAGCACTGAGATTTGGTGGGGAGAGGGGTCCACGTGGGATGCAGGAGAAAAGGCTGTCATCAAACAAGATACCATCAAACAGAAAACTAGAATGTCCTGAGAGGGTTGGAGGGGGCATGGAGCAGAGGAAACCTGGCTAACCTTGACAGTATGGTGAACATTGAAGCCACATCCCCCCCACTCCACCCAGTCCCAAGCCGGGACCCCAGAAATCTCCCCACAAAAGGGCCTCCCCTACAGTTTCCTATACCTTCCACCCTGGCCTCTAGTGAGAAGTAATTTTGTTTTATGAAAAGTAGTTGCTTTTTATTGCCTGGGATAGCCTAGAGAGGGTGACCCTCCCAACAGGAAATTAACAGAGAACTCATTGAGGGTGATAATGACTGCTCATAATCATTCGGCTGATAAGTTAATATAACTGATTAATCAACTAATTATACAGTGCCCGAACACACCTACTTCCTTCAGCCTTCCCATTTAAAATAAGCAGGCTAAGACCAGGCGCTACGAGTGGGAAGTGGGAAGTGGGGAGTGGGGTGTGTGTGTGCTAAAGTTAAATTTAACCTAGGCAAGCCCCAGGCTGAAGGCACCATCTTAAATCTTAAGTCCAAATGTTCCTAAACCCCATTGGTTATTGTCCCCTGAGCAGTGTGTGAGTAGGTCATTGGTTAGGATCACACATCTCCGAGAATCTGAACTTCTACTGCCCTTTCAGAAGGCTGTGCACATGTAAACTACATTTTCTGTGTAATTTTCACGGGCTCCTCAAAAAATAGCCCTATAGAATAGCCAGTGAGCTCAGAGTAGCTGACCTTGGGGAGAGCAGGCTGGGCTGGGCCGATAGAGGGGTTGCTTTTCCTGTGTGGTGGCTCCTGAGTTGTTTGGTTATGGCACTGTCTTTCCAAACCTGCTCTTCCCAAGGCTCTCTGCCAGATTGGGAGAACTGGGAGATAGCTAGAGCTACTGCCAGGGTGAAGAATGCCTCTTCTAGGCACAGAGAGATTTAAAAAAAAAAAATCCTACAAGATGCTGGTTCTGGGGACTGAGATAAATGAATGACAGCCCCACAAAGGTGACCGGAAGGAAGGAAGGTCTACCCGAGGGTCAGTTTGGTGTCCATAGTGTCCTTGACACTTGGAGACTTTGGTGAGGCCAAGAAAAATGCTGGTGTGAAAGAATACAAGTCCAGGGTTGGCTCTGGGGTCCTGGGGAGGACAAACCACCGCTCTGGGGACCAGACAACTCAGCAATCCGAAACCAGAGCCCAGGTCATTAGCAGGAAACCAAAGTGCCGGGGTATCGAATTTCTAAAAGTGCCAATACTGGGCTGCCTGGGATCCTAGCACTGGTGCAGCTGGTGGTAGGGGCATGTGAAAAACCAGATGGCACCATCAGTCGGTACCCTGTTCTAAAGAATTCTTTCCGGTCCCCCTGGTTTTGTCTCCTATTCCTGAGGCTTAGACCAAAGCTGGGAGACAAGTCTTCAGTTTGGGTCCTCTGCACCTTATGGGGGTGGGGGTGGGGGAATGTGTGTGGCCTACAATCGCCCAGGGGCTGGTCCTCTGTCTAAGATCTCTGGCTTCTCAGCAGAACCCTGGTTTTTACTCCCTTTCTGTCTCTTGCAATTAAAGTCACATCGATGCGATGCAAATAGAGGACCTGAAAGGAAAAACAAAAACAAAAACAAAAAAAAAACCCAAAACCTGCATTTGCAGAGGTTTCTAGAAAAGGAACAGAACAAACTAGCAAAGTATAAACACGATCTTCCCAGAATCCCCACCTGCAGAGCCTGTGTCTGTGTCTGTCCAGCTCTAGGCCTTTGCTCCTGGCTAAAGAGAACAACTGTAGACTCTGGGGATCCCAAGGGGCATCTGAGCCTGGGAGCCTAGGACACTCAGCTTCGTCCCTGATCTGCCAGAAAGAGGAAGCCAGGATATAAACCTTGGGCCTGCTTGACTAACCACTCTAGTATTTGGTTGAGGACGAATTAATCCCTTCTACCTGGCATCCACAGGGCCTCAACCTCCAAGTCTTCACCTGGAGAGAAAGAAGTCCTGATTCCAAATCAAAGCCCTACTTTGACAATTGCACCATGGGATTCACACCAAAATTACAATCCTGACCTCTGAAGAATGGAAGCAGCCGATCCCCAAGCCGACCCACAATTTCTCTGTATCCGGGACTGCAGGTAGGGACACCTGAGTTAGGAAGAAAGGTTGTGTTCTGGGGCGCCAGCAGAGCTCAGGTTAACGACTTTAATCTGCCTGCGTCTGCGTACTGGCGCTTTCTACCACGGGGCCTGAAAATCGAACGCCCTTTACAGGGTTAATCGTGCGAGTGACTGAGGTCACTTCGTGGGTGCTTTCCCCAAGTGCACCAGGCCAGAGCGCGCACGCGTTCCCCCCTTGCAACGCCATCAATTTCTATCGTGGTTATTCTGTGTGCTTTGAACACCCACATCTGCAACATATATTTCTTGATTATACGCATCTTGATTATAAAACAACCGAGTGCGTTTTACATCCGGAACTGTCTCGCAAATGAAACTCCTAAATCCAAATTGGAAGGGACGTCCGCAGATGGAGCACACACAAGAACACGCAAACACACACATGGCTTTCTAACACCTGTGGGCCCCTGGGCTCGGAGTACCAGCATCCCACCGCTCCTTGTAGGTACCGACTTCTATGGCTTCATCTAGACAATATTAGGCCACTCCTGGGGGAACGCTGGGGGGGGGCACACAAATACTCCCCCATAGCTATTTTCTTGGCTGGCTGCCAAGAGCCCAAGTTTAGAAGCCGGCGAGGCAGAAAGTGTGCTGACGGCAAGGTTACAAGCGGTCTTATAGAGCCTCAAGGAGCCTGTCTGTTGGCTTAGGGGAAAGGTCAGATCTCTGGTTTTCCTCGAATGGAATTTTTTGAAAGGCCTCTACCTACTTCGAAACTTTCACCCATGCATAGGTGGATCTTAGGACAGTTCAGGTTCAGAGAGAGACTCTGTACAAGCCTACACACCGTACACCCCTCGCTAGTTACTACAGGACAACCTAGACCGGGGGCAGGGGGGCTGACTGCAGGGTCACGACCCCTGCCTGTGCCCAAGCACGCCCTTCGGCCCCTGCAATTAGCGCCAGGAGGTCAGGAAGAACCCGGACGCCTCTACCCACAGCTCTAAAGCCCAGCGAAGGTGACCTCAGCCCCTCCCGTCCGGTCTCAGACGCCAGCGCAGCCTGGAGCCGATCTTCCCCACTGGCGGGCTGGTGGGCGGGCGCCCGGAGGGTTCTAACCGGTACCAGCATTCATGACCTTATATCCACGGATCTCCAAGGCACTCCAGCCCTGCAGGTCCCCCAGCACTGCGGGGATGGGAGTCGCAAGGGGGGCTGGTGGTTGCAAGAACTCTGGTCTTCCTTTGTCCCTGTAGACGCGGCCGGGAGAAAAATAAGAAAAGTCCCAAACTTGGAGTTTATATAGTACAACAACAAAAAATCTGGACAAAGCGAAGTTGGTCTGAGTTGAGACTATGTGGGCAGATTGGTGTGTGTGTGTGTGGGAGGGGTGCGGGTGTCTCCTTTTATCTGCTACTCCTCCATCCTGGTTACCTCCTCCTGTATCTCCATATTTCCACACGGAGAGAATAAGGAACTACAGTCCCCCTCCTTGACTTTCCAAAAATCCCTTGGAAATCTCGTCTGAGGCCCACATAGGGATAGATGGAAGACTTGGCTCTTCTTCTGACAGTAGTGAGGTGGGGGCGGGGCGGGGTGGCTTTGGAGAGGGTATGTCAGACTGGGGTCGTGGGGGGGGGGTGCGACCAGAAAGGGGCGCAGAGGTGAAGACCTCACGTTCCAGAATCCAGAAGGCTCTGGGGTGCCTAGCCAGCCGCAGTTAGGCAGGGCGCATTCGTGGGTCAGACAGACAGGTGGCACTCGAAGCCAAGGAGAAAAAAAAAGGAAAGGGGAAAAAAAAAAAAAAAAAAAAAAACCAACCAACCCAGGCGCCGGCCCCGAGTGGCCTCCGCAGCCGCCGCCACCACCACCATAAAGCCCGCGGCGAGATTGCGACCGGCGCCAGGTGAGTAATAGGTACAGAAATTCAGAGAGATTGCGAGCGAGTCACCCCTGGTCCATCAGCGCCACAAGAGTTACACATTAACAGCACTATATATAAATAAGATACAGCGGAGATTAAAAGGAAAGAGGAAAGAAAAGAAGAGAGTCTGAGGAGGGGCCGGGGACAGGTTTGGGCACTGTCCCCAAATTTGGGGGATGGAGGAGGAAAGAGGGAAGAAAAATCCGACTGAGAAAGCCAAGCAAGTTTGGTTTGATTTGGTTTGGTTTCTGCTTTCTCCGCAGTTTAAGCCGAGCTATTTTCTCCTCAATTTGGGAGCTCGCGCAGCCGGAGGCCATGAGCCAACTACCACCTTCCCAGGGCGGACTGTGAAGAAGAGTTTTGGTCCCGAAGAGGACCGGCCTTTCCCGTCCCCATGTCCCCTTAAGCACTCTCCAGTCCCCTCTCTCCCGTTGTTTTCTCCTCCTCCCTAGACAGCTGGGGAGAAGCAGTGCGGGTCCCCACGTGCCTGGGCTAGAAAAGGGGGGCTTGCCCACCCCTCCAAGGTCTAGAGCTGGATCCTCTTCCAAACACAGGAGGGGAGAGGAGGGGCCCCCCTCATGACTCTCCATTCAAGAGGTGACAGGGACGTTGGGCCCGGCTGGCGGGCTCCGGGATGGGGGTTGGGGGCAAGTCAGCCGCCTGGCGGGCTCCAGCTGGGTCTTTGAGTCAAGGCCCCCAGGGCAAGAAAGTCCTAAGGGCTAACTCTAGAGTACCTTCCCTTGTAACCCCTCTCCAACACAACACACACACACACACACACACACACACACACACACACGCCCCCGAGAGGATCCTGGAGGGTGGGGAGACTGAAGAATGACAGGACAGGACAGAGGCTTCACTGATTGATTAATTGATTGATTGATATATGTATATATTTGAAAGATTCAAAGATAAATTGAACTTCAAAAAGATAGGTTGCCTAACTGACTCGGGACTGGTTAGGGAAATGAGATGGTAGCTTCCCCGGTGCCTTTTGCCTTGGGTGTTCCATGTGGACTCCGAAAGCACCTTGCCTCTCTCTCATGGTCACTGTGGAGCCCACTCCTGGGCCTTACCCACAGCCCTGAATGTCCATGGATAAGGGAGTCTGCTTGGCCTTTTCCTGTGCTAGATTCCGTGGGTGTAGCGGACCTTATTTATTTTGTTTTGTGATCCATGTCAGAAAAGGGAAAAACGAATTAAAAGCGAAAACCCCTCCTAGCTCTTATTTCCGGTCGGATTCCTGGGGGGGGGGGGGAGCCGACTTTGAACACAGGGTAAAAATCTTCTCCCATTAAAACTGAAGTATATGAAGTTCCTCTTTAGGAAACCTAATCAGGCCCCTTTCTTCTCCCGTTCTGCTCCCTAAATTAAAGGGAAAATATTTTCAAATCAAATGTGGCTCCCTTCGCCGGAGCAAGGGACTTGTTTTCAGCCTTTTAACTTGAGTGACATTTCATTTTAGGTTGCTGGGAGGGGTGGGGGTGGTCTTAATTATTATTTAGAGAGGAAGGGAGCAGACTGGAAGATCATCCTCGATCCGGCTCTGAAAGACAACTCTTGAAGAAATCATTACCACAACTTCAAAACTCATTTCAATAAAAATTTATTGAAATTTCAGTGATGTTTTTAAAGAGGGGGAGAATTACAGAAAACTCATCAAAGACTAAACACAAAATACTCCTTCTTGGGTTTTTTTTTTGTTTTTTTGTTGTTGTTTTTTGTTTTTTTTTTTAATTTTTTGTTTTGTTTTGCCTTTCATGGTCGTTTGAACCAAGTCCCTCTCAGTACACCAATCCAAAACACCATAAAGATGAACAATGAAAACCTCACATGGGTTAGTAAGATGCCAGAGTCTATGAAAAATTAGGACGGTTCTATGGTGGCCTCCGCAAGGCCGTTCCCCCCCCCCCCCTACTCACACAACAATCTCAACCCCTCTGGGGGTGTCAAGAGTTTAGGGAATTTCAAGTGGAGCCCGGAAGGGCCATTACCTCCCCAATTTTGGTGAAAATAGTTAGGAGTACTCCCGATCCCACCCCCTCCATCAGAAAAAAAAAAAAAAACTTTGCAGCCAGCTCTACTTGAAAGCATGGAGATGTGAATAAAGATGCCTAGGCTTGCTAGTGTGGATTAGCCATCTCCTGACCTGGAAATAAGACCCAAAAGGCAAAACAAGAATAAAACCTGACAGACACGCTCCTATTTACATCCAGCTATGTACAATTCAATAAATTAAAGTTTAACTTTCTGAGCAGTCATATTCCACCTATTTACAAGAGATATCAAATAATTACATAAATACTTTGTCCAATAGTCGTGTTTCCTCTTTATTATTATCTTTTAAAACCTTGTTATTGCATATACAGTTAAAAGAACTAATGGTCCAACAGGCACACGAAGCCCTCTACAAGCGCTCAGATAAAAATCAACTCGGTTGGTTTCATGCCCATAGCTGCCCCTTTTACCCCACTTCCTCCTGGTTGCCGCCTTGAGCAAGGTTGAGGATAATGGGACTTCCGTTGTTTTTCCATAAAAGGGGGGGGGGGCAAAATAAACCCAGAAAACTGTAACATGCAAAAAAGAAGCCAGCATCGGCTCTTAAAACATCACAATATTTAAAAACAAACAAACAAAAAAAGACAGGATTCCTTTAATATAGATGGGGCAAGGTAAGGCCCCTCTTCTCTCTGCCCCAACGAAAGTACTCAGCAATTGGTGAGTTTCAGTCTTCATAGACAGTTCCACAGGACTTCATCTCCCCCCACCTCCATATTGGTTTTGTTAGTTTGTTTAGGAGGGGGGATGTTTCCACTAAACACACGAAGGGGGAAAGATTCCGGTGAAGTCTCTCAAAGACCCGCGCTCCTGGCTGGCCTGGCTACCTTGTTCTTCAGCCCCGACTTCCATACCAGCCTGCACAAAAGTCGCTCTAGACACAAAAGCCTGTTTGCCACCACTCCTCCCGCCCCCTCAGTCCCGCGTTTCAAAGCAACAGCAGCCTGGTTACACAGCCCATGGTGGCAGGGCCTGTGGTATCTAGCATAGTCTCTGGAAAGGCTTTAGTGCTCCCTCCCAGACAAAACTGAAAGGGACAGGGCGGGGGTCACCCCATGTGGAAGGCCCGTGGTTTATTTTACATCTAACAAAGTGCACTGGCAGATTTGACCAAACTGGAATGGAGAGACCTTGGGGGAGGGGGCGATTTTGTTTTTCTTGTTTTTAAGGGGACCCGCTGCAAGACCTGTCTGGCTTGGCTTCCAAGCCACTGACCAGCCGCTGGATACTCTGCAGTTCGCTGGTAGCCGCCTCCTTCTCGGAGCAGAGTTTGGGTGACAAGGACACTGAGCCAGAGGACAGCGTGGACGAGCGGCTGTTCAGTTCCGACCCCGAGTCCACAGCCACCGAGGCTGGGCTGGCTGCCAGGGCGGCCGCTTTGCCGTCTAGGGGCCCCGCGGCGGAAGCCATTGATGGTAAAGCTGTGGCCAGCAAACTGCTGCTATCCGGCACTGGGACGGGGATGGAATAGGGGCTGTAACGCAGCCTGGGGCGCATGCTGTTCAAATTGAGGAACGGGTGGCGGTGCACGGAGCTGGAGGCGGCCGCGGTGGAGGCTGCAGCTGCTGCAGCCATGTATGTGTAGGGGTAAGGAAACAGGCTCCCGAAAGGCGACATAGCCAAGCCCTGGGGAAGAGAGAGAAGAAACATAGGGAGTTAGAGAGTGGGGAACCCTTCTCCTCCACCGCCTACTATCTGGGGCAAACCACCTGTTTTGGAGGAGTGGAGGGACACTTTTCCTGGGTTGCATGCTAAACTAAGGGGTTAATAGACTGGAGAGTTCCGTGGCTATTAAATCTTCCACAATATGTCATCTATGGTGCCTAACCCTCGGGGCTATTAACAAGTTCCCAGGAGGGCGAGCAGCTGCACCTGTTGAGTGGCTTCAGCGAGGGCTTCCACCAAAGAGGCTAGAGTTAAATTCTGGTGCACACAGTATCTTAGTATCTTCCATTCTCTACTCTAGATCTTTCCCAAGTAAGAAAATAAGAATGATGTGAAATTGGGTGGGTGGGTGGGAGGTGGAGTAAAAAGGTGTTACTTATTAAGATAGCAAGCGCCCAGCCTCGAAGGTTAGTTTCCAGGCAGGATACTGAGGCACTTGAGGGGGTGGGGCAAAAAGACCAAACAGAAGCAGAATTTGAATGCAAGAGCCCTGGGTGTGTCCTTTACCTGATGCCACTAGACTAGTCTGTTCTGGCTGCCCCTCCTCCACCTGTCACCTGCCTGTCTGGGGTGGGGGGAGAGGGCGGGGCAGTGCAGAGAGGTAGGGTTGGTGGTAAGGTAGAGGCTAGCCCTTTTCTCAGCTCCATCTTCTCCCAATGAGGAGGACCCTGTGTCTTTTGGCTCAGGCAAGGGAGATGAATATGCTCAGACAAAACAAAAGGTCGGAGTAGGCCAGAAAAAAAATACCAGAGAGGTTTCCTACTGGGTTCAGAGCCTTCTCCTGAGCACTTTCCTTGCACAGGCACAGCTGTCTGAACCTCTCTCTCTCTCTCTCTCTCTCTCTCTCTCTCTCTCACACACACACACACACACACACACACACACACACACACAAGCTTGCCAGCCCCTCCCTTCTTTGACATTTCCCACGTGTGTGCAACCCATTAACCCTTTAGAGATAGGCTGGGCTGTTTGGGAGTCGGGTGGAAGAGAAAGGCTTTGAACTAGCGAGAAGGCTTGCTCAACTCCAGACCAAATTCTCACCCAGGGAATCAGTGACCTCCCTTCCCCACATCTCTCCTGGGGGGGTAATAGTGGCTATGAGCCTCCAGTAAACCAAGTTGGCAGGAAGGAGAAACCAAAAGAGGTCCCTGAAGAGTCAGCTCATCCCAGGCTCTGCTCCACCAAGGGACCAGCTGTGTGACCTTAGCCAAGGGATTCAACCTCTCTGGGCCAGAGATGATACATCAAATGACCCAAACTTGTCACAAAGCTAATAGTGTGGAGCTAAGCTATTCACAGCCTAATTTACAAGAAGCAATTTAAAAAGGAGCTGGGGGTGGGGTGGGGTGGGGAGGGTAGGTTTCAAGAAGGCTCAGTAAGATAGATGCTACACCCTGCTGAGGGTCAATAAAATATTCTAATAGTTACTAGCATGGATTACAAGCTAACACTCCTAGTCAAGGGACTGGGACTGAGGCTGGCTTGGACCGGTGGGTGATAGGCGGGCAGGCAGGAAGCAATACCTGGGAGGCCAGAACGTGTTGTTGGAGGTGGAAGGGCAGGGTGGCAGCCGACGCCCCAGACAGTCCCTGCGCTGCGGCAGCCGAGGCCATGGCTGTGGATTCTAGGCCTGAGACGCCGGTGGATGCTCCGGATACTGTGGCCAGCAGGGGCCCCATGCCTGCAGCCATGCTAGAGAAGGCGCCGCCCATGGCGAACTGGCCCGGGTGCAGGAAGAGCGGGTGCCCGTTGAAGAACTGCTGGCCCGCAAGGCCTGGGGCGAAACCCAAGCCCGGGAGGGGCCCCTGCGCTAGGTGCGCGGTGGCGTCTGTCTGCACCGACAGTGGAGCGAAGGCGTCCTTGGCAGGAATCGCGCGCGCCTCATCCACCTTGGTGGCGACTGGACCCTCGCGCCCGGGACTCCTGCGCTCATCAGCTCCCGGAACTCGCGTGCTGGACGAGATGGTGGCCGGGCTATGGCGCGAGTCTGGCGATGCCTTGTCCAGACGCGCGGTGTCGCGGGCCCGGCTGGGCTCCGCGGGGAACAGCTGCGCCCTGGTTGCTGGGCTGCCCTTGTCGCGGCCTGGCTCCTCGGCCGTAGTGGTGGAAATCTTGGCCGCGTCGCAGGCCTCAGGGCCGTGCTCCTCCTTGCTCTCAGCCTCGGCGTCACTCTCGGCTTCGCTGGGACACAGATCTTGGGGAGGAGAGGAAAAGGCCAAGGGAAACGGATGGTCAATCTCGTTTCCAGGTTTAAACCCCACCTCCCAGCCCAGCACCCAGGAGCGATGCCTGCCTTGCCAACATTGGGGCGTCTGAGGCAAGGGGACAGCCTGACTACAGAGTGAAAGTATCTCAAGAACATGACTTCCCACTGGGCGGTTTATTGTCTATGTAACCCTGACTGCACCACTCCCAGACTTCATTTTCCCAGTCTGTAAAATGGGACGATGATAATGGTGATGTTGATACACTTTACACTATCAGAAGGAATCACAAGTGTTCAACCTTCTCCAGCCAGGCCCCCAACTGGCAGCTTTTCTTATTGTAATAATTCTACTTTAAAACAAAACAAAACCAGAAAGACCAGCTGCTTAGAGCCAAAGCTTTCCCTAGCATCTCTCTATTGGATTGCAAATTCGCTTTTTTTTTTTTTTTTTCTTTTAAGGACTAAACCCGTGACCTCAGAACTCTGCTGGAGTACTTTCCTGTTACCTTCAAAGTCTGGGGCTAGCCCAATCGACAGAGGTCAGGCACTTCCACAAATTTGTGAATAATTTGGGGAGGATTTGTTTGGAATGAATCCTGGCATACGAATGGGCATGGGCAGAAACTAAACACCCTCCCCAGGAGCCTTCTGTTCCTCGGAAGTTTCGTGGTGGGACAATCAGATATTTATTTATTTATTTATTTATTTATTTATTTATTTATTTATTTGCTTATTCATTCTTTTATTTATTTATTTACATCTCTCTTCCACCACACCCTCTTCTGTGGGTGTCCTCCCAGACCAGGGGAGGAAAAAAAAATTGAACCTCACTTTATGTTAAGTGTAAATGGATTGAAGACATTTAAAAAACAAACAAACAAAAAAAAAAAAACCAAAAAAACTTCCCTTTTATTTCACTTAAAACAAAACAAAAACAAAAACAGGTTTCTTCCTGTCCAGAGCTGTCTTTCTAAATAAATAAATGCCTCTTGCTCTTTAAACAGAAAACTGGCTTAGGAGTCAGCTTTTTCTATTCCTACCCTACCTCCCCAAAGCTGACACACACACACTCCCAGGGGACTATGCCTTTTCTTCTCCCACCTCCCTAGGTACCAGGTGGCTGAGGACAGAGGCCTTCAACAGACCCTGCAAAACCCAGGCTCACCCAGAATTCAGCTGGATACTGATGGCTGGAAAGAGGGCAGCAGGGAACAGAGATAGTTTGGACAGACAGAAGGACAGAGGGAGAGGTGCTTCAGGTGCTTTGTAAAACTGCCAAACTGCCTTGCCACCCACCCACCCACACACACACACACACACACACACACACACACACACACACACACACACCAGCCAAATAAGGTTGTGTGTGTGGGTGTTCCCAGGTTTCCTATGCTACCCCCACTTCAAATGCCATGTCTGCAGATTCTAGAAAAGCCTACATCTAAAGTGAGCCTGCTGGTTCAGGCCCTTCCTTAACTCCTAAAGCCTCGGGGGCCAAGAAGCCCCTGAGTCCCATGATGGCAGAGAAGAAGGCCAGACTTACTTACCTTTGAGGTTGGATGTCCCCACGATGGAGACAGCAGGAGAGGATGCCTGGGCAAAGCAGTTGAAGGCTGCCTGCTCGCTGGAGGACTCATCCGAAGTCTCCTTCTTATGCCTCTCCTCAAACACTCTCATGGACTGCAGTGTGAGCTGCTTTCTGTAACAGGGGGCCCCCACCCATTATTAGAGAATGGCACCTTCTTTGTTTTCTTCCTCCCACTTTTCCTGACTGGCACATACCTCACCCCACCGCCCAGGATGAACCCTGGGACATGTTCTGACCCTGGGGTGGCAACACAACACAGACCCCAACTTTGTTCTTGCCTGTTTAACTGGGAGGACTATGCATTAGGGGGAAGAGAAAAAAAGAAACAAAACTTGGCCTGGAACATTTGTTTAAAACCTCAGAACAGAGGTTAGAGTTGGCTGGGGACAGTCACACGCTGGCCTTACAGTAGGGAGAGCGTTGTGGATGCTAAGATGGGCAGGAAACATTCATTACATGATATACCCAACTACAATCAGCCTACCAACACATTAATGGGAGCTTAGGTTTGTTTTGATATTAGGAATTATTTTTGTTTTCAAGACAAGTGTTTCTCAGTGGTAGCTTGGTCTGTAGACTCACCAGGCTGGCCTTATGAACTCAGAGATCCACCTGCCTCTGCTGGAATTAAAGGTGTACGCTTCTAGGCCCGGCTTAGAAATTATTTTTTTACTGCTCAGACCCAAGGCGATAAAGTTTAAAAGTTGGTACATAATTTTCTGTTTTGTAGAAAAAATCTTTAAAAAAGGGTGCATGAACATTGTCTATAATGTCCAGCTGTTTACTTAAAGCAAAAACAAAACAAAAACAAAAACAAACTGATGCAGAGACCCATGAAGGAGGGTGTAAGATGCCCTGGACTCCTCAAGGGGCCTTAACTCCAGGCTGGTACACTCTGGGACTTAAGGTTGCAAAGATTCTAGAACTTGTGAATAGCTTGATCCCTTCTCGGGTCTTGCTTAGGAAGAATGCCAAGCTAATGATTAATAAGTATCCCTATAATCTGTTACCTCTGAGACCCTTTTGTAGTCAGAACTCCAGTGCAGCCTTAGTTCCCTTAGAGGGAAGCATACCTGGGCCACTGTGGAGCTGACACCCTCCTCTTCTCAATCCAAGTCATCTTGCACCCCCACTTCTTTATAAGCCTTTATAGAGACTGAGCCCAGGAAAACAGTTTCCCTCAATTATCCCCTCAACTAAAAGTCAGGGCTTACCTTTTTTCTCTCCTGCCATTGCCAGTGTCTCGAAAACCCTTTGCAAAGGGATTGTTGTCTATTTTTAACTGAGTTATCTAGAGGAGACAGACAAGCAAGACAGACATTAGAGCTTCACTTTCTAGAATGTTCTAAACGTGGCCCCCCCCTCACCCCAGATCCTCAGTCTTCCTCTATAAATGCCGCTGCCCTAAGGGTCCCAGGGTTGAGGGAGGTGCTGAAGCATCCAAAGAGACTGTAGCAATCTATACATGTCCTGCGAGCCAAGCAAGGATTCCACACCGATATTATCTGTAGAGATTCCTTCCCTTGGACGGTTTAGATTTTGAAAGGAGAGTATCCCAAAACAGCCAAGAGGCACATCCTGTAGATCTGAGTTAGTAGGCTTCTATTTTTTTTTTAAATGCGTCTTAATTAATTATAAAGTGTTAAAATACCACTTCCTGCTCCTTACCAACCTCCCATCATATACACGTATGTATACACACACACACACACACACACACACACCCTATATACACACCAAAACCTTTTCTGTGAATCTAATTAATTATGGGGTTTCACTACCTTGCACTAGAGTGACCACCCCCAACCCCCAGGCAAGAATGGAGTTGAGGGAATTATCATACCTAGGATTTTACAGGTTTTTAAAAAAGGAATGGGCATTGGTAATATTTGTTTTCATTTATGGTATGATTCTTACTTGATTGTTTCTTTCTTTTCTTTTCTAACACCACCACCACCACCATTAGGTAGAGAAGGACCCCGGACTCTGATTTTTTTTTTTAAGTCATTAAAGTAACAACTTAATTGATATAACGTTCACAGGACTCTGGGTCTAGAGGAGCCTGCATTTTGCAGATTGCTATCTTGAAAACCTCCTCTCTTGGTAGAAAAACTATATATCCTGTTCTGAGGAGAAAGTGGGAACCTGTGCCATTGGTTTGGGGAGGGGGGTTCTGTTATTTAATGGAGGCCAGACAGTAGGTTCTGCAGGAGGCCAACAGAAGAGCAGATGGTGACTTATCATTCAGCCCAGCAGAGGTCAGGATCAGTGTCCAGGGGCCAGGGACAGTGGCCACAAGTTCAAAGTACAAGGAGTTGCCAGGTGAAGTGGACTTTCCCTGAGGTCCAGGGCTCAAGTGAAGTTCGACGGGGGTCCTCAGCCCCTCCCCACCTGTCCACAATTGCCAAGCTCCACACTAGTGAGTCACCAATGAACACTCTTCTTCTTTGGGCCTCTGTGTTCAGTTTTCCCTGACCTTCAGGCCAGGAGAACTGCAGATTCCAGGTGTGGCCTCATCTGGGAGCCCTTCCTAATCCCCAGCTCCAGGTCTGAGGGAGAAAAACTTTAAGATAATCTGATGACTATGTCTGCTTTTAAACCTCAGATAGTTCAATTAACATAACCCTGTACCAGGGCGCCAGTACACACACACACACACACACACAGACACCAACATAAAAAATAATAAAAACCAAATCATCTCTTTAGGATCTCTGGCTATGAGGGGAGAGCCCTCTCTACTTATTCCATCCAGGTCCCAGAAGTTTCTTTACCTTAAACTGCTAGCTGGCTCCTTTCAGTAATTTTTTTTTTTTTTTTGATCCTTCCTCCTGAAGAGGACGAACTTTAGGAGATGAGCCCAAGCCACAGGGGCCAGGCTGAGATTGGAACAGCAATTTCTAATACAACAAGCATCAGATGTCCAGCTTAGAGTTCAGTGCCTCCCCTTTGAAAGGAATCAGGCCTCCTCTCTCCCCAGCACGTAGAGTCACCCAAGAAAATTCCAGACTCTCTGCCCAAGGCCCTGTTTAACTTTCTCAGCCCTGCCGGCCGGCGCTGAGGAAGCAAGCCCGGTGGGGTGGTTACCTTGTCATTCTGATAGGCAGTAACGGCGATGAATTCTGTTTCCGGGAACAGGTAGGTTCGAAAAGTACTGTAAGGCAGTTTCAGGATATCGTTGGCTCTGACGATGTGGAACCGCGGCTGGTACTTATGCATAGAGTTTAGTATAGTCTGTAGAAGAAGGGAAGAGGGTGCACACATTAAAAGAGAAGGAAAAGACCTCACAGGACAAATGACATCCTCATTTCCCCTGTCAAAGCCGACATCGTCCCCACGGCTGGGACCAAAGCCCATCTCCCTGGGTATGTTTCACTCCACAGATGTTATCTTCTGGAGACTCCAAAATTGTTCCTCGGCCGAATTCCTGCCCCCCCAACCCCACCCTCACCGTCTACACGGTCATTAGTACCTTGAACCCTAGCCTACCTGGGTCCCAAAACTATAATTCCCCTGCCACGTTGCGTGATCGCTTGGGAAGGCCAAAGTCTTAAAAGATAGAGAAAAACATGCATTTTAATTTACAAAATGATTCAGTACTTTAAGCGCCCACTAATTGACAAGCCCAATCCACTTAAGGCCTTGAGAGGCAGAGCTCTAGAGAGGAATATTTATGCCCTAATCAAATCAAGGGTTTCAAATGCAGTCCCTGTCCGCTTTAGATATTTCCGAGCCATTCACGTCTTCCTGGGCCTAATCTTTCTGCTTATTCTTCGCTTATCACTGTTTATTCTATTGAAATGTTGGGGAGGGGCAGTGAGGGCAGGCAAAGGTCCCCTGGCCTGACTTTCACAGGCAACCCAAGTCTTTCTCTAAGTCCCTAGACACACTGAAATACTGGGGATGGGGGAGTAGAATCCTCAGGCGCTCCCCAACACAGACACACCATCATATTTTGTTTAACGCCAAAGATTTAAGCTTGTTCCTATGCCGTCTGACTTTTTCACCCAGGCCCAAATAGCTTTTAGCCAAAGAAAATACACTTTCAAAAATCTATTCACAGCCTCCTCGGAAACAACATGGTCAAGGCTTTGAACATTCAACTCTTCCCAAGAAATGACATGGCTGGTTTGAAAGAAATAAAATAAATTGTTTGTAAGCAAAACAAGCCCTGTCTGTCCACATTCAAAACTTTACAAATCCGATTCACAACTTTTTATTAGGATTACTCCACACTTCCAGGTCCGGCACCCAACCAGGGCCTTTGATTGCTATTCCCCGGGTAAAATTCTTCTAGACTATCAAGCTTTCCATACCCAGGACGCAACACCCCCACCCACCCCGCCCCCAATCCACTCTGCAACTAGGTTGCAAATTTAACAAAATTGGCTATGTGTAGCAACCAGCAGTCAAGAGAGGAGTCTGGGCCCAAATTCTGAGTTTACCAGGAAGCCAGACCTCCTGAGAGTCTTTATTGATGATAGTCAATGAAACTTACAAATCCGTGTTTATCCGATATGTTGTTGGTGAGTTTCAGTTTGTGGAAAGTGACGACTTTGGACATCCATTGCTCCCCCGTAGCGGGGCTGTCCGGGTGTATATACATTCTCTTTGGCATTTCGGGGTCTGCCTTACCGGCCACCATCCACCGAGAGTTGTGAAATTTATATCGACAGTCGTCAGCAGCTATAATGTCCATCAATAAAATATACTTGGCCTTTTTATCCAGTCCAGAGCACCTCACTTTAAACGGAGGGAACATTCGCCTACAAAAGCACAGAAAAAGGCAAATACATAAATAAGGCCCACCCCGTAAATGGCTCAGAACCTCAGACTTGGCTTCCAAGTTGCTTGGCACTGTCTAAAAGCTTAACGCTTTCTGCTGGGACCAGGGAGTCTGTAAGGCAACTGCAAGCGAAATTGTTTACTTCCACGCTAACATGAAAACTGCTCAATATCTCCTTTTTTTTAATCCCAAGCCTCAAATCAAATCAATTACAGCAACCTCCTCTAAGAGAATCTACTATTTCTTAAAAACAAACAAACATGTTTGTCTATGTGGCTGTTTAGATTGCCCTCTTATAAAGAGGGATGGATTCTTAAAGTTTTTTTTTTCTTCTTCTTCTTTCCTGAATGTATTTAGTTTGAAACAACTGGAAGCAGGGTTCTAAGAACCCAGGGTTAATAAAGGTGCGGATTTTCCACCAGCTGGCTGATGAGAAAACATTAAAACTTATCGAGGAAATAAATGCTCACTTATGGACTGAGGCTGGCGAACTGTGTGCCTGTTAGAGTGAGCTCTCAGAGCCGAGGTTTAAGACAGGCTAGCGTCCGGGCCTGGTAACCCATCCGTGATTTAAGCTATAAACCACATTCCTCTACTCTGTAGGCCACTGCTGTTTAATTTCACAGAAGTGCTGGCTTTCTGTACTTTTGACTTAAAAGGAAGTGCCCGGTTATGAAAACCCGACTAAATGTCTTGTGGCTTGGAAAACGATCCCGTGCCAAACTTTGGCCTCAAGTAGCTTGGAAGGAGACCGAAAGTGGGGTTTTATTTTCGTGCCCTTCCAACTGGTATCTTGATAAACCTCAATGCTACCTACCTCTGGTTTTGTTTTTGTTTTTGTTTTTCTTAAATCGGTGGTTTTAAACACTAGTCATTGGGGTCCTTAATAGACTTATTTCGGTCAGGCAAGGGCACTAAACATTACGTAAAGTGGTAACAATATTCAAATACAAGGTGCATAGTCTCATGGGTTCCTTGGGTCTACACACATAACCTTAATTGTAAAAATTGCCTGCTACGGTTTCCCTGGGCTTGCAGACTCCGGAGATGGCAACGGGAAAGAAACCCGAAGGTCCTCCCCTCTTCCACTGATTTCTCTGTCTCACACCATCAGGCTTAGGTCCCCTTCAGCCCCAGGGACAAGGCTGAAGAGTAGAAAGGGCCTGCGGAATCCTCCCGGGTCTCCCACTGCTGTCTAAGAGGGGCTTTAAGGTCTGTCCTGGGAAATAAAATCCAACAGAAAGAACTAAACGTAAAGAATATTTCAGAATGGCTTCACAAACGGGCTTCCTGCAACAAGGTGATTTTCTCGAATGCTGCAGAAGCCGAGTGCGCGGTCTCCTTCAATGGAAAACACCCTGTATTTTGTAAGGAACCCCGGATACGAGTCCCTAGGAACCATACTGAGGGCCCGGGTAGGCTGAAACTTCCTGACCCTTAAGGCAGGGCCCTGGAGTCTCCGCATATTTGGGGGGACAGGAAGTTTTCGTTTCAAACGTCAACAGTCAGCCAGAATCTACTGTTTTAAGAGTCAGACAAAAGAGATGTGAAATTTTTCAGATGGTTTGGGGGGAGGGGTCCCCCACTGATTACTTACTTACCTTCCTGACTTCGTGATGACCATCTCTGTACCCCGCTTGTGAAACTGGTCCCAAAGTTCCTTGGCCTCCAGGTGCACCTTAGGGTCATCTTCTACGTCTTCTTCGGGTTCCATGGTCTTCAGAGGCCTCAGATGTGCCTGGGGTCCCAGGGATGAGAAAGGGATGCCGGTCTCAGCAGCCCCCACTAACTGATCCATGATGGGCTTGGCCAGAGCTCCGGGGAGCGAGAGCGCCGCGGCGCCGTTGGGAGGCAGCGTTAGCGCGGGGAAGAAAGGCGGCTGGTGGCCCAGTACCGCGCTCATGGCGAAGTCCGGCGCCCGGTGAGGTAGGAAGGGATGATAGGCCATGCTTGTCCCAGGGATAACCGGATCTCTCATGGAGAGGCTCATCCACTCCAGACAGGGAACCAGTCCGCAGCTGCTGGCTTGGCTCCGCTTTTGTTGTTGCTTTTCAAAAATAATAATTAAAAAATTCAACAGCGACGCATAGTTTTGTTTAAAATAAAAAAGAGGGCAAATTACAAATAAAGCGTTTGAAAGGGAGGGGGAAAGTGTCTTTGGGGGGAAGAGAACGCCGCTTTTAAAGAGGACAAAGCGGCAGCAGATCTGGAGACATAGCCGCTGCAGGGGCTGTCCTGGTGCGTGGAGTGTGTTGGAAAAGCCGCTCCTGGAAGTCGGTTTCAGTAGGGCAAGCAGCAAGCAGGGGCTCGACTGGCGCCCAAGCCCTGTGGCTTAGCTGGAAATAGACACTGCAGCCCTTTCCCGGGGTGGCTCCCCGGCTCCCACGCTCTTTGTTGCCAAAGCGCAAGGTTCTCGGAGACTTTTTTTTTTAACCTTTTTTTCGACTCCTTCCCCCGCCCCCTAGCTCTTCTCTGGCTTTCTCGCAGGAGGCGTCTTAGTTGAGCTAGACTCTGGCTTTCACAGGCAGCGAGATCAAGGGGGGGAGGAAAAGTCTCTCCTTTAAAAAAAAAAAAAAAAAAAAAGCGATTTAAGCCCCTTTCCAGCGGCGCTTTCAAAACTAGAACTGCGAAGCTGGCTTCGGTTCGCGATCCTCCTCTCTGGCTCCGGGCTGCGCGCAGAGTCTGGGTGGCGAGCGAATGGTGCCTGCGATCTTCTGCCTCGGGGAGCCGGCTGTCTTCCTTGTGCTAAAAAAACGTGAGCGAAATCGCTTTCCTAAAAATAATAAATTAAAAAAAAATCAGCGTCCGGGCACGCAGGGCGAGGGAGGATCAAGAAGACGGGTGCAAAAAAAAAAAAATAGGAAAGAAGGAAGAGAACGGAGTGATTGGGAGCTGGAGTAGGCAAGTAGAGGGAGGGAGAGAAAGAGAGAAAGAGAGCGAGCGAGCACCTCGCCACCCTCCTCCGCCTCTAGAATTCCCCGGGCGTCTGCTCGGCGGCTCTGGACGGTCCGGCAGCGCTGTGGGCTGCGGGAGCCCGAGGCTTGTTGATTGGCTCTTTGACGCTTTCGGACCAATTGTGTGGCTGCATAGGCGTGGTTTTCACAGGTCGAGTGCTGGGGGAATAGAGCCGAGTTATAAAAAGAAGGTGTCGGAAACTGGAACGTCGCTGCGCCGCGCGGTACTACGGCCTGTCCTGCGTTTATGTCAACATGATCAGAGGGGAGGGCGGGGAGCCACCAGGGCGCCGCGCGCTCACCAAAGTCGCCTCTAGGTGGCTGATCCAGAAGAGAGTTCGCAGCAGCCTGAGAGCTCGCCGCGGCTCCTCAGCTCAGCCTACGTCTGAAAGGCCTCAGCCATCCAAGCCGGGGGATCCGGGGAGGAGGCTGGGCCAGGGAGGAAGGGGGAGGGAGCGAGGGCGGGAGCCAGGCAGCTTGCCCGGCTTCCGAGGCGCCGGGCAGGGGCGCTCGCCTCTCGCGCGCTCCGAGCGCTACAGTTCAAGCCCGCGGCCGCTTCTCTTGTGCGGATCTGCAGCTTCTTCCCTTTCCCGGGCCCCGGGCTAGCCGAGCTGGCCGCCGAACCTCTCTTTCGGCCAATAAGCCTTAACAAAAGCTCCAGGCTCGCGTAGCTCTGAAGGGAGCCCCACATGGAACCGCCCAGCCACCTCTGAGTCAGATCCTCTAGCTCCTGCGCCCGGGTGCTTCGGATTCCCGAGCCACTAGCGCAGGGGATCCCACCAATCTTTCTGCCCGCTGCCTGCTCCCCACCCGCAGCCACGTGCAGAGACCCAAATGCCCCTTGGGATTCTGGGCCCGAACGCGCGCCGACATACTGAGACCGAGCCCCCACGCGGAAAAATAAACCACGCAAATGCATTCAAGGCCTGCGCGCCTGGCCCAGTCTACGCTCGGCTCGCTCCTTTTTTTTTTAAAAAATGTATTTACTGACCCTTTTGAGCCCAGCTCCTCTTCCATTCGGATGACGACACCAGTGTTCCACCCGGATGGGGGTGTGGGTGTAGAGAGAACGAAGCAGCTGAAACAAGTGAGCGCCTGGAACTGCGGGCCTGTCTCCTGAGAGCCTTTGCCCTCACCTCCGGGCCAGCTCGGTAGGGAGCTGCCGCTCTGGGCTTGGAGAGCTGCTCGGGGGGAGGTGCACCAGCCTCGTATCTTCCTCAGGCATCACACTTATCTCTGGGTGCCTCCGCTCCTGCTCTATCCTGGGGACTTATCGTGGCAGACGTCGGGGGCGAATTTGTAAAACAAACCGTGAAACGTCTCCCACCCCCATTTACCCCAGATGTCGGGAGACTAAGGTCTCCGCTCATCCTAGGGTGGGGAGGAAGGCCAACTGATCGATCAGACTTTGGTTGGGTGACCCTGTAGGACTCCCCTCGCAAACCTGCAGTCCTTGTTTGTGGGTAAAGGCGAACTGGGACATTCCAGTTTAAATGGAGGGCAACTTAGCAGAATTTTTAGTTTTCCTGGGACAAGACCTTTGCTTGGAAAGGGAACAGAAAGGAGGCTGGGTTTCCGGGCCTAGAGATTAAGCTTTCAATGTTTCCGTGTGGACCATTTGCGCCTAGATTTTCCCCCTGGGGGCCTCCCCCAACTCCTCGCCCAGGACCCCTTTCCCAACTGCAGGTTCAAACTAGCAGCTATTGGGTGAATAGGCAGTTCCTTCTCCCAGGTAGGGCAGAACATTTGAGGCCACGAGCTTTTCCAGTCTTACGTGTTTTGATGTACAAGGTTAAGAGCGTTTGGCGCCAGCCCTGAGCTTTCCCTGGTGCGGCCAATGGGAATAGAGTCATTCTTTGAACTTGGTGTGACCTGCCATCTCGCCCCTTTCTTTCCCCTTCTCTGACTTTTCGCGTGCTCACGGTGGAGAAGGGAGAAAGAGGGAGAGAAACGGAAACAGGAGGTGGTACCAAAGGCGGTGGCTCGCTAACACCCCTTCCCTAGGCCCTGTTCCAGATTGCTGGAGAGTACAAGAGGCCAGGCCAGGGCCCTCTCAGCACGGGCCACCGGGGTCAGCGCGGATTCTCTGCTGGCAGAAGGCTTCCCCTCCCCCTCCTTGCCTAGCCACTCTCGCCAGAGCCGCCCTAGAACCCAGATCTGCTTTACCGACATTGGCCGGTTAATCTCTGCGCTCCCGAGTGGAGTGCAGGAAAGTGGTATGCATCTGCAGCCTGTTTGACCCCTTGGTCACCTACGCGGTGCCCTGAAGGTCCACAAGCTAGCCGGAGAGACCTTGGCAACCGGTACCAAGAGTTCTGGCCTCAGGGGTCTGCTCTGCAAACGCGATACGAGCTCCATGACTTTGCATGCAAATAATCTGGCCTTGCTTTTTTGGCCGCAGCGTTGGAACCAGAGCAATTTCTGACCCCTCACATCACCCCACACACAAACACCCTTCAGTTGCCTATGTTTGACTGTAGCTCTAACTTAACCCTGGGCTCATCCCAGTTTGCCACTTCTCTAGCTTCTACCCCTCACTCCAGTGCGCCAGGGAAAGGGGGAGGAGGGCGGGGGTGTGGAGGAAAGTTTGCTGCGGGATTCAGAATCGAAAATGTCTACATGTTGCTAATGGTCTACAAACTTCCGCCAATTATGACTGACCTCCCAGACGCTGCCCCTGGAGGCTCGTGTTCTGCCAGGGAGGCCACGGCGAAGCTAGGATCAAAAGCAGGAAGGTGCGAACTCTTCTTCGTCGTTACGTGCCCGCCGCGCCCCCCTCCTGGTGGGTGATAAACCCACTCTGGCGCCGGCCTTGCGCTGGGTGATTAATTTGCGAACAAACAAAAGGGGCCTGGTGGCCACTGCATTAGGGTTAAACATTGGCCAGAGTCTTGCTTAGGCTTGTGGCAGGCCTGGCCTCCTGGAGAATCTACAAGGTTAGCGGGCCTCGTGAGCTTCCAGCTGCTGACCCTCGGTGTAGACAGGTTCTGTTTCTAGACTCCTTGATTGAACGTAGCCAGTCTTTCCAACAAAATCGGAAAATGGGTGAAAGATGGGAACCCATTGTCCCTAGCAGAAATATTCTCTCGCTTTTGGCGGTAGGATTTTTTTCCCTCCCACTATAAGGGCCTGGGATTTTGAACAAGATAAAAGCACTGTAATGCCGGCAGCTTCTGAGGCAAAAGAGGAGATATGGGGCTTCAAATGTGGGGGTGGGTGGGTGAGAAGGGGATTACGCGCCTCAGCCAACTGTCCCAGGAGGCATTGGCAAGCCAGAGAAACGGGAAGGCGCCTCTGCAATGTTCCATTTTCCCTATGGCACCTCCTGCCTCACACTTTAAAGGGGACAGACACACTGACCCTTTTGTGACCGAATGGTGTTTATCTGAAATTTAAGAGGGGGGTGGAGGGAAAGGATGGGGAGTAAGCAGGGTGGTTGGCTAGAACTGCTCTAGAAAGTCTCTTTGCTTGTGTGAGGTCTGGCTGGACTCCGTGAGACATGCTGTTACACTGTTATGCTCTTATGCCCTCTTAAACCTTCGCTCCTGTTCACCACACAGCTTTATTCAGGCCGAGGTGTCTCTCTATCGGATATCTTGGCGGCTGGAGGACATGGGGTTTCTCCTGGAGGGTCGGGGGCCTGAGGATGAATTTAGGAGAAGTCAAGACATTAACTTTTCCACGGAAGAGAAGTTCTTGGTAGCCTGGCAGGGCAGAAATGGCTCTTTGGGAGCCTGATGTCCTGGCTGATTTGATCCTAGGATCTTAGTCCCTTTGACACTGGTACACTTTAAGACTGCCTGGAGCTGCCGGGCAGTGGTGGCACTCGCCTTTAATCCCAGCACTTGGGAGACAGGGGCAGGCGGACTTCTGAGTTCGAGGCCAGCCTGGTCTACAGAGTAAGTTCCAGGACAGCTGAGGCTACACAGAGAAACCCTGTCTCAACAAACAAAACAAAACAAAAACAAACAAAACAAACAAACAAAAAGACTGCCTGGAGCCGAGTGTAGGATTCTCATTCTCCTTTCCTGTTCTCTGTTGGGGGACAGGATTTCTTTATTGTCGGGGGTCCAGCCTGGCCTCTCTCTGGACACCTGGTGTACCTTAACACTTCAGGTCCCCTCCCAGCCAGCACAGCAACATACGTGTCTGCCCACCCCCCCCATACACTGGTCTTCCATCTTAGACAGAGCCTGAATTGGGTGGGTGGGGCTCCCTTACCTCCTGTTCCCTAAAACTTACTGGGAGAGCTTGGCTCTCCCTGGGCTAGTGACTTGGTGCTTTGAGGAAGCATCCTTGAAAAGTTGCCTAGTACAAGCACAACCCTTTGTGCTGGATAACAGGGCAAAGAATATCACCTCTTTCCTTTTCCTCCTTCTAGCCTTCCCCTCTTGCTTCTTTTTTCTTCCTTCTTTCTTTTCTTGTTCTTCCTTTCTTCTCCCCCCCTGCCTCCCCCGTGTCTCTGTTCCTGTCCAAAAAGAGTTCTCTGAATGCACAAGTGTGACCCTCCTCTGGCTTTCCTTCCCTGTTTTTCTTCTCGTCCTCTTGGGTCCCAGGTTCCATTTCTGTCCCTAGCACCCAGTTCTCAATGCTTCTCTTGTGCCTTTGTGGTTTTTAGGTTTTGTTTTGTTTTTTTGTTTGTTTCTGATTTGCCATCTGGCTGTTTCTAAGCAAACCCCTCCCCATCATTGTGACTCATCCCCCCCCCACACACACACACACACCCACACTTTTCCAGTAACTTTGACAGACTGGAGATTCCACTTCCCAGGGTCCTAACAAACACCTTTGCCTCCTGGCTTTGGCTGGTGGCAGATAAAGACGCTCTGCTTGGCCCCATTTGGTCTCAACTGCAAGTTTCCCTTCTCTTAACTTTTCCAAAGTCACTTTAAAAGGTGGGGGGGGGGGGTGGGCACTGTATCTGATTCCTATGCCCGGGGATCTGCTTCCCTCTCTAAGGCAAGAGCCCAGAGTGAGGAGCTCTAAAGCCAAGGCTCTAAAGCCCAGCTCCTGGCTCCCGGTTGCTGCATAAGGTCACGCCTTTCCTGTAAGGCATTTCTTCTCTGTCCTCTGACACTCTTCTACATTATTGATCAGGGAGATCCAGTACTAGAGTCTGAGGCGGTGATTGAGCTAGACAATGGTCGGCACTCTCCAGCTCAAGGAAGCCAGCTCTTTAGTTGCCAAGCTTTTCTTGGTGCCGGTTGGTTTACCTCCTGCTTCTAAGAGGTCATTCTTTATGTACTCACTGTGCCTATCCTACCTCCTGTTAATGGAAATATGGTTCTGACAGAGGTGAAATGGAGGGATTTCACCCTCCACATTATTCTTGTTAGCACTCACCTCGCCTCTGAAAATGGCAAATTTGAACATAGCTAGTGATTCAGATAGGTAGAAGTGGGGGGCAGTAAGGAGGGGAAAATGTGGGAGTCAGGGGTGTGTATGTGTGATAGCTTTATTCATCTTCAGAGCTCCTCCCTCCAGGAAAAGGAACTAATTAACTGTGGTTTCCTAATGTCAAGCCCACCAACATCTAGGTCCTGTCTCTGTCTCTCTGTGTGCATGTGTGTGTTTTACTCAATAAAAAAAGGTAACACAATGGATATTGCTCACTCTAGCAGGAGTGAACTCACAAGGAAAGAGATCTGTGACTTCCTTCTTTCTCTCTTTCTTTCTTTCTTTCTTTCTTTCTTTCTATCTTTCTTTCTTTCTTTCTTCTAATCTGACTTAGAATCTACAAGATGCAGGCCAGAGCTGACTCTTACCCCCCAGGTATTTTGACCACCCCACATCCCTCTTTCTTCAATACCATCTTTCCAGATTAGGATGTAAACAGTCCCTCAATGATCCACACCAGACTGAAAGAGAGACAGAGAGAGGCAGAAAGAGACACAGAGAGGGGACACACACACACACACACACACACACACACAGAGAGAGAGAGAGAGAGAGAGAGAGAGAGAGAGAGAGAGAGAGAGTCCTTTTTAGAGAATGAAAGAAAAAGAAAAAAACCACTGCAGTCTCCAACCCTCACCTGAAGATTGAAGATGCCATTCAGAACTCAGTTTTACTGCTTTTTCTGGTGTTCCTTATTAAATGCCAGGACTCCTGAGGTCTCAGAGTATTACCCTCTGGGAGTAGACAGGGCAGGGAGGACAAGAGGAGAGTGTAAGGGAGAAAGCATGGCAAATTCAGTGGCCACTACTGTCAGGAAGGTTGACAGGCCCAAGAAAGATGGGTGCCTCCAAATCTGCTGAACTAACTGTCCCCTGGTTGCCTAGAACACGTTCTTTTAATCTGAATACACTATCCATTACCATGCCCCCCTCCCCATACTGGGTTTCAATTATACCGGGACAGAGCCCAGAGTTCACCGATGACTGATGCAGCTTCATTTATATCTAAGAAAGACACAAATGAAAGCAGCAGGGGACACAGGCGTTGTCATTGCGTTCCGCCACTCCCCCCACCCCAACTTCCTCCTCTCTCCTGTCTGTTAGCTTTCCCCTACCTCTTTGCCAGACACCCAGCTGGCTCATGGACCCAATGGTAAGGGTTGTATGACTCTCAAAGGTGGTTAGGGTGACCAGAGAGGGAGAGCCCGTGGTACTCAGAATAGCTCCCAAAGCTGGAGCTGTCCTCTCGGGGTAATCCCAGCTTTGGTGGCACAGCCATCTGAAGGGCTCCTGCTGAAGATGCATTGAGTCTCTCTCCTTGAATTTTCCTAGGGAGATGCAAAAAGGTTAATCTTTTCCAAAGCCATCTTTGAAAGTCCTGGGGCACCACAGTTAATGAGCCTGGTTTGCTGATACTACTGGCAGGTAGGGGGCTTGAAAATTTGTTGCCCACCCTTAGATTTAAGATTCTCAGTCCAGGTCTGGGTTGCCCAGAAACACCTCTCCCATAGCCAGGCAAACTGGCCATACCCATTTCTCAGAAACGTGGATTAAGTCGCAGCCCTTGGGCTACCTCCACCTTCTGTACCTGTGGACACTGTTCAGCAAGGGGAGTGTTATATATAGACTCATTTCCCTGAAAATCCTATTCATCCCTGCTCGCCCAGAAGGACTGGAGGCCTCTACTACGGGTGACTTTAGTTTCACCCAGCCACCCAGTCTTCCCAATATGCACACCCAATCCTGCATATTTTAGCTTCCCTACATTTTGTGTGGTATGGAAGGAATGACCAGTGCCCACTGGAGGCCTTAGGCAAGTTCTTAGAATCCCTTAAAGGTCCCTAGTTTGAAGTTTGAATACATACACACAGCTTGGAGAAGTTTCTCATTTCTTCCTTCTTCGGGGAGGAGGGGTTGTCATTTATCTTTTAGAGGAAGGACAGGGAAACGGGTAATAAGAGAACATTGGGTTGTGAGGGCGCTTCTCCTGAGAGTTTCTTTCTCTGAATAGAGTCCACCTCCTGCAGCGGAGAGAAACCTACGCTCTTTCCCTGGCCTCCCTAGGAAGAGACTGTGGGTGAGGGGCAGCCGAAGCAACCCAGAAGCGACTTTCAGTAATTTTCCTAGGAGCTAGGGGTCTCACAGAATGTCCCTCCCTCCTTACCCAAACTCCTAGCCCCGAAGGTGCAGCAGCCTCCGTTCAGATCCAGGCCGTGCAGAACGCGAACCCAGAAAACACTCTCTGCCTCCGATTTCAACTGCATCCGGGGATGAAGCAGGGGGGCTTGGCTCTCTCTTCCAAAAGTCACTTTGGTACCCAGAGTGGCCACAACACCCAGCTGGTCTTTCCCAGTGACCGGGTTCACAGGGGCCCGGGAACCCGCGCAGGTGATTAAGAGCAGGTTACCTGCTCTGTTCCTGCAGCTGCGGGCCCCAGCGGCACCAGCACCTCTCTAGCCGGGTATACTGGTCTTTTTTTCTTTTTGATCTTTGAAAACAAAAAGCGACATTGTAGCGATGCAAGGGAAAGCACCCCCTCCCCCAAGACTGTCATCATTTTTTAAAAATCATTTATTTCTATTTTTCCTTTTCACGTTTGACTTCAGTCTCCGCTTGCAAAGAACAAGCCGGGTTTGAGTGGAGGAAAGCCTTGCAGGGTGGGGAGATACGCAAACAATAAAAAAATATTGAAAGAAATACAGGCATGCACCTTCAATCTCTCAAGTATGGGACAAGCAACTGTCCCTTGGATAGAGACCGAAGAGAGAGCCGAGGTGAACAGCGGGTTGGGGACAAGTTGAAAGCCGGGAGGATGCATCCTTGCCCGCTGCTGCTGGGTGCTTTTACGTGTTTTTTCTCTTTTCTTTTCGTTTTTTTTTTTTTTTTTTTTGGTGGCCTCTAATTCCGGAAACAAGTCAACCTTACAGTCCAAAAGTTACTGTATAGACAGACGATCCTGGATCCCTGCTCCCCAGTGCCCAAGCCAAAGGTTCAGGCCGATAAGGTAGGAAGGGCCCCTACTTCTTTTGGCTTTGCTTTTGAAACATCTCCTGGTTTTCGGAGCTTTCCACGTGTCTAAGGGTTCCCGGAGCTTGGGTTTGGGGGAAGGTTTGGAGAAGGGGGCAGGGATAGCCTCTGAGTTGGGTGGGGGTGGGGCTGGGGGAATTGTCTTTTTTTTTTTTTTTTTCCAGCTAGGCCTTGATGGGGGTGCGGGAGGTGCATTATTAAACCCAGACGCGCGCGCGGTCCAGGAGTTGGGGGCCATGAGGAAAAGATTTACAATTAAACCAATTGGGGCCGAATACAACCATCCAAAGTTCGCAGGTGTAAATATCACCTCGGATTTTTTTCTTTTTCTTTTTTCTTTTTCCTTTTCATTCTAAGTGGCTTCCCCCACCCCCGCCCCTGCCCTGCACACACTGTGGTCTTTTTGAAAGCAGGAGGAAGAGGAGGAAACACGGTCCAGTGGAGTTAAGATTTTTCTATTAGACAAGTTAAAATATGATGGATTTTTTTCACTTTTATGTTCGTGCATTCATGTCCTGAGTAACCCAGACAGGCTTCTCTGTTTCATTTCTCCATCTAGAATTTAAGAATTGTTGAAGTCGGTGAAAGGCATTTTTGCTGTAGACTATGATGTTTTTAAAGGACTAGAATAGATTTGTGTGCTCGTGTGCATGTATGTGTATGTATAACAGATATTAGAGTGAAAGAATTTTTTAAAAAGTATCTATCTATCTATCTATCTATCTATCTATCTATCTATCTATCTATCTATCTAATATAGTCTTTCTAGCAGGAATGAAGGGGGCAGGGAACTGGGATCAAGAGAGTTCTTGGTTGGGATATCAGAAGACAGGCTTCAGATTCAAATCTAGAGCAGTTGGTCTGGCTCTCGGTCTGGACTCTGAAGATCTGAACATCAAGAGTAGATCCGCCTAATGCCTGCGGAGTTTACTACGACGCGCTTCGGTGCAACTGGGAGCTTGTGTTCCATTGAGCTATTTAAACGTCAGAGAATATCACATCTGTATTTCTCAAATGTTCTTTGTGGGCATGGGTGTATACATATGGGCTTTCTAAGTAGCCCAGAATATGAAATTAAATCTCTGATTAAAAAACTCATTGCAATCGCACCCCACGGGCACACGCCTATTTGATCCATATAGACAGAGTTAAATTAACGCTGTAACTACACACTTACCCTCTCTTGGAGCAATAAAGTCTGTCTGTTACAAATTACCAGGGAATTGGAGAATATGCCCTTCTTGCCGACATTCAGTGTTTTTAAGTCTCCCACTAACCCGCTCAATAATATATGTAATGTGTGTGTGCCTAGGCACGTTTCCAAAAAAATTAGCGATAACATCCCTCATGTATGAAAGTAGTGTTTTCCCGCCTTTGCTTTCAGGATTAGGTGCAGGGAGAAGCTTTGGGGAAGCGCCTGAGCAGGGGGATGAAGTTTTCCCAAATCTGCTTGCAAGTAAGGGCAGAGCGTCTAGGCAGGAGCCCGACTTCAGCCAGTATAAGGTCATGGGTGCTACAATTAGGAAGACAGGACTTAACATGTCTGCCGTGCCGGGAGCTGCAAGCGTCACCCAGCACAGGTTGAACCCTCAATCTGCCACAGGGAAGTCTCCGGGGAGTGGTGTTGCAAATACTCCCCCCCCCACCCCAACCTCTCTTTTGAACCATTCCCTGCCAGTTGTGTGTAAATAATAGGGTTGAACCCCATCAACCCTAGGCAGAGCGAGGACAGACAGGGATACCTTACTTTGAGGATGAAGAGATGGGGAGGAACTGCTGGGCACTAGGGAACCCCTCCACTTTTTGCTCCCGAAGAGGCTCTGGGGACCACCGAAGAAGGTGCCTTTGCCGTGGCGCCCGCTGGATGGCGCTGGGGAAAACATGGCGTGCGGAGCCAGGTTCTCCGTGTGCCTCCCGTAGACTGAGAGAATCTCTGGGGACACATTAGGTTGTGGAAAAAGGCTTCGCTTTTGAGCCTCACCCTCAGCAGTTGCAGAGGCCAAAGCTAGGAAGGCCAGGGAGGAAGAGGGTCATTTAATGAGTGACAGATCTGGAAAGTGAATCCTCTGGGGAGGCTGGAAAAGACCAGGATTCATCACCGACTCAGGAGGCCACCGGGAAATGCTCTGAGACTCCACCTGTTCTAGTTCCATGCTAGTTGAATGGTGGTGGTGGTGGTGGTGGTGGTGGTGGTGGTGGTGGTGGTGGTGGTGGTGGTGGTGGTGGTGGTGGGAGAATACCTCAAGAGCCAAGGTGCCAAAAGGCACTTGGTTTCCCAAATCCCATAGCACTGCGCCCCTTTTTGCAAAGTTTGTTTCTCCCATCCTTCCTCACGCTCCCCTCCCCTCCGCTGGGCAGAAGTGAGGGACTCACATGAGGCATGCTAGGAAATGGGAGGGAAAGGGGTGGGGGTGGGGGTGGACGCTGGACTGGGAACATCCATTCCAGAATTCAGGATTCCTACTTTTAAGGGGTCCAGGATATCTTGGGGTCTGGACAGTACGGGTTGTCAGATGGCTTCAGTGGTCCTAGAAGAGACTCCATCAAAGTCATTAAAACTTCAGACTATAGGCTGGAGAGATGGCTCAGTGGCTAAGAGCAATTGTTGCTCTTGCAAAGGACGCAGGTTGAGTTCCCAGAACCCTACATGATGGCTAACAATGGTTTTGTTCTAGGGGATAAGACTCTTTTGTGGGCGCCCCTAAATACATGCAGGCAAGGCACTCATAGGCATAAAATAAACAAGTAAATAAATATTTTTAAAACAACTTTAAACCTCAGGCTAAAAGTGGCTCTTGTCATCCCAACACTCAGCAAACAGGGTCAGGAGGACCCTTGCAAGATCTTGGTTTGCCTGGTCTACACAGGGACTTTGAAGCCAGGCAGGGCTACACATCAAGATTTTGTCACAAAACCAATGCAAGAGAGAAGCTTGGTCTACCACATTGGAAGACTTCAAACACGTGCTAGGACTTGATTTACAGAGCAGGAGAGGGAGGGAGGGAGGGAGGGAGGGAGGGAGAGAGAGAGAGAGAGAGAGAGAGAGAGAGAGAGAGAGAGAGAGAGAGAGAGAGAGAGAGAGAGAGAGAGACTGTCTCACTCACTCACAGAGCTTCTGTGGTCTGGGAGTGGCAGGGAGGGAGACCTGGCTTTCCTATCAGTTTTATCAGAGCCAGGTTTTTAGAAAGTAGTCATTCGAGGATGAAAAGAATGTCAAAGAAGACACAGAGACTAAAAGGGGAATACTCATTTGGGCTGCCTGTGGTGGTACATGCTGCTGAGGCAGGAGGATTACAGCAAGTTGGAGACCTGCTTGGGCACTATAGCAAGAATAAGCAACAACAACAACACAACAAAAGAATTGTGTCTAGTTCCAAAAATACATTTTAAGGGAATTAGTGCTTCTCCAAATGGATTCTAATGTGCAAAACAAGTCCAGGAAAAACAAACCTATTTTGAGATGATAGAAATGAAGCTTGGTGTAAGTGCTGGAAAACCCGGGTTTCCACAAGTGTTTGCTGAGTACATTCTAACTCCCGAACACTGCACACCATTCTGGAAGCTCATGGGAGGAAGGGTTCCTTCCAGGTTGGCCGTCCTGAGTTTTCTTTGCTGGGGTTAAAAAAGAATACATTTTAGCCCATTTTGAAGACAAGAAAACAGAAGATCTAGGAAGCAGGGGGTGGAAGGAGACAGTTAACTCCAAGGTCTTAAAAAAGGTAGCACTAGACAGTGGCAAGGTGACGCTACGCAGGTTTTCAGTCCTAGGAAGGTTAGCTGCTGGGAACTTCGGAAACTAGGTCCAACAGCCAGGTCCCCACAGGGTGAAGGGCACTGGCAGGCATCACCATTCGTACTTCTCCAGAACTGCTAGCTTCCAGAATTGAGATCTAACTGCTTCCACTCAGTGTGAGCTCTTTGCTTCTGAGTGGATTGAGACCTCCTCCCAAACCTCTAAGGAGGCTCACTCCACAGCACCGCTGTTGAAATAGCACCCGCCAAGGAATCCCATAATCCTTTTCCCCACTCCCTGTCAGTCCCACTCCCCATCAGTGTCCCAATGCCTTAGACCGCTTTCCAGGTAACGTGAGCCTTGAGTGTTTGTTGATTGGCTGGATAGACTAACTCTCCTTTAATTTTTTTTTTCCAGGAAACACATGAGAAGTTGGTTTATGTGTATGTGTGTGTGTGTTTTGTTTTTTTTTGTTTGTTTGTTTGTTTTTGCTTGTTTGTGAATGAATAAGGGTGAGACTGGTGGATAAGGTAAGAGTGATTTTGATATCTTCTGGTGCCTGAGAAAGCCACTTTCCAGCAGCTTTGGGAAGGAAGGCACTTTGACTTTGTCTATATTTTCGCCCTATACTTCGTTAGGATGATGGATGAGGGAGAGAGCCCACCCCACTGTGAGGTCAACTTAATAGACTGGGATCTTCTCCCTCCACTGAAACTGACAGTTCTTCCTCATGGCTGCCTGCTGGGTTCCACCCAAAAGGTGACTTTTCGTGTCTAGCTCCCAGGAAGCTGAGTGTCCAGTCTAGCTCCATTCTGATGAGCCTTCAGGCAGCCAAGGCTGGGAAATCACATCCCACTCCCATCCTGGATAGAGGGCTTGGCTTGAATGTATCACCTGGTCCTCGGACTTCCCAGACATGGGCAGAGTCCCTCCTTGAATCTCTAGGGTTCCAATCAGACTCTAGACCATCTCAGCTCCCAGTCGCTTACTCAAATAAGTTTTTTTTTTTCCGACAATTATTTGAGAAATTCTCCCGGGAACAGGAATGGCCACAGTTTTCTCACACCTCAGATGCATTTTTGTTGCTCTTCGGAAAAGGCAGGTAATTTCACGGAGAAGCTCATTTGCCCCAGGTAACTTACTGACACACTGGGGCACCTAGAAGCCCGCAGCTGCACAGCCAGTTTCTTCTTGAGCCTTTTTAATCTCAATGGGGATGCTTGGTTGATGACTGGGTATTACCCTCGCCCCCTCGCCCCACCCCCACCCCCATTACTGTAGAATCACTCACTATGCAGCAACCTTGAACTTCCAATCCCCCTGCCTCCATTCCATCTCCCCAGTGCTAGGGATTCGCATGCTGATCAACCCCAGAGTTTCCTGCATACTAGGCATGCACTCTACCAATGGAACCACACCCAAGTTGGTATCTCACTGGCTTTGGGGCTTGGTCCAGGAGAGCTGCGAAATTGGTGGCGGTCAGGGAAGTGGCTGGAGGACAAAACCTAAATTTTGGAAATGGAGATCTTTCAAGATTTTTTTTTAATGTATAGACAAGTGTGTGTGTGTGTGTGTGTGTGTGTGTGTGTGTGTGTGTGTGTGTGTGTGTGCAATCGATATAGTCCAGACAGCACTTCACAAAGGGGCTCCAGGCGGTGCCTCCTCAACACAGCCTCTTACCCACCGCCCGTCGGGAATTAATTGAGCCCTGAAAGAAGGAACCAAGGAGCTCCAGATAATTAGTCAAGAAATGAATCAAGCCCCAGCGGTCTGGCCAGGACTCCTAGGGCGCTGGTTTTGTGCAAGCCCGAATGGGTCACTGGGTCGGTGGGGAGCTGGTCTTAGGCCGGGTGTGGCGCGGCGGGAAGCTCGGCTTGGACGCCTGGGCCCGGCGCCCTGAGCACTGGCTCCTCCTTCCGTCTGTCTGTTTCGGTCTGTTCCCCCCACCCCTGGTTTCTTTCTTCCCCTCTGATCTTGGCCGTCACCCCCCTCTTCTTTCCGGTTCTCTCCAGTTCCCCCCAGACTGGATTGATCGAGGTTCTTGTGAGCCCTAGCCTTAGGCTGGAGGCATCTGGGGATTCGAGATGCTGGGGATGGTCCGAACCCCGAGACTGAGAGGGACCTGCAGGAATGCCACCTCCACCCGCAACTTTGGAGACCAGAGACTGCTATATGTCACTAGATAGAACTCTTCCTTCTTGAGCCATCCGGATCTGAGGTCCAGATCCGAGATCCCAAAGCCCTGGGAAATAATGAAAGATTTTGAAGACATTTGCTAACACTGGCCTGCGAGCTCTCCCTTAAGAACTTACGACCTATATACAGCTCAGTATTTACTGAGGCCTACCAAGTTCCCACTTGACAAGCTCCTTGAACAATTGCTTCAGTGGAGATTTGGGCATTCCAGTCTGAAGCGGGCATCCTGGGCATCCCGGGGAAGGAGGGAAGTGAAACACTCCTCCAATGAGCTCAGAGCACTGGGATCCTTTTTTTCCCTGGAGTCCCATAGCAAAAGAGGGGAAAGGCTGGATGTCTCACTGGCTAGCTGTGCCCTTCCTCCTGCCACTGGTTTCTTAGGGAACTTAAGACACAGGTGTGCTCCTGCCTTAGCCTGATAGCAAATGCTTAGGACCAACAAGAGTGTCCCCAGAATTGTCTTACTGCCTTACCTCCTTTAGATAAGGAACCAGTCTGTCTCTCTGTCTCTCTGTCTGTCTCTCTGTCTGTCTCTGTCTCTCTGTCTCTGTCTCTGTCTCCCCCCCCCCCCCCCACTTCCTCCAAACATCCAGGTAAACTGCCTGAGTCCCTCCTCCTCTCCCGGGATATGCTTAGATACCTATCAAACCCACCCACCCGGGTTGTAGAGGCAACCCTGCTCTCAGACTACAGCCTGAAACAGGTCCTTTTTTTCCCCCCCCCCTTTGATGGTGTGGTTCAAAGCTTCAAGGTGCTTATGCAGCAATAGGGGTAGAGTCCTGCCTCTCACTGGAGGCTCCCCTCACTCCCAAAAGGCTCTGTAGGCTGCAGGCTGCCTCTGTTAGGCTTATAAAGCCAACTGCTTGGAACTTTGGTTTCCCTGTACCTATGGTAGAGGGCAGGACTGGGAGGGGGTGGCTGGTGACCTGACTGCAGTGTGTAGATGAGGTTCAAGACTGGAGCCTCCTGTGATTGCTTCCCAGAGGATCACACTTGCTTGTGGGTAAGCCACATCTTGAAGGGGCACACTGAACACGCCTCCCCTTTCACACTTGGAATGGTACACACCAACCTCTGTGATTCTAGTGTCCCCTAGGTGGGACCCACAACTATTTATTGCCAGTTAGCTGCCAGGGGCTAACACTCCAGAGTAGACAGGGTTGACTCTGCATGCCTGTGAGCTCCAACATGACTTATGCTTCTGCAGACCCAGCCATGGACTCTAACAAGGTTCTGGTACACCTCCTTCAAAGAGTGGGGCCTAGAGCCCAGAACTCCTGAATGAGTTCATTGATCTTTCTCTGTAAGCCTTGATTACTTTTCAGAAACAGAACAAAGTGGCTCCTGCTACAGGCGACATGGTAAGGAGTCTCAACTACAAGCCTAACTTGGGGCATATAGTTAGTGTTCAGTAATTAGGTATTGCTGTTTTGCTTCTTGTTTTGAGACAGAGTCTCCTGTTTCTCAGGCTGGCCTGGAACTCCATATACAGCAGAGGATGGTCTTGAACTCTTGATCCTCCTGCTTCTACCTCTGGGGTGCTGGGATTATAGGTGTGTCCCGCCACAGCACACTTCTGTGCTTCTGGAGGTTGGAACCAGAGCTTTGTCGTTGCCAAGCAGATCCTCTGCTAACTGAGCTACACCCCCCAGCCCTTGGGTGTGTTAAACCCCTAGAATTGCTTAGCTTTTTTGTCTTCCTTCTCTCCATCCCTTCCTTTCTTTTCTTTTCTTTCTTTTTCTTTTTTAGATTTTAGGACATTTGATTTTATATAATAATGAGATATTTTGTGGATGGCACCCTGGTCTAAAAACAAAATTTATTCATGTGTTGTATACATAGCCCAAAGGCAATTTGTTTAGGTTTGGTTCGTACTTATTTGGAGTTCCAGCCTCATTCTGTAGCTCAGGGTAGAATGGAATTCAGCATGTAGCCCAGACTGACTGGCATCAAACCCATGACCCTTCTGCATCAGCCTGTTTAGAAGTAATTTTTTTTTCTTTTAGATCATATTTTCAATGTGCTCCCAACACCTGAGGTTGGGAGAGATGTCTCCATATATGGCATCATATTTGTATAGATTTATTTATTTATTTATTTATAGACAGGGTTTGTCTGTGTAGCCCTAGCTGCCCTGGAACTCACTCTGTTGACCAGGTTGTCCTCCAACTCAGAGATCTGCCTGCCTCTGCCTCTCAAGTGTTGGGATTAAAGGCACGCACCTCTATGGGCCAGCAAAAAGAAAACATCTTGCCAAAGGGGTCAGGGGACAGAGGGGCTGAGTTGTCTTACTCTGTAGTCCAAGGTGGTCTGGAACTTTCTTATATAGCTCAGAATGGCTTCAAATGCATGGTCCTTCTTCTGCTTCCAAAGCCGTCACACCTGCAGCCTCTCTATTTTTCTTCTATTTTGTTCTCTTACTTAACATCTTATTATAATGCCTTTTAAAACTATTCTAGCTGACATGGTGCTGTATGCTTGTCATCCTTGTGTATAGAAGGCGGAGGCAGAAGGATCTCAAGCTCCAGGTGGGCCGAGGCTACAGAGTAAGACCCTATTTCAGCAGGACCTGTAAAGCATCCACAGAGATCTTCAACTCTGCCCACACTGTGTCTGGAAAAGGCAGAGAGGCGTTGGCAGGAATGGTGGAGACAAGACAGCTCAAAGCTCAAGCTGGCATTCTGAAGTTCAAACAAGCTCAGAGCCTAGAAAAATCTAAATCCGAACACAGAACACCACCACCTTACTAGTAAAGCACCCTGAAACACATGGGAGCTGTCACACCCCGAAAGCTCCACTTGCTTCCTGGGCAGGCGAGTTTTGGAGGAAGACACTTTGGCTTTCCCGGCCCATCCTTTTGATGTTGGTGAGGAAGTTCATCTTTGTGCCTCTCCTCACATAGTCTGACCTCCCCCATGATCAGAGCCACACGTCAGATTTAGGCTCCCGTGTCTGTGGCTTCCTTTCTTGACTTCCCTGGTTTCTTTCTCCTCCTGGAAAGCTGTTGGGTTTGAATAGCTGTATGCCTGGCTCTCCTATGTTCCGGGTCTGCCATGGTGTGTGGTGTATGGGAAAGCTTGGAGAAACAACTGCGTGCCCAGTGGGCGTCAAGAGTTTATCTCAGGCTGGGCGTGGTGGCGCACGCCTTTAATCCCAGCACTCGGGAGGCAGAGGCAGGCAGATTTCTGAGTTCGAGGCCAGCCTGGTCTACAAAGTGAGTTCCAGGATAGCCAGAGCTATACAGAGAAACCCTGTCTCAAAAAAAAAAAAAAAAAAAAAAAGAATTTATCTCAGGGTTGGAGAGATGGCTCAGAGGTTAAGGGCACTGACTGCTCTTCCAGAGTTCAATTCCCAGCAGCCACACGGTAGCTTTCAACCATCTGTAATGGGATCCGATGCCCTCTCCTTTTTTTTTTTTTTTTTTTTTTTTTTATGGTTTTTCGAGACAGAGTTTCTCTGTATAGCCCTGGCTGTCCTGGAACTCCCTCTGTCGACCAGGCTGGCCTCAAACTCAGAGATCTGCCTGCCTCTGCCTCCCAGGTGCTGGGATTAAAGGTGTGAACCACCATGCCCGGCCTCTGATGCCCTCTTCTAGTGTGTCTGAAGACAGCAATGATATACTCATATACATAAAATAAATACATCGTTTTAAGAAAAGAGTTTATCTTCTTCTTACTCCCCAACAGCACACTGTAACAGCTGTCATGTTCATTGCATTTGTACCAGCCATTCCCAACCTTCTGTATACTGCGACCCTTGAATACAGTTCGTGCTGTGGTAACTCCACAACCATAAAATTATTTCCATTGCTACTTCATAATTGTACTTTTGCTACTGTTTTGGATCATAATGTAAATACCTGTGTTTTCTGAAGGTCTTAGGGGACCCCCTTGAAAGGGGTCACAACCCATAGGTTGAGATTGGCTGACTTACATGTTATTAGGTTACTTAAGTCAGCTAGAGGTCACATGCAGAAGCTCCGAGTGCAGTCAGTGGCAGAAGGCACACATAGAATTCCAAAGACCCTGGGTTTTAATCCAGTATCAAAATACCAATTCTAGTTCCTATGAAAACTTGGAGACTTTGCTATCTATAGAGTCTTGGAAACTAAGCTGCCACAGATATCTAGGGAGAGTCGCCCAAAGCTTTCTTGGTCAACCATGATGTGTTTTGATAAAATGAGTAGGTTATTTAAAGGTGTGCAGGGGGCTAGAGAGATGGGTCAACGGTTGAGAGCAATGGCTACTCTTCCAGGGGACCCAAATTCAGATCCCAGCACCTACAAAGACCAGCTCATAGCTGCTTATATATTCAGCTCCAAGGGATCTTATGCCCTCTCTGGCTTCTACAGGCAGTCACTTACACATGTGATATGTGCACAGACATACACACACACACAAAACAGAGCATGCATATATATATGTATGTATATGTATATGTGTATATATATATATATGTATGTATATATATATGTAAATGTTCTGAACAACTGAGAGACACACACATACTTTTTTTAATGCTCTGAGCAACTGAAACATTCATAGTACACACAACATGGTCTTTCTACCACCTCCTCATCTTATCAATAAGGCAATGGAGGCTGGGCCAGCATCCTCTTCTGATCCCTGCAAAGTATTAGGTCTCCCCACCATGTCCTCTCTGGTATCTGCACAGTTTGTAATCTACCCACTTTCAACCCTCCTAGACCTCTATGGGGCCAGGGGCAGAGAGTCAGGGACTCAGAGTCCCCAGGGCAGGTGTCAAACATCCCTTCTGAGTGCCCTGGCTCCAGGGTCCCCATCCTGAAGGGCTCAGCTGAGTGGGGCTTTCAACAGCCTCTGAGAGGTGGTAACAAGTTTCAGGCAGGGCAGCGCTGCCTGGGCTCCGGCTCCTGCAGGCCAGCGGTGTGTGGTGACCAGAAGCAGGATTCCAGGGAGGTCTGTGTATTGTCAGTCACTCATCTGTCTGGACAGTGGGCCAGGGCGGCTGATGGTAGGGGAAGGAGCTGGCTGGACTGGGGCCAGACAGAGCTCCTGAGGGAAGACAAGGGTGGTTTAGGAGCCGGCTGCTAATCCTGCCCAGAGCCCAGTCCTCAGCAGGAGTGAAAACGGGTGCTGCTATCAACTGAGAGAAAAGGAGAGGGCTGGATAGGAGACTGGACTACCTTGCCTTGTGGGAGGTTCAGCTCTGTGGAACCTCATGGTGGTGGTGGGGGGGGGAGGGCAGGCCTGGGGCCTGGGGGATGGGGGTGGGGCTGAGCTTACTCTCCTGCTGCCCACTTGAAGATTCCTGCTTCAAAACTCAGGCTGATGGCTTCCAGACAAGTCGGCACCAAGGGTCATTTCTAGAGCCCTTAAGCGTCCTCATAGCAACTGTGAGGACAGGTGTAAATCTGCTTTCGCATTCCTCCCTATCCCCCTCCCAGCTGTCTGTACCTGAACCAGGTCCTTGTTTATTACTTGCTAGTGAGGCCTGAATGCGGGAGCGAGCGAGCGCTTGTACAACTCACACTCCACCTCTCTCTCTCTCTGCCCTGTAGGCACCCCTCCCTCCCTCTGTTCTTTTAAAACAAACTATCAGCTGTTTATGAAAACAAAGCAAATATAAGTATTTGAGAGAAAGAGGGGAGGGGTGAGAGAGAGACAGAGAGAGAGAGAGAGACAGAGACAGAGATAGAGACAGAGGAAGAAGAAATAATGTAAGAATCTTTTTCTTGCTACATTAAAGATTCTCATTTAAAATACCTTTCTTGGAAGCCGGTTAAAGACATTTACAGTCGAACCTAATGTCCCATGTGTCTTCTTTGGGACTCACGCGTTGGAAGGAAAGAACTGACTCCTGGGATTGTCCTCTGACTGCCCCATGTGTCCTACATGTGTGCACACATGCACAAAATAAATAATTTTTTAAAATACCCTTCTTGGACCTGTGGGATGGCTCGAAAGATGAAGCAGCTTGCCACACAATCGAGACAGCCAGAGTTCAATCCCTAGGACCCCGTAAAGGTGGAAGGAAAGAATTTGTTCTACAAAGTCATCTTCTGAGTTCCACAGATGTGCTGAAGCACCCTCCCCCCACATCTCTCTCTTCCCTCCCCTCACATCTCTCTCCCCCTCCCCCCACATCTCTTTCTCCCCCTCCTACCACCCCTCATAAATGAATGAATAAATATTTTAAGTAATAAATATTTAAAATGTGCAGGGCAGTGGTAGTGCATACCTTTAATCCCAGCACTTGGGAGGCAGAGGCAGGCAGATTTCTGAGTTTGAGTCCAGCCTGGTCTACAAAGTGAGTTCTAGGACAGCCAGGGCTACACAGAGAAACCCTGTCATGAAAAAAAAAAAAAAAAAAAAAAAAGAAAGAAAGAAAAGAAAGAAAAAAGAAAAGAAAGCAAATAAATAAATAAATAAATAAAATACTTTCTTGAGGTACAGGAGTAGTTTGAATGGGGTAAGGGCTGTCTCTCCAACAGTTCACCCCATCACTCTAAAAGGGCATACCTCGGGAAGTTGGGTATCCAACTCTCTTTCTGGTCAAGTGCACTCTGGGAGAAAACTAGGGGAGAGCCTTCTTCTGAGCCATGCAAGGGCACCAAGCAGTGTTTTGTGCACTAGGAGAGAAGAGCAACTTCAGAGTGAGGAGGGAAACCACAAAGGAAAACTGGCCTCCCCTTCCCTCCCTTCCCTTACCCCTCTGGAAGTCATGCCCATGCTCTCTGACCCTCCACCCCAAGGCCAGCTTGGAGCTATCTGGAAATCTCTCTCACTGTCTCCAGAGTCGTCCACCCCTTTATAAGTTGCTGCCATTAGATGTTCTTGATGGTTTTGGAAGCTGTGTCTACCAGAGCTAGAGGCTGCTTCAGGAGCCCGTGTTTGGGAAGCTCAACTGTGCTTTAATGGAGGGGTTTACACTCTAGTATATGATCTTACACCTACATCCAGAGTGTGAGAGGTCCGTATCTGGCTGCTCATTTGCCCCCTGGCCCTGCCCCTACATTTCCCTCTAAGTGCTCCCTTCCCACCAGCCTCCTTCCTTGGTTGACTTGCCTGTCCATTTCTCTCTCCCTTGTCTCCATCTCTCTCCTTTCTTGGTCCAGGTCTCTCCCAGCCTTTATGGTTGTCTGCTGGTGTCTCCGTCTCTGTCTCTGTCTGTCTGTCTGTCTCTCTCTCCCTCCCTTTCTGCCCTCTTTCTCTCTTTCCCTGCTCCCTGCATCCTGCCTTCCATCATCCCATCTTCCTCTCTCATCCTTCACCATCCTTACAGCCCCTTCCCCAACCCCCAGTTGGGGACCAGAGGCCAGAGGAACCCCAATGACCCAGAGCATTGGGCAGGCATCAGAAGGCTCCTATGATGATTGGAGATGATTGAATAAGAGCAGAGTACCATAGTGAGTGGCCTCCTGTGTGTGTGTGTGGTGTTGGTGGGGGGTAGACAGCCACACCCAGCTGTGCTGGGAGGCAGGAGGCCCTCAGGACCCCGGAATCTTAAATTGCTCTGTCCTGGTCACTGGAGGTTTCTCCTGGGTTCATAGCTGCTGGCCCTGCTTCTCAGGGACAGTCTAATCCTATGGAATGGCCCTTCATTCCAGAGTTCTTTCCCCTAGATAGATCTGGCAGTGGGCTCCTTCTTATCCAGAGGGCTGGAGAAGATATGGGCAGACAGGCCTGGGGGTGGGGGGTCGGGATGTCGAAAAAACATCAGTTGGACTCGAAATCAAACATCGAGACTTGAAAACTAATAGGGGCGCTGACTCCAGGACGAGGGGAGAGAGAGACACTTATCTCTGGCTCTCCTACAGTTTTTGAGGTCATAAGATTCTGATAGAGAGTGCTTGATGCATGCTGGGGTCAGGAGAGAGATAGAGAAAAGACCCAGGGAGTAACTACAGAGATAGCAAGAAGCTGGAGAAACAGCTTAATGGTTAAGGGTGCTGTTTACTGCTCTTGAGAGCCCTGGGTTTGGTTCTCAGCACCTGCATCAGGTGACTCATAACTGCCTGTAACTCCAGCTCCAGGGGGCTCTAGTACCTCTGGGCCTCAGACTCTCATGTACATAGCTACATGCAGACACACCACACCACACACCACACACACACACACACACGCACACACACACACACGCACACACACACCTTCCTCCTCCTGCAAAGCAAGAAAAGGGAGAAAATTAGGCTAAGAGTATAGCTTAGTTGAAGAATGTCCTTTTAAATTTGTTTATTTATTATTATTATTGTTGTTGTTGTTATTTTACTTATTCACTTTATATCCCACTCACTGTCCCCCTCCTGGTTCCCCCCTCCCCTTCTCCTCTGAATGGGTGGGGCCCCTCTGGGTATTTCCAGTGATGTTTTTATAACTTCATCTAGCACTGGAAAATAATACAATACATATCTATATCTATCCATATCTATCTATCTATCTATCTACTACAGAAACGAGGCTGGAGATGTAGCTCAGTTTATAGAGAGCATTATCTAGTAGGCAGGAAGCCCTGGGTAATATTGAAAGAACCACGCAAGTTAGATCTGGTGGTCATACCTGTAAACTCTGACCTCAGAAGGTTAAAAAGTGGGAGGTCATCCTTAGCTACATAGCAAGTTCAAGGCTGGCCTGGGCTATAAACCCAGTCCCGAACAAACCCAAAATAAGCCAAACCAGGAGCTAGGGAGGCGGAGCTTGCTGCTCTTGCAACAACCTAGGTTCAATTCCCAGCACCCAAAAGAGATGGCCTACACAGGACCATCTCTAACCCCAGCTCAGGGACTTTTCATGTCTCTGGCCTCCTTAGGCACCAGAACCCACACGCATGGGCAAATGCACACACACAGAGTTGAAAATAAAACTTCAGATCCAGCATGGTAATAATGCACACCTCTAAGCCTAGCTTTAAGACCCTGCCTTCAAAACAAAGTGTAATATAAAAATTCCACCTCGGCTGTTCCCACCCAGAGTGAGTTCTGAGTTCTTGCCTTTTCCTCTGAATCTTTAAATTTCTCTTTCCACAAGAAGCTAGCTTAGTCTCCCCCACTCCCTCAACACCACCCCCAAACACCTTTTCAGAGCTTTTTTGCCTCAAAGGATCTGCAGACAAGTCCTGCCTTAGCTCTGGGTAATCCCCTCACAAAGGCTGGGGTCTGGCTAAGCCTTCTTCACAACCAAACTCAGCACTTAGTCGAATGTCTGCACCGAGGGTTGGAAATGGCCCCCAGGATCGACCTCAACCCTCACTTTCTAGGAGAGATAACTCTTTAAACATCCAGGGAGCAGCGGGGGGGGGGGGGGGGGGAATGGGGGGGGGTGGGGGGGGTGGGGGGGGGAAGACTTGGGAGCCTGGTTTAAGGGACCACTAGAAATTAGAAGGAGTGAAAGTGTCAGAACACCTACAGGTAGATGGGGCGGGGCTTCAGGGTTAATGGGGTGGCCTCAGGGGGCTGAAGGTCCCAGAGAGCAGAGAGAGGCTCCCTGCAGAACAACTTATGGCCTTGCAAGCCCTGGCTTCATTCTCCTGTTTATTTCCATGATGGAGAAGGAACCAGGGCCCTGTTCAGAAAAGGACAAATTCTCAACCACTGAGTCATATCCCAAGCACCCTCCCTGACTTTTCTCTCTCCTCCCTTCCTCCCCCTCTCCCTTACAACCCTTTTTAAGTCCAGGTCTCAATGTGTAGCTCAGGCTGGCCTCAAATGCCTTGGCCTCTTCAGTGCTGGGATTTCAGGTATCTGCTATGGTGCCTCGATACTCTGTGTATGTGAGCACGTGCACACACGGAGGTCAAAGGTCAACATTAGGACCCTCCTTAGTCATTCCGCACTTCATTTCTTACTTTTAAACCTCTCCTCTCCCTGATTTATTTATTTACTTCTTCATTTAGGATTGCATGAGTGTGTGTGTGTGTGCCTGTAGAAGTCAGAGGACAACTTGTGGGAGTCGGATCTCGGGTCTCTCTCTCTCTCTCTCTCTCTCTCTCTCTACCATGGGCGTCCCAGGGATCAAACTCATGTCCACAGACTTGGTAGCAAGCACTTTTACTTGATGGCCTCACTGAGCCATCCTGCCAGCCCTCCGCCTCGCCTTATTTTCTGAGACAGGGTCTCTCTCACTGAACCTGGAGTTCACAGATTTTGCTATGCTAGCTATCCAGTAAGCCTCAGGGACCTCCATACCTGTGCCCTTCCCCAGTGTTGGATTGCAGGCAGGTGCTTTTTACAGGTGCCAGGGATCAAGCTTTAACCTATAGCCATTGGGCTCATTTTTTTTTTTTTAATGCAATGTTTTCAATAAGGAAAAGTGGAGTGTTTGGGAGAATGAACTGTATGCCAGCCATTGGACATTAATAATCATGTACTCACCCCATGGCGGGTCTTGGCTCATTGGTACCTGTCCCGGGTGAGTTGCTTCGATGCAAAAATGGAACAGGTTATCATTTTATCTGAGATCCTTCAGTGCCTGTGTTCAAATGAGGAGGCCGATGCTTTGAAGCGACAGGGTCACAGGTATCCCAGGCAACCTGGAAGATAACAGTTGTGAAACTGTACGAAATACCCTGATAACCTCCACTCCCTATGCCCCAAGTCTTGCCTTTGTTCTTAGAGTGGTCCCAGCCTAGATGTAGGCAAAGCATCTACACCTGTGTCTCTGGCATCTCCCTGCCTCCCCACAACCCTTCTGCCAGGTGCTATGGAGGTCAGTAAGCCCTCTGCCTCTGAGTTTCTTTCCCAAATACACATTTCTCTTTTCTGTTTCCTTATATTAACTGAAATTTGAAAACAAACAAACAAACAAACAAACAAAACCAAGCTAGTTGGTGGTAGCCCACGCCTTTAGTCCCAGTACTCAGAGGCAGGCAGATCTCTGGGTTCAAGGTCAGCCTGGTCTACAGGGTGAGTTCTAGGATAGCCAGGGCTACACAGAGGCCAGCCTGGTCTACAGGGTGAGTTTTAGGACATCCAGGGCTACACAGAGGCACCTTGTCTCAATCTGCCCCACCTCTCCCCACCAGAAGAAAAGAAAAAGAAAAAGAAAAAGAAAAAGAAAAAGAAAAAGAAAAAGAAAAAGGAGGGCTGGTGAGATGGCTCAGTGGGTAAGAGCACCCGACTGCTCTTCCGAAGGTCCGGAGTTCAAATCCCAGCAACCACATGGTGGCTCACAACCATCTGTAACAAGATCCGACTCCCTCTTCTGGAGTGTCTGAAGACAGCTACAGTGTACTTACATATAATAAATAAATCTTTAAAAAAAAAAAAAAAAAAGGAAAAGGAAAAGGAAAAGGAAAAGAAAAAAAGATAAGAGATTACCAGGAGCCCAAGTCATATTCGCTCTGGTCATCTGTCTCCCTACAGTGTCATCTGTGAAGTGCCTCTGTTTTCTGTAGGCAACCCTGAGCTACTCAGCCAGTTCCTTGGTGATTGGGGGAACACAGTGAGACTAAATCTAAAGCCATCACTAACAACAAAACCCAAGATGGAAGTTAAGAAGTATAACATTAAAAAAAAAATGTACAAGCTGGGGCTGGTGGCAAGGCCCACACTTGGATTCAGCACTTGGATGGCAAAGAGGATCAGGAGTTCAAGACCAGCCTGGAAAAATTCAGAAAAAGTTTGCTTAAATAAACAACAGTAATAGTAGTAGTAGTAGTAGTAATAAAAAGAGAAAGCTTGAACTCGTAGCTGATTTGGTAGAGCTCATACTAAGGCTGATCCCCAAAACCGCATAAAACAGGTACGTTCTTGTAATCCCATCAGGCAAGAGGATGAGAAGCTGAAGGCCATCTTTAACTACATAGTAAGTTCGAGTCCAGCCTGAACCACAGGAGACCTTGTTTCACAAAATAAAACAAAGAGGCTGCTGAGGTGGCACCAGCCTTTAAGAACACTAGCTGTTCCTCCGGAGGACCCAATCCCCAGGTCCCACATGGTGGCTCTCAACCATCTCTAAGTTGGTTCCAACGGACTCAACAGCCTTTGTCTGACCTCAGGCACCAGGCACACCCAAGGAACACAGAAACACCTGTAGGCAAGACACCTATAGACATTAAGTGAATAAAAAAAAAAAAAAAAAAAAAAAAAAAGAAAGAAAGAAAGAAAGAAAAATAAAAAGAAAAGTTTTTTAAACAGACGAATGGACAAATTAACAAATAAATATATAAATAAATACATAAATAGTCTCCCTGTATCTGGCCTGCCCATACAGTATCTGAGGCTTGTGAGACCCTCACCATACTGTCAACTTCTAACTGTAGAGACCCTGCAGATCTGGCTCCCTGCTCTTACCCGTCCCTGCCTTTCACAGGTCCTGCAAAAATCAAAGGCCAACTCCCCTGCCCCCAGCCAGGCCCCAGCCATATCTCAGTCCATTTGGGGGAATCTAAAGTGACGATATTTACAAACCGGAAACCGCCTTAGGGAAACAAGTTTTTGGTTTTTTTTTTTTTTTTTTCTCATTTTCATTTTCAAGTCCCCACTCCCTCACTCCCCCCCCCCCCCCCGCATCAATCCCCACCCTCGGCGAGAGCAACCGGGAGGCTCCAGCAATGGCCAAGCCGGAGACTTTAAACAAACCACATTGCCCCCTCAGCTCTGCCTCCTGAAGGAGGGGATTTATTCCTTATCCCTGCGCCCTGAGGAGTGTTAACAGCAGAATTAAAGTAGAGGGGAGCTGGCAGGGGCTTGCTTTCTTCAGGGGAGGTGTGTCTGCACCTCTTCCCAAGGTATTAATGGCCTGTTTATACAGCAGAAAGAGAGCACGGAGCCCAACCAGAGAGAAGCCCGTGGGAGTTGTTCTTAGCCCGCCCTGCCGAAGGTGGTGCCCTCCGACTTTTCCCAGTCCTCAGAATTACTAGAGCCAAGTGGGGTGAAGGCTGACTTCAGCAGGGCAGGGGGTGGCTAGGGCAGCAGGTGGCAGTTTCTTCTTTTATTCTATTCATGTATTTGGCTAGCAGTGCTGGGGACTGAGCCTGGAGCCTTGGTTGTGCTAGGCAATCACTCTACTGAGCTACAAGCCTAACCATTTTCTTCCGTTATCTGAAGTAGGTTTTTCATGCCAAAGGATATATGTGTGTGTGTGTGTGTGTGTGTGTGTGTGTGTATAGCACAACCAAGGCTCCAGGCTCAGTCCCCAGCACTGCTAGCCAAATAAATGAATAGAATAAAAGAAGAAATACACATATATGATTCCTCTCTTGTTTTTATGGGACTTTTATTGTTATTGTTGCTTGCTTGTTTGTGTTTTTGAAACAAAGTCACTTGATGCAGCTGGTCCTGTATCTCACTCTGTAGACCAGACCGCCCTCGAACCCTTAGAGAGAGATCTGCTGGCCTCTGTCTCTTCTTGAGTGCTGGGATTAAAAGTGTTGGCCACCATGCCTTGGTTTACTTTTATTAACCTCTTAGAAATAATTTTTCTCGTAAGTGTGTTGTGCGTGAGGTATACAGACTTGTTAGTGTGGGCACGAGCTTGCGCGTGCGTGCCTATGTGCCTCTGGAAATTAGAGGTTGATGTTGGGTGTCTTCTCTCATTTGCTCTTCACTGATTGCTGCTGCTGCTGCAGTTGTTGCTTAAAGAATAACAGAACAGGAACAGGGGTTCACTTCAGAGACCAGCCTCCCCTTGAGCCCATGGAGATCCGTCTGTCTCTGTCTTGAGTGCCACCACATTCAGCATCCAGCTCCACTTTGGTTTTTGAGGAAGGGTCTCTCATAGAACTTGAAGCTCATTGAGTCTGTTAAACTCAATTAAGCCCAATGAGCTACAGGATCCAGCCCTTTCAGCCTTCCCCATGCTGGGGTAGTACACAGGTGTTCCTGTCCGGGCATCTGAACCCAACTGACTGAATCATCTCTATTTCCCCCATTTTTTTAAATCTTCAATTTATTTACAGATGTCTTTTAATTATTCATTTTGATTCAATAACTAAGGTGTTCTTTCCTTCCTTCCTTCCTTCCTTTCTTCCCTTTTCTCTCTCTTTCTGTCTCTCTTTCTTTCTCTTCCTTCCTCCCTTCCTTCTCTCTCTCTCTCTCTCTCTCTCTTTCTTCCTTTCTCCTTTTTTCTTTGTGTCAACATTTACAGACAGACCCCACTCTGTATTCCCAGCTGGCTTTGGACTCTTGGCAACCCTGCCTTTGCCTCCCTGATGCTGAGGTTGCAGGTATAAGCCACCACGCCCCACAGGACTCAGCTTTATCTTAAAAAGAGACTGAGTTGGACAGAGCAGGTGGGCTAGGGGTAGAGGGTAGCTCCAAACAGCTGCTGTAGCTAATTGCAAATATCTGCTACCTAAACAGTAACTGTGTGGCCTTACTCAGATCTGAGCTAGGATTTTCTTCCTCTAACTTCATCAATAATAAATGTGGTGCCCCATCAACCAGACCTCGGGACTTCTGCCTGCGCTGCAAACAGATCTTGCTAAATGGACAGAAAGCCCAGGCTGACCGAGAGCTACTGAGAACATTTTACATCTTAAAACCCTCAGCAATTTGGCCATGTGTTTAATAGCGTTGGCCTCTGAAGTTTCCAGTGCAATCCTTCTTCCTCTTTTTTCCCCCCTCGGCCAAGAACTCTGCTTTACTACATCCGTGATGTTGGATGGGTTTCTTTTAAAAATGAGCCTTCTATGGCCCCTCTGTGGCCAGCACAGCCGACTACCCTACTGTCTCAAATCCATTTGAAATGGCTGTGAAATACTGCCAGCTGACCCTGGCAGTAAATCTTCCCCCTTTCATTCAGAAAGACTGACAAAGAGAAGTGTCCGGGAGAGGTCACTTTAGCTTGCAGCTTTCCATTCCTGCTGGCTGGCCTGGCCTGGCCTGGCCTGACTTCTCAGGCCTGAACACCATATGTATTTCCTACCCCTGTTTGTCCCTGACCAGGACAAAGCAGAGACATCTAGTTGGATGTGCCACATGGAGAAAGAATACGAAGCTGTACTTATCCCTGGCTCCTGGGGGCTTCCTGGTTGTTCAGACCACTCAAAGTGCCAGTCTTCCTGTGTCTTGGTGGGAAGCAGTGAGACTCAGCTGGAAAGCAGGTTTTTCTGGCTGATTAGCCTTAAGATGGATGTTTCTCTCCACAGAGGGAAGCCAGGGACTGTCAGGAATGTTTCCAGCCAAGACGGGTTGGGAGGTGATGCCTGCGATGGAGACTCTCAGGATTCAGTTGTGTTTCTGAACCCGCCTGCTCTGAGCATGTTTGTCTCCCCACCTGGGCAAGAGTTCTGGCAGACAAGCACATCCCTTAGACTTATTGATTGGAATTTCATGGTCAAGGCAGAGGGACAGACTGGAAGGAAAATGAGCTCTGGGTTCTGAGTTGAAATAGCTGGCTTCAGACTCATCTATTCTGATACGATGAGCAAAGCCAGCCAGCCGCTCTTCCCAGGTCCTCAGCACGCAGGAACCACGGCCAAAGCTTTGGCCCTCTGGGTGGGGGCGGGGCTTGGAGGACATCTTGGGCTTGCTTGAAAATGCAGGGTGTTTGGAGGCCATCCTTCCAAATTGGTGATTATGACAACGAAGGAGACACCTCTTGGGAGTAAAATTAATTGGCAGAACATAGAGACGTCTCTCTCTCCTCTCCAGGCTGGAAAAATGTGCGAGTGTGCAGAGAGCTCGTAAGGTGACACAAGGGACTGGATTGTATGGGTTCCAATAGATGACTTTCTGGGGGTGCTAAAAGTCAGATTTAGGGTGTCCCGTTCATTCCTCAGTGAAGAGCCAGCCACGGAAACTGGGAGGCCGACACAGCTGTGAGCTCACACACACACCCTCAATCAGGCTTAGAACCCACAGGTGGGATTCCCAACCTGTCTCATCAGTTTCCTCAAAGCAGCCAGGGATTTAACCATCATCTGCCACTATCTTCCACACCCCAGTGCTATTAAAAACAGTAGTTATTAGACTTAGAAGACCCGGCAGAACCTTATTATCTCCTTCTTCTCCGGATCAATATCTCATTTCCCTGTCTCCACCCACACACTTTGACGCCCATCTTTTGATGACTGAACTGTTGGCCCTCCAAAACAAAAAAACAAAAAACAAAACAAAACCCCCCAAAACAAACAAACAAACCCAAAAAAACGATCCATGCTCCGGTGCCTTGTTCTCCCGGACGTTTCCGTCAAGGTTGATCATGTGATCTGCTTCGGCCAATCGAAGCTGGGGAAGAAGGGCAGCAGAGCAGTTCCCAGCCCAGGTTATAAGAGACGAGGCGCACAACCATTTGTCCTCTTTGTGTTTCTACCACTATATATTTTTAAAATTACATCTATCTATCTATCTATCTATCTATCTATCTATCTATCTATCTATCTATCTATCTATCTATCTATCTATCTATCTGTGTGTGGATCTTTGGGCATCGATCCAGGTGGCCGGCATTGGCCGCAAGTCTCTTTACTCCACAGCTGTGACTTGGGCCTCAGGACACAGAATGGAGCCCAGCCTGTACCTATTAGCTGAGAGAAGAGTCTTGCGGAGCTCAGCCCAATCAGCAAACATAATAAACAGTGGCTTCAGGTTGAGAGCACTAAGTTTTCCTGGACGCTTGTTTCGTAGCAGTAGCTGACAAATGTGAGATGTATTTTCTTTCCTTTACCCCCTTTAGGGAGGAAGTCTGTCTGCCACAGGGCAGAGGGTGGTATCCAAAGGGTCTCCTCTCCTTGAGTGACTGGTTCCTCCATTGGATCTCAGCTCGTAGCTCCTGACCTCAAGCAAGGTAAGAATCCTTCATCGCATACCTTCTCAAGCACGCCTCCCCTTTGGAGAGTTGACCAGAGATAGACCCTTGTCAGACCGTACCTGTGATTCCTCCCTGAGGTCCTATGAGGTCAAGACCCTTCTATTGGGTCCCAATTAATATTAGTCTTAGAGACAAATTCCTTGTTGTTATCTCAAGACAGAGTTCTCCATGTCGTCCTGCCTGTTCTGGAACTATGTAGTCCAGGTTGGTCTTGAACTTGAGACCCTCTCTGCCTCTGTCTCCCAAATGCTGAGATTACAGGTGTGAGGTCACCACACCCAGCCCTTGTGTGGCTCTCCTTTGGATCCCCCATATTTATATAATACCTAGCCAAGCACATAGTAGTGTTCAAATACATGCCACTCAAATATACAATGAAGGCTGGGGATGCTCTTCAGTAGGTAGGGAGGGTGCTTACCTAGCAGGTATGAAACTCTGGTTTGATTCCCCAGCACCGCAGTGCATTAAAGGTGGCAGAACCTGCCTGCTCTAGCACAGAACCCAAGTTCAATTCCCAGCACCCACCTTAGTGTGGCCCCAACTCCATTTCCAGGGGATCTGATGCCTCTGGCTTCTTGGGTGTGTTCATTCACATATACAGACTCCTCCCTCCACCCCACCCCCCACTCATCCATATATTTAAAAAATAAAAAAATTTAAAGGACAGTACAGATGGCAAATCACCTGGTGGCTTGAACTAGGGACAGTGAAGTGCAGTACAGAGGTTCCCACCTGGTCGTGGGTTGGCAAACAGGGTTCATTTTGCTTGTTGCTTTGAGACAGGTTCTCACTATGTAGACTGGACTGGTCTTGAACGTGCAGAGATCCACATATCTCTGCCTCATAATACTGGTATTAGAGAGGTCTGTTAGCATCCTCCATACCCCGCCTTTTTTTTTTTTTTTTTTTTTTTTGAGAGTGGGTTTCATGTAGCCCAGGCTGCCCTTAAACTCCTGATCCTCCCTCCCTCCTCTACCTCCCAAGCCCTGGGACTTACAGATATGAGTCACCACACCTGGCTCCCAAGTACCTTTTTCTATGTAGAACTCTTGATCCACAGTTGAATGTCATCCCAGCCTTACCTCCACCACCAAGGACACAGGGCTGGGCTGAGGGCGGGGGGGGGGGGGTTGTCTTTATTTAACTGATCAGTAGACTAAAAACAGACAGGTTGAGTCATTTACCCCAGGTCACACAGATCAAAGAAGTCCCAGGGTCAGGACTGGCCAGCCTGGGGTCTTTAGCAACTATCAGGAGACATTATAACCTGGGACCTGGGGATTCCAGGAGTCAAGATTCTGATCTGGAGCAATGTCAAGCTGAGGAGATACTTGCTTGGGGGTGCAGTGTGGTCAGCTGTAGAAGCCACAGACCTGCCGGAATTGTTCAGAATGAAAGGACCGACTTGGGTTCTCAAGGGTGATGAGTCACCCAATCCAGAGGTCAGTTTAAGCAAGTACCCCCAGGGCCTCTGTTCGGTTCTCAGAAGTCCAGATTGGCGGCTGGCGGGACTGGAGCGGAGAGATGCTAGGCGAGAGATAAGCGCGGCTAAGAAAATGTCTCTCAAGCTCAGACCTCAGGGCGAGTGGGAAAACACCCAACTCAGGGCTTCAGCGTTTAAGTAGGGAGAAGGAGATGTGAGATTAGAGAAAGTCGAAGAAGGGCTAATGGGAAGACAAGGGAGACTTTAAAAGGTAATAAATCAGGCTTGCCTGGCTGGTTCCTACCCAGGAACTCTGTAGTGGGTGGTTAACTCTTAGCAACTGGATGGGGTCTCATCAGCCTTCCAGTAGGGGCATTGGCCACACTGTGGGGGAGATGTACCAGGGACAGGCTTGGCTCTGGGCCGGGGTGGGGGTGGGGTGGGGGTGGGAAGGGCCCCTAGGGAGACTTTGGAATCCCAACAAGAGGGAGTTTGGGCTGTTGGTGAAGCAGCTCACTCACCTCAGCCACTGGGGAACATTCTTCCCAAGAGTTAATCAGCCCACAGGGTGAAGAGACCACAGGACATTGTTTACCTACTTCTGACAAAAACCCTTCCCAGAAGGCCAGAGCAGTGATTCTCTGTAATTATATCTCTAGTGAGGTTCGGCAGGTTCTCGGGGTGCGAGGGCGGATTAACCCGTTATTGCCCACAGTGCGCACCTGAAAGAAAGGCCTGGAATCAGAGCAATTCCCAGCTTCCATCTGCCAGTTGAGGGGTGGGGAGTGGTCGAGAAACTGAGGTATTTCTCTGGCTTCTCCAGCTAGCTTGGAGATGTGGATCAGAGAAGAGCTGAAGGTATGTTTTCCCTAAAAAGTATTAATGGTTGAAACGGAAAAGAAAACTACTGGACAGGACCTCTGGGCATGGGTTAAACTTTTTTACTACCCAAGTGTGCTGTGTGACATGAAGAAAGTTGCTCAACTCCTCTGAACTTCAGCTTGATGGACAGGCAAAGAACACTGAATGCAATGGGATATATGAACTTCCCTGTGAGTTATAGAGAAATGTCAAGTTGGTTGGGGCAATGAGTAGACTCAGGCTAGGCTGTAGGTTGGACTTCCCATTGCCAGAGCTGTGGGAGTTCTAGGTTAGACCAGAAGTGCAGTGGAAGCTAAGCTGAGCTAAGAGTCCCACTTTCATGACTCCTACTGAGTTACCAGACCAGGCATAAGAAGTGAACTTGGTGGTCTCAAGAACAGTGGCAGGAATTCCCAGAATGCTTCTCTGCATGGAACTTCCAGTTCCATCTATCAAGTTCTGGAGTCTGTGTCCCTCCCCCTTGAATTTGTATGGATCCCAGGACCTGCTTGTACCAAAAAGACACAATGGAGGCGATACCTGAAGGGACCCTGCAGTTGGGGCTGTCACTTGGTGTGGAAAGAGCTTTCCTCCCTTGTGTGAAGCCCCGAGTTCAATCTCCAGCACTGCCTGTACCAGTAGCCCCAGCCCTGGAGAGGTGGAGGCAGGAGAGTTAGAAATTCAAGGTCATCCTCAGGTACTATATAGTGGATTCAAGGTGAGTCTGGGTTCCTTGAGACTCTGTTTCAATGAAAAATCAATATAATAAGTCAGGGTGTGGCTCAGTGGTAGAGTGCTTACCTAGCATGCAAGATGGGTCCATCTTCAGCATCTTTCCTTTGTAGCTGCAATTCTAACTTATTATGACTTACACTGGAGACACGAAACAATCCCTTCCCATTATCCATTCATCATGGATGGACATAATATAAGGGTGCTTTTCAGGGAAGGGGGGCAAAACCACCACAAAGCTAGCAATGGTGGGGTCCCCTCACCTTTGGATGCCAGGGGCTTGAGAGTACGATGTTTGGATATCCATATGAGCTGGGTCCACAGATGCTGGGTTGCCCCGTATGGAGTCCTGGTGGCTCACAGCCCCTCAAGGAAGAGGGCAAGGCATGGATGCTCAGCTCCACCTCTGCTTAACCTACCCTCTTGCCTTCTCGTCACTAGCAATACTTCAAATAAGCTGAGTCCAGCCAGAGGCTGGAAGTCAGGGGCTGCAGTGGTATCCTTGGAGGCAGCCCTCCAGGCCAAAGAGCAGAGAGTGGAACTCAAGTCTGGGCTGGAAGCTAGGCTGTCCCATTGCCCTCTTAGAGGCTCCTGTTGGGGGTGGTGGGTCTTGACTGTGACCTTGGGGGCTGCTTTCATCAAAGAAAGAGAACTTGGGCCTGTTTCAGGAGGTACACAGGGAATTTCCGGGACAGAGGCATAGTTCATGAGCTTTGTGGCAGACACCCTCTACACTGTCAGCACCAAGATAGGCTCAAGTGTGTTACTGTGGCACTTGGGGAAGAATTCTGAGCGTGTGCGGCCCCCCACCTCCACCCCGCCCCCGACACTCTCCAGCCCTTCCCCTCCTACCCTAGTCTTTATTTTTTAAAGGAAGTGTTTATTAGCTTAGTTCGCTGAGTTTTGTTACTTCCCAGATGTAGGACCTTGGGGCGGGGTGGGCCAACGGAACCTCTTTGGGTTTTAGTTTGGCTGTCTGTAAACTAGAAAAGTACAGTCCCGGTTTTTGCTCCTCTGTTGCTGGGTTAAATAAGAGCAACATGGAGAGGAAAGGGTGTGTCTGGCTTTTACATACATCCAGGTCACAGGCCCTTTCTGAGGAAGTGAGAGCAGGGACTCCAGCAGGAGCAGAAGCAGGAACCATGGAAGATGGCTGCTAACTGCTTTGCTCTGTCTTCCCTTTCTTACCACCACCAAGGAATGGCATCAACCACCACTGTGGGCTCAGCCCTCCTACATGAACCGTCCATCAAGGCAACATCCCACAGACATGGCCATAGGCCTGTCTGATCTGGACAGTCCTTCATTTGAGACCCCTGGACCCAGATGAGACTTAGTTGTGTCAAGTTGGCAATAAAAACAAAGCCAGTACAATTATAATGAGAATTGAGACTGTCCACACAGGTCTAGGTGTGCAGTTTCACTGGTACAATACTTCCCTAGCACATAGAAAGCCCCTGGTTCCGTCCCCAGCACCACATAGATCAGGCTTGGTAACTCTTGTCTGCTATCCGAGCATTAAAGAGATAAAGGCGGGTGGATCAGAAGCTCAACCTCATTCTTGGCTATATGGGGAGTTTGCAGCTAGCCTGGGCTACCCGAGACCCTGTCTCAAAACAACAGCAGCAGCCTTGTCTGTATTGTCTATATACACCATGATTGATAGCTCTTTGTGTCTTCTTTATCTCCCTTTTCCTTGGTGTTGGAGTATAAACCTTGTCCATTTCAGAGAGGTGGTAGCAGGAGGGATGTCTGTTTTAGTTAGGTTTCTATTGCTGTGATTAAGCCTTGGTACAGAAGGACTTTATTTGCCCCGTGTGGCTGAGTCATAGACCAGAGTGACATCCAAGCAGGAAGCTGGAGGGAGGAACTGAAGCAGAGGCCTGGGAGGAAGGCTGACAACCTGCTTGCTCCCTGTGGCTTGGTTGGCTTGCATTTTTATGCAACCCAGGATCACCTGCCTAGGGGTGGCACCGCCCACAGTGGGCTGGACCTGCCTTCAGTAACCAATCATTAGTTAAGAAAATTCCCCACAGGGGACCCAAACCAAAGCAAACCAACCAAACAAACAAACAAAAACTAAACAGCACTCAGCCTTTACATAGAGATTTCTGTTCCAAAAGCCCAAATAAACTTTAACTTTGTTTGTTTGTTTGTTTGTTAATTGGTCAGTTATTCTGTGTCAGCAGCAGAAAAGCAATTACGTCAAGAGCTCAGTGAGACTGCCTGAGCCTTGGTGGTGGTGGTGGGAAGGAGTGGGCTCTGTCTACTGGTCATCACGTGGCTCTTCCTCTGGACAATATGACCTGTTGTCTCTCTAGACCTCCCAATCTCTTCTTACAGGGCACCCATCAGTTCTTAGTAGGGCTTGCCTAAGTTTGCTTTAATCACAACATCATCTTTTTTAATATAACCTCATTCTGGGGTACAAAAGGTTGGGGCTCTAAATTAGGAATTTTGAGACAACATCATCCATAACAAACATTTTTGGAATTTTTTTTTAATATCAAAATTATATGAGGAAGGGGGCTGGAGAGATGGCTCGGTGGCTAAACGCCTTCCTGTGCAAGTCTGAGGGCCTGAGTCAGATCTCTAAGCACCCACATAAAAATCCACGACGTCCTGGAAGATGGATGCCTGTAATCCCAGCACCTGCTAGGCAGAGACTAGATCCCTAGGGCAAGCTAGCTGTCTAGGCCAGCAGATTCCAAAGGCTCTGGCTTTAGAGACAGAGTCTGCCTCCATAAACAGAATGTCGGGCAATCCAGGAAGTCACTCAGCATCCACTTTGGCCTCCACATATAGATGACTCACGCATGGCAGGCAACACACATGTATACATGCTGAGAAATACAACAGGAGGCCAAAGATTATGAAATTATTGGTAAATGATACTGGGTGATGCTGGAACATGCCTGTGATCCCAGTACTCAGAAGGTAAAGGCAGGTGGATATCTGAGGTCAAGACCAGCCTGGACTATAGACCTAGTTCCACAACAACCAGGGCTACATAGAGAAACCCTGTTTTGAAGTCTACACTTCCTACCCCAATGAAGAGAAGGCACAAGAAAATATTCACTGCCTCAGGGGAGCAGGAAGTGGTTGGCAGGGCTGTGGGTTTCTCACGGGCACAGTTGCTCTACTGTTAGGACAAAGAAAGGGGTGGCACCCGTGTCCCCTCTTCGTGGCGGAGAATGCATTGGGAGGTCACATGACTTCTCTTGAGAGAAGTCAGAAAGTTGAGGAGCTAGGCTCTGCACCACTCCCTAGGGAGGCTAACCACTGCCTACCCCTCCTCCTGTAAGAGGGATAAGATCTGTCTGGACAGACACATCAGTACAAGGACACAGAGGACCCTGGGCCAGATAGGCTACTGGGCACGGTGGCTGGGTTCTCTCATTCTTGTGCCCACTCAAGGGATAAAATTCTCTATCTTAGGCCAAGAATCCTTGAAGTACTTGTGACCTGGGTATCTGTGGCCTCTTCTAAGGACCTGGAAGTGACAGCTGAGACCTGTCTAGTGATGTGACATCATAGGAATTTGAGGTTGGCTTGGTGATGGTAATGACTGGCTTACAGCCCGTCAGGGAGGAGGGATGAGATAGAGCCTGGAAAGGGGCTGGCCAATGGCTGGGTACTCTGAAAGCAGACAGCGGCATGGAGCTTGTGGCTGGATACTGCTTGCGTGCTTGAGGGTCGCTGATGGGATGCTGTAAGGTTGCAGATGGAAAGAGCAACCACCCCTGAAGGAGGGTGGATCTTTGGATGCACAGCACCGGGTAGTCCTTACAGAAAACATCAGAGATCATCACACCCGTGGGTCCAGATGAGGAGGCTGAGGTTCCGAGCTGACCTGGTCGAGGTCTCTTAGAATGAGCAGTGGAAAAAGTTACAATGTCTTTCTCACGGTGCTACACCCTCAGTGTGTGGCATGTTGGGGACTGAACCCTGGGTTTCTCTGGAATGTACAAGGACCTTTGATCTCTCAGATTCATTGGGGGTATCTCAGGGTGGCCTTGAACTCCTGATGCTTCTGGGGCAGAATTACTGCTTTCAGAATTACTGGTTTGTACCATAAGGTCCAGCTATGATTTTTTCAAAAAGTACTCTATTGTATTTTTTAATGTGTATGGGCGATTTGCCTGTATGTAAGTCTGCTCATCGAGTATGTATCTGATGTCTGAATGTGCTAGACTAGAAAAGAGTTGGGTCTCCTGAAATTGGGAGTCACAGATGGTTTCGAGCCACCATGTTGACTATGGTTTTTGTACTCTGGACTCTTGAGCAATCTGGAATCATGTCACCTGTAAGATTTCCATGATCCTGCTTCTGTTTTCTATTCAGACTCTGGGCATGTGGACTCCATGTTCATTTTCTTGAGAATTTTAGGCGTTTATACACGGTATTCGTTAGCTACAGCTTCATAGCAAAAGACTTTAAATTTAGAACTTAAAAATAACGATTTTGAATTTTTGTCTTTTTGACAGGACAAATGCTAGGAACCTCGGGCCCCATGTGTAGGAAGCAGATATTCCTTCTCGGAGTTTCACTCTAGCCCCGGGAATGTTGTCTTGACTAGGCCCCAGTTGCCTGAAGGCTTAACAGAGGCTGGAGGACTCAAATACAAGACTAGACTCACATAGATGGTGTCTTAGTTAGGGTTTTACTGCTGTGAACAGACACCACGACCAAGGCAACTCTTATGAAGGACAACACTTAATTGGGGCTGGCTTACCAGTCTGGAGGTTCAGGCCATTATCATCAAGGCAGGAACATGGACACATCCAGGCAGGCATGGTATAGGCAGAGCTGAGAGTTCTACATCTAGTTTCAAAGGCAAACAGAAGATTGATTTCCAGGGAGCCGATGAGGGTCTTAAAGCCCATGCCCACAGTGACACACCTACTCAAGGTCACACCTCCTAATAGTGCCACTTCCTGGGCCAAGTATATTCAAACCACTACAGATGGCATGGTACCCTGTCCCTCACCCCCCCACCCCCCAGGACAGAAAGCTTGTGTCATGGCAGTGTCTTAGTAGCTGAAGATCAACAAAGGACTGAGGGCAAAGTTGAGGTGTCTCAAGACCTGGTCTTGGAATTTGCACTCCCTATCTCTTTTAAAGGTCCCAGTTTAAACCAATCCTTTCCGGTGAAACAGCTTCCTGTAAATACCTGGATTCAAGAATCATGGGACCATCCAGGGTGGTGCACACATTCAATCACAGCACTCAGGAGGCAGGGGCAGGCAGATCTCTGCGAGTTTGAGCCCAGCCTGATCTATAGAGCAAGTTCCAGGACAGTAGGGTTACACAGAGAATCTATTGAGAAAAAAAAAAAAAAAATCAGGTCCATTTCTGTCTGCCTAGAACCCACTCTCCTTTAACCGTTATTCTCTCATATTTAATTTAATTAAGTTTTAAAAATAACATATCTTTGTCCACAGGGTGGGGGGGCATGGACCACCAAGCATACATGTGGAGGGTGACCTGGGGGGCCGCTGGGTCCTGAGGATCTAACTGGGGCCACTGGCTTGGCAGCATGTGTGCTCTTTAGCCCTACTTTAATGTTGCGTTTTGGTTTGTTTTGAAACACAAGGCCTTCTGTAGCCTAGGCTGCCCTTGAACTTCCTGTCTCTGCTTCCCAAGTGCTTGGGATTGTAGGCTTTGATCCTTCCTTTGACCTTCTTCTTCTGGAAGATCCTTAGCTGCCCTCCTGTGCTAAGTACCAGGTAGTATTCTCGTTGCTGGGGTACGACATCTTGTTGAACGCTCTCTACCTTTACAGTTCTCACCTGTGATAATCCCTTGTACTCTGAGACCCCCTGCAGTTTTATTTATTTATTTATTTATTTATTTATTTATTATTTTTGAGGTGGGGTTTCCCGGTGTAGCCCTCGCTGTCCTGGAACTTGCTCTGAAGACCAGGCTGTCCTAGAACTGAGAGATCTGCCTGCCTCTACTTCCTGAGTGATTAACAGTGTGTACTGCTGCTTCCTTGGCTGCTGCAGCCACCACCACCAGCAGCAGCAGCAGCAGCAGCAGCAGAGGTGCAATTCCCACCGTTCCATCCCCAAGCTCTAACTTCTTCTGTGTCTAACCTCTTCTGTGCTGCCCACCTCCCTTGCAGCAAGCAAGCAATAGAAACCTCACAGCAGCCCCTGACTTACACTCTTTCCCTCTGCCTCTGCTAAGTAGACAAGAGTGCAGATTCCCTTTGGCAGGCATACTCTCACCTCTGTCTCCTGCCCTGCCTAGCCTTCCCTCCTCCTGCATACCTTGCTTGCACCCAAGGGAGGTATTGCCTCTTGAGATCCTGCCTCTCAAGCCTCTGCTGTGCAGGGCACTCTGTTTTTATTTTTCAAGGCAGAGTTTCTCTGTACAGCCCTGGCTGTCCTGGAACTCACTCTGTAGACTGGGCTGGCCTGGAACTCAGAAATCCGCCTACCTCTGCCTCCCAAGTGCTGGGATTAAAGGCATGCGCCACCATAGCCAAGCTGTGCAGGGCACTCTGACCTGGAAGTTTTCTCTCTTCTGATCCGACTGGGCTGGCCTGGTCATCAATTTTTTTTTTCTTCTGTCTCAGCATTTATTGTCTTTCAATAGACTGTCTAGGCTAAGCAAGGTGGTGCCTGCCTGCCATCCTGCCACTTGGGAGGCTGAGGCAGGAAGATTGCCAGTTCTAGACTAGCCTGGACTACAGAGTGGTAACACTGACTACAGATAAACAAACTCAATCCTCCCTCCTCTGCTACTACCAGTGGTCATCTTTCTTTTTCTTTTGAAACCATGTAGCCCAGGCTAGACTTATATTCACTGTGTAGCCAAAGATGACCTTAAACTCCCAATCCCCCTGCTTCCAACTCCCTAGTGCTGGGGCTGCAGGTGTATATTATGAGGCTTGTTTTATTTCATGCTAATTTTCAAACACAGAGCTTTGTGCTTGCCAGGCAACCACTGTATCTACCACCTGAGTTAGTTACACCCCAGCCTCAAATGGAATCTTTTAACTGGTTTGTGGCAGTTTCTTTGCGGCCCTTGGTCCATCTGGTCACATGGTCCCAGGTACCTAGACCTAGAATGGGACTGAAGAGGTCTTTGCATCCTGAGATTAGAGACAGGGTTCACCCTCTGGATAGAGGAGGTGGCCAGGAGCCATGATGACATTGCTTCCATTGTATATGTGTTCCCCTTCCCCCCAACCCCCTTAATTAAGGCGCCTGGCCAATGGGGGATGCCCTTGCAAGGCAGCGTCCACTGGGGGGTTGGGGCGACCCCAGTGGGCCACACACAGACCCAGACAAACAGAGGGCTTTCTGAAATGGATGTTAATTGTCTCCAGGCCAAGGAGAGCCACAGAATGAGAGTTTTCCGGGCTGGCCCAGGGGACAGAGAGGTAGAGAGAGACCTCGCCTCTACCCCCTGGTCACTCTCATTTCCTCACCGGCTTTCCAGAAATCCAGGTCGTTTTCAAGCCGGGGGGCTGCCTTCTATCGCTAGAGCATGGGGTCGCTTCCGGGGTCACCAGCCGGACAAGCAGGTCAATTTTAGCAGGAAACCCCATATTTAAGAGGGGCCGGTGGAGCCAGGGCTCGGAAATGTGGCCCTGACCTTTCAAAAAAATCTTGAGTCTTTCTACTTCAGTGTACACCTGGGGCGCTCGTGCACACACACACACACACACACACACACACACACATACACACACACACACACACACACACACACACACACACACACCACACACACTCCCTACAATACGAACTTACTAAATTAACTACTTGAGCACACGTGTGTATTGGGCGTGGGGGAGGGGCCTTCAAATAAGTCCTTTGGAAATCTTTCCTGTTCATTCGGGTGAGAGAGGCTCAAAGTTCTCAGTTCTCATTTCACAGATGAGAACACCCAGCCCGGGAGGGGCTGAGAGGCTTTTACTCGGGACCCCTTAGCTGGGTACCATGTACTGAAGCTTAATTCTCCTCTGTTTCTTGTGCTGCACCATCTCCTCATTTTAGCCTTGACCTTCTGACCTCTGAGCTGAGGAAAGGTTCTTAGGAAGCACCCAGAGACGGTCAGGAGAAGTTGATTGCAGACCTTCCTCTCTGGTTTGGCTGATCTCGGGAGGGGGGGGGGGGAGGGGGAGGGGAGGGGAAGGAGGAGGGAGGAGCCTCTCTCCGTCCCATCCAGCCACCCACCCGAGGTGCCATTAAAGTTAATTGTTTTTACTGCCAGTTTTACATACTCTTGTAAATCTTTTTACGATGTGGCCCTGGAACAACTGTGTGCAGAACTCGGAAGACTGAAGGTAGCTGGAATACAGGGCACTTGGGGTGGGGGTGGGGGTGGGGGTGTCGTGCTACACCAAAGGGTGTAAAAGGTAGGAAGCCAGAGAACTCTCTAGAAGCATCTCTTCCCCTTTTTACAGAATAACAAGCCTAGGTCCTTCATCCGCATCCACATCACAGGTTTCTGTCAGGTGAGGCTACAACCACCCAGAAGCCCAATATTTGGAGAGGCCCTCCTTCTTGACCCTCAGGGATCTGAGATGCCCAGAAACAGGCATGAAGTCCAGACTACAGCCTTTGGAAAGTTAGCATGGCTACAGTGACCTATGGGATCCCTTTCAGCAGGAGTGTGCAGGGCCACACTGGGTGTGGTGTCAAGGCAAGCGGGTACACAGGAAGGAATGTGCATTCTGCAGTGTGGGGACCCCTTCAGCTGCAAGTTACCTGCTGATACCCTGCTGCCTTACCTCTGTCTTCTGTCATAAAACAGTGCCCATCTATTAATGCCCTGTTAATATGAGGAGAGATAGAGGTCGCTGTACATTAGGCTCTTCTGTTCTCTTCTCTTCGCCCCTGCCACCCCCATCTGCACCCTCCATATCATCTGGTATAAAGGGAAAACCTTAGCTTCCAAGGCTATGCCTAGATGCTCAAGTACCCAGGGAAGCACTAGATATACAATATCTGCATCTACAGTGGCTTCTGTACTTTTGGGGGGTGGGAGTGGGGGAGGGAGGAGTTTCGAGGCAGGGTCTCCTCTGTATAGCCCTGACTGTCCTGGACCTCACTCTGTAGACCACACTGGCTTTGAATCCATAGAGCTGCCTGCCTCTGCCCCTCAAGTGTTGGGATAAAAGGCTTCTGCCACCACTGCCTGGCTGAGACAGTCTTACCTGGTAGCTCAAGGTAGCTTCCGAGGTCTCCATCTTCCTGACCCAGCCTACCTCGTGCAACCCCCATGCCCAACTTTGTAATATTTATAATCAAGCCAAATATCTATCAGGCACCAGGCGTGTGGGTGAGGTGCGCTTACCCTGTGGGTAGCTCACCCGCTTGGTAGCATGTTGTGGACTGGTCTGTCATCTGAAAGGGAATCAGGAGCAAGCACCAAGAAATGAGCTGAGCAGTCTCTCTCCAAATGTTTTCTGTAGGCAAGGTGAGCATCCCCTCCACCTTCATTATTTGCTAGCGTAGCAACAGAATCATCTCAAACACCAGCTAGCGAGTTTTCTCCGTGTGCCCACCTAGGTTCATCGAGTGCTGTAGCAATTGTAGAGGCGTCCGAGGGAGACAGGGGCCAGCGGGTTGGCTAGAACGACTTGCAACTATGTTAATGACTTTGGCCAAGTAACGTTTGAAGTTCAACTGAGCCAGAATGGACAGAGACGAGGTAAGGGAGGCAGAGAAGTTGAGTTCAACTCCTGGAGACTGGCGGGAATGGGGGCGGGGAGGGTGGGATTGGAAGTGGGGGTGGGAAAACAACCCTCTCTCCAGCCGCCCATCCTGCACCAGAGAAAGAATTGTTCTACAGCTCAGCCAGAGTCCTGCAAACTCGCTCCAAGGCCAGCTCCAACCCCAAACTTCCTCCCAGTTGCCGCGTCCCCATTTGAGGGGCGGTGATCGCGACTACTCAAGTGGGGTTAAAGGCTGCAGGGAGCACCTTGGAAGCTAGAGCCCTATTTCACACCGGGCATCGCTCGGGTGGGTCAGTGGCTTACAGAAAAAGCCCGAGTGAGGGAGACCAGCTGCTGCTGGCACAGGCCGGAGCCGGGGCTGCCGGGATCCGGGAGCTGGCACGGCCCTTGTGTTCCGAGAAGGCTGCGCTTGCGGTGGCACTGGGCGGTGCACGCGGGCCGGGAGGTTAATGACCAGGCTTTTCTGTAAGCTCCGGGAATTGAGAACATGTCTGTGAAGCTAATGAATTGAACCAGGAGGGTGAGGGTGAGTGCCCTGGGCCTGGGGCCTGGGGCCAGGGATTCCCCCCAGAGAGACCGAGGGGCACACTCGCTGGCCTGGTCCTTTCACCATACTGGAAGGAAGGAGAAGCCCTGGAAGAACTGGGGAGAGGCTCTGCAGAAGGCTATCAGCGTTTTCCCCCCTCCCTCTGGAAAGTCCAATCAGATTGTACCATGACGCTGAAATTAGTTTTCCAAGTGGTTTCTTACAATTTTGGGCTAGGGAGGTGGGGAGGAGGAGACAGGGTCTCTTTGTAATCCAGGCTAGCCTCAAACTCACTCTGCAGCCAAGAATGGCCTTGAGTTTCTGCTCTCAGCTCCGCTACTCCGCCACTTCGCAAGTGCTGGGATTACAGGCTCGCACCCAGTTAATGGGGTGCTGGGGATAGAACCCAGCATGCCAGCACTCTAACCATGATACCACAGTCCCTGTTCTTTGATACGACTCCTAGTGTTATTCAAAAAGGTCTAGACTGTTCGTCCCTGCATTCTTTGAATCCTGCCACATCAAAAACGCATGAATGATGTGGCCCTTTTAGCATTTCCCCGGGTCCCTCCCTACAACCTCCATCCCATAGGGGGGTCATCCTCCTCCTATAGGGATAAGATATCTGCTTTGGTCCAAGCTTCCTTTCCCAGCGTCTCCTGCAGACCCTCCAGCATCGGCATCTGAGGACCTGACTCACTTTCCCACTCCTGCGTCTCGCTCCAGTCCCTGCAGCGTGGCCCCAAGCTTTTCCATCTCACTTCTGCAAGCTGTCTGTTCTTCCCATTCACCATCCCCCTCGCCCTCCCCACTTTTCTCTCTCTCTTTTTTTTTTTTTTTTTTTTTTTACGAGCTTCATCGCTGATCTGAATGTTCCTCCCTCCGTGAAATTTCAATCTGAGCTCTCCCTGGAGCGGCCTTTCCCCTCTTGTGGCCTGCCAAGTCGTTTGAAGGCTGCGCAAACATTCTTCCAGCCTCTAGTCCCCCGGAGTCTCGGTCTACACACACGTGAGGGAGGGTAGAGGCGGCTCCCAGCCAGATCCAGGGACCGAAGGGGAGGAGGGAGAGAGGAACAGGAGAGAACACCCCCCCCCAGACTCTTGGGTCTCTAGGATTGTGGGGTGGGGGTGGGGTGCCCGTGTAGACCCGCAGGAATATTCCCTAGCCCACTTTAGAAGTCCTAGGCAGGAAGATGGTTGCCACTTAAGAAAGATGGAGTTGAGGATAGATAGTTCATGGCTGTGCTCCATTCTCAGGCATTCTTTGAAGCTAGGAGGTGGTCACTTCGTTTTACAGATGAGGAAAACTGAGGCTGCGCCATAGGGTATGTTTCTAAGCCATACAATTGGGATTCAATGATTTAGTGACCACTCTTCATAATTCCCCCACCCCCAAATAGTGGGTGATTCCAACTTACCCTTCCAGCACTCTGGAGGCAGAAGCAGGAGGATGGCTGCACAGTCAAGACCAGCATGATTTGTGCAGTAAGTTCCAAGCCAGTCAGGGCTATGCTGCAAGGTCTTGCTCCAAACCAAAAGCAAGTCCCAAATATTATCATTACATTGTGTGACACAATGTAACAATATTCCATGCTAACTCCTCCTTATTAAAAACTATGTTGCACTATGTGCTTCGCCAGCCATTTATTTATCTTCTCTCAGTGTTCCTACATATTAGTGCCTTCTACCCAATAGATAAGAAAATGAGGCACAGAGAAGGTGAGTAGCCTACCTAAGGATGCACAGGTTGTAGGATTAGGATTCAGGTAGAGGTGCCTGTGGCCCTCTACATCTATCCCTCTGATACCCCAATTCCCCCTTGAATCCCTTGGGAGAAAGCCCATCCAGGCTCAGCAGCTAGGTTTGGAGCTTTCTTCCCAGTAAGGTTACTTTGGGGACACATGAGAAAATGGGAGGGAACAGGGGGGGTTATATAAGGCGAGAGACTTCAAAGGAGGCCTCCACTGGGGTGCATAGCCTTGACTCTGGGCAGCTAGCCAGAGGAACTACTAAGCAAGCTGAGGGCTGTCCACCCCCATGGCTGACCCATCTCCCTGCTCCAGTGACAGACCTGGGCAGGAGAGTTTGGGATTCTCTAGTAAGAGGAGGAAGGAGAGAGACATCCAGTAGTGGATAATAAATTACAGCAACCAGCATTTATTGAGCATTTGCTCTTTGCTAAGCATGATGCTATGCTTTTTTCTTTTTTTCTTTTTTCCTTTTTTTGGTTTTTTTTCAAGACAGGGTTTCTCTGTGTAGTCCTGGCTGTCCTGAAACTCACTCTGTAGACCAGGCTGACCTCGAACTCAGAAATTCGCCTGCCTCTGTCGCCCAAGTACTATGCTCTTTTCTAATGTTACCAATAAATACACAAAGAGTTTCCATTATCCCCTCGTTTGAAAAGGTCCAGAGAGGATAGGTCATGTCATTCACTGACAGTCGAACAGCCTCTAAGTGACTGGGTTGGAGGGAGCCCACAGTAGTTAGTAAGTTTGCAGAAACTGGGTGAATTCTGGTGGAAGTGTCTTGATGAGCTCCAGATGGGGAAACTGAGGCCTGGCAAGGTCTGTGTGTGTGTGTGTGTGTGTGTGTGTGTGTGCGCGCGCGCGCGTGCGCGCGTGTGTGTGCGTGTTGGGAGTTGGGGGTGGGGAATGAAAGTGGACCTCACATGGTCTGAGGCCCACACTCTTCCACCATTTTCACATAAGCGGTACAGACATGACCTCAGGTTGACCGGGCGTTTCCTACTGTCCTTTACTTAAGGTGTGACTTTGTGCAAATTATTCTACCTCTTGGGGGCCTTGAGTTTTCCTGTGGCAAATGATGGCTGTACATGGAGCTAAGTTAGTTATTTATTTGCCGGGCTTCTTGATCATAATACTTGTTGACACCCAAGAGGGCACAGCTAATCAATGGGCTAATCAGGCACAGCCAGTGCCCAATCCCAGAGGCTCTGGGGCATCAGGCTTCCCTGGTTCCTAGAGTGGGTGGCACAAAGCTAATTGAGTTTCTTCTTTGGCCAGCACCCACAGGCTTTGGGTCCCAGGAGATCCAAGCCATATCAGAGAAGTGGGTTATAGCTCTGCCCCTAGGGTTTGTCTGTGGATCTCTTTTCTGAAGACCCCAGTGTATGGATTGGTGAAGAGGTGATCTGGGAAGATGGAGCTTGGCCTGGGGTCTCTAAGACCCTCAGGATCTTTGCAACATGTCTGTGGGAAAACCTTTCAAAGCCTCCTGTGTACATGATGGTTTCCGATCCAGAGACAAGTGCTCTGCAGCAGCTCCCTCTTTATGCCCCCACCCCCGTGTAATTAGTCCATTGTCACTGTTATTGTTTAGCCCCCCACCCAACCCCCACTCTGCTGTTCCCCACCATGAGCCATTAAAATCAGAGGTTCAGAAAGGCACAGTCACCTGGGCAAAGTGCAGAGTCCAGAGCAAGAGAGAGACTGATGGCTATCCGGATAGCAGAGAGGAGGAGGGGAACACACAGGAACTTTGTGATGGAAAAGAACATTGGGTCCCCTGCCTCCCTGGCCTGGATGTGGGATTAAAGTGGACATCCTTGTCAGGATCACAGATGCAGGACGCCAGAGTCCCAAGGAACCGGGTCATCTCTGCAGTGACTGCCGCCATCTGTATGCAAAAAGTGGCTTCGGAAATGACAAATGCAGATGCCTCTCTGGGACTGATTTCTCCAGATAGTCCCCTTCCTTGTCACTGGGTTGGGGAGCTGACCTTTACACCACAGAAAAATTCAAGCTTCCAGCATGTGCTTCAGGAAATGGAAGGGGTAAAGGGTGTGAGGCTTCAAGGGCAGCTAGGACCAGCCTCTGTGTGTGTTGTGTGTGTGTTGTGATATGTGTGTAGTGTGCTGTGCAAGATGTATGTGTGTGGTGTGTGTGAGTTATGCGTGTGATGTGTGTGTAGTGTGATGTGTGAGATGTGTGTGTGGTGTGATGTGTGAGATGTGTGTGTGGTGTGTGATGTGTATATGTGTGTGTGTGTGTGTGTGTGTGTGTGTGTGTGTGTGTGTATGTGTGTGTGCACACTTGGGCAGGGGATCCAGTGTGATGGCTCTGCGTATAGGCTGGGGTGGCAGGCCAGGCATCCTACCAGAGGTAGGGCAGGTACCCTGTGGTCTGAGAAGGAAGGAGACAGTGTTGTGCTGACTCAGAGACTTGGACTCTCAGGAGAGGCTGTCCACAGCCCCTTCTGAGTCAAGCCACCCATGGTGTCTGGCCTCCAAACTTGGCATCTCACTTCATGTGTGCTTTTGACTTTCTGTGCTGCCTGCAGACAGAGAGACATTCTGGAGTGGAAGGAATAGTGCCTGAGGGGTGGCCCAGCCTGATTCTCATTCTTATCCTCTGCCTCTACTCCCTGCCTCTTCTCCCAGGAGAAGGTCAGTGTGCATATATCCATAGTGCAGCTGGAGAGGACCAGAGGCTGGGCTGGCTGCAGGGCAGGGGAAGGAGGAAAAGACAGAAGGGAGCCTGTGTAGTGGGGTTGGAGAGTGCAGGATATGAGCTGCAAACAAAGGGGCCTGGCCTTGGATCTGGAAGGGCTGCTGAGTGATGATCCCCAGGCCAGAAGGCTGGTGCCTGAGAGACAGACAGGAGTGTAACAGTGGCGCTTAGAGGAGAAGACTCAGTGACAACCCCCAACACACGTGCACTCGAGCACACACACACACACATCTCACACATCACAACACACAAACACACACATATACATACAAACATACACACAAACAAACACACATATATATATACACACTCACAAACACACACACACATACAAATACATACATACACACACATACACATAAACACACACAAACACACCCATATACACACCCATACACACACACACACACACACACACACACACAGCCCCTACATTGGAAGCTCAACCTCTAGATCACAGGTTCTCAGCCTGTGGGTTAGATTTATTCAAACAACTTTTTCACAGAGGATGCATATCAGACATCCTGCACATCAGATATTATTTACAATATGATTCATAACAGTAGCAAAATTACACTTACGAAAGCAGCAGCAAAATAATGTTATGGTTGGGGCCACCACCACAGGAGGAACTGCATTAAAGGGTTGCAGTATTAGGAAGGTTGAGAACCAGTGCTGTAGATTATGAGGGGGAACGGCCTGCCTCGGGGAAGCTGAGTTGGGACAAATCTGGGATCACAATGAAGATAGCTATTGCCTCCCCATGCTTCCCTACTTAATTTCCAGATTGTGGTGACACCGTGGGTTTCATCCCCTGAACCGTGCAAATGCGGCATGGCGACTCATGTTTATAATCCTAGCATGAGTCAAGACAGCCAGAAGTTCAAGGGCATCCTTGTATACATAGTGTGTTCAAGGCCAGCCTGGAATCAAAATTACCTCTCACATCTGCTTCTTTGGGCATCAGTCATGGGAGCCTGCCTGTGTTTGATTTTCAATCCATGAGCACCATTCTCAATCCCAAGGTGCCCCCAATGAGGGGATGAGGAGAGTTTATTGACTTCAGTCCTTTCTTCAGCCTTGAAGAGAGGGGACAGCTTTCCTTGAGGTGTGGGGTAATGAACCATCCATAACTGTACTTCTGAATTCCCATCTCTGCTCCAAGGCTAGCTGGTCCTTGAGTTTCGTGTCAAGCAAGCCTTCTTGTGTTACTATGACAGCCACCTCATGGAGTACACAGCATGCACAGGGATCTCACTAAACACTCTGCAGATGTTGGATCAGGAATGTTCGGAAGGGCTCTGCACCCTGGGAGTCATGATCCCAAGGCCCATTTTACAGATAGAGACACAGAGGTTGCTGGAGAGGTTTCATTTGCTCATGTTTATAGGACCAGAGTTCACAGCTAGGCAGGCTGACTCTTGTGGGGTTAAACTCTGAAGGAACTGTCCAGAGCCAACCTGTCGACTCAGCTTCTCAGGAGGCTGAGCCGGGAGGATTGCAAGTTTGAGACCTACCTGGGCTATAGCAAAGTGAGTTCAAACCCAGGAGGGTCAATTTAGTGAGACTTTGTCTCAAAGTAAGAAAGTGTGAGTGGTGGGTTATAAACGTAACCACTTGTTATAAACATGAATGCCATTCCAATGTATTTGACTCAGAAGCATGTCTGTTGAGAGGAGAGTTAAAATGCACATTCCAAAACCAGCACACCAATTTGCTGCAAGCAAGACAACCATACTTAAAGGCAATGAAGTGGGGACAGGATGGTGTTCAAGGCCATCCTCACAGCTGGTGCTGGGTGAGATCTTGCTTCAAACAATCAAATGGATACGAGGTGGTGGTAGAGCTTGTGTGTTTGTGTGTGTGGGGGGTGGGGGGCATGAGCAAACACACATGTTCACACATGTGTATTCACATCTTCACAGTGTCCTGGGTGGTGTCGATTCCTGGAGTTAGCCAGGAAGGAACTACAAAGGTATTAAAAACAAAACCCGCACAGGCCTTAGCCAGGAGAAGAGGGAACTTTCCAGAAGAGAAGCTGCTTCTGCTGACTGTAAAGGGGGTCTGGGCCAAGCCCACCAGCTCATTTTGCTTCTCTTTCCTGCCATAGCCGGCTCCTTGCCCAGCCCGCCTGCCGTGTAACCCGATAGTTTATCTTACCCCGCCAAGCAGAAATAAAACTACCGAGTCAAACATTGCAAACAGATGCCACTGTGGCCAGAGCCCAGGGTACAGGGGCCAGATGCTCTTGGGAGCACCCAGGGAAGGTGGAGATGGCGAGCCTGGTTCTTCCAGATCCTGGGGGTCTGGAGAGTCAGCTGTTCCTGGGATTGAAACTTTGGGATCACCAAGGGACTTCCAGAAAGAGAGGTGGGGAGGAAATAATAGAATGGTAGGGGCTCGCTCTCCCTGCACACATTCCAACTCTGAGGCTTGCCAGTGTTCAATGGTAACAGCCCTTCCTTCCACAGAGGGGAAATTTAGGAAGCCTTGAGTTTAGCCTCCTTGAACTCCTCTTGAGGTCTCCTAAATGCCCCCAAAGAACACATGCTAAATCCCATAAGCTTCCTTTTCTTAAGTGTCTGCTTCTAAGCTCACAGGGGAGTTCTGGAGCTTAGAATGGTTTCTTACACATCTCTCCTTACCCCTTCCCCATAAATCCTCTAGATGGCTGCCAGCATACCCTTCTCTTCTTTTGGATTCATGTTATTTTAAATTGTGTGTGTGTGTGTGTGTGTGTGTGTGTACCTGAGCATAGATGACCTAAGAAGAGAGAGGCACTAGATACTCTGGAGCTGAGTTTCAGGAAATTGTGAACCATCTGACCTGAGTACTGAGCACCAAACTGTGGTCCTTTGCAAAAGCATATAAGTGCTCATAACATTTTGGCCCTGTCTTCTTCTTTACACAAAAGTAGAGAAGCTTGCTCTTCAGTGCTCCAGGGCCTTCATTGCTTATGGTGGATTTAACTCTGGAGTTAAGTGCTAATGCCTTTGACATTGGAGTGTTCACTTGTCCAATGAAATGATGTTTCAAATCCATGTCTGAGAGCCCAGTCCCTGAACTGCTGAATATACCTCCTTCTGGCTCAGGTATCTGCAAGCAAGACATAGTTATTTGCCAGGGGATGGTAGCATATGCCTTTATGCCCAGCATTTGGGAGTCAGAGGCAGGTGGATCTCTGAGTTTGAGGCCAGCTTGGTATATAGAGTGAATTCCAGGACAGACAGGGCTACACAGAGAAACTCTGTCTTGAAGAAGAAGAAGAAGAAGAAGAAGAAGAAGAAGAAGAAGAAGAAGAAGAAGAAGAAGAAGAAGAAGAGGAGGAGGAGGAGGAGGAGGAGGAGGAGGAGGAGGAGGAGGAGGAGGAGGAGGAGGAGGAGGAGAGGGAGGAGGGGGAGGGGGAGGGGGAGGGGGAGGGGAAGAGGGGGAGGGGGAGGGGAAGAGGAGGAAGAGGGGGAGAGGGGGAAGAGGAGGAAGAAGAAAAGGAGGAGGAAGAAGAGGAGAAGGAGGAGAAGAAGAAAGAAGAAGAAAGAAGGAAGAAGGAAGAAGGAAGAAAGAAGAAGAAGAGAAACAATTACTTTTAAGCTGTATATGCTTGCACATTGTATGAATGTGACCCAGGATTTACATATATTAGGCAAAGAAATGCTCTATCTCTGCACTATACCTCAACTCTGTTTTTTTCATTTTTATATAAAAGTTTTGGGCTAGCCGGGCAGTGGTGGCTCATGCCTTTAATCCCAGCACTCAGGAGGCAGAAGCAGGCAGATTTCTGAGTTCGAGGCCAGCCTGGTCTACAGAGTGATTTCTAGGATAGCCAGGGCTACACAGAGACACCCTGTCTCGAAAAAAACAAAACAAAAACAAACAAACAAAAATGTTTTGGACTGACAAGATGGCTTAGCAGGTATGAGGGTGCCCAACTCTTGTTGTGGAGCTAAATTTAGTTCACAATAGCCATGTTAGCATACGACTGCCTGTTAACTCCAGTTCCAGGGGATTCTACAGATGTGACCTCTGTGGACCCATGTACTCATGTGCACATACCTGCACACACAATTAAAATTGCAAAATTATAACTTTGTTATTATACTTGTTGGTTTGCTCTGTGTGTGTATGCGCACATGGGTATAGGCACGCCCTGGCATGCCTGTGGAGAGCAAAAGACAATGTGTGGGAGGTGACTCCCTCTTTGCCCAATGTGGGTGCTCAGGATCCAACTCAGGCCAACAGGCCTGGTGACAAGAGCCCTCCTTCATAAGCTGAGCCATCTCACTGGCATTCTCTTCTTTTTCTGATCCAGTGCTACTGAAGTGGAAATGTCTTATATCCTGTTTTGTGATTCCCTGCCTCAGAGCTGAGTCACCCCTGCCTGAAGAAAGGATCCTTCATCCCAAGGCTCACTCACTTCCTATCCAAGCCATCTCAAGGTACCAGCCCAGGATGGTAATTCAATCTCCTCCTCCTCTTCCTTCTCCTCCTTCTCCTTCTCTTCCTCCTCCTCCTCCTCCTCCTCCTCCTCCTCCTCCTCCTTCCTCCTCCTCCTCCCTCTTCCTCCTCCTCCTCCTCCTCCTCCTCCTCCTCCTCCTCCTCCATCCTCCTCCTCCTCCTCCCTCCTCTTCCTCCCCCTCCTCCTCTTCCATCCTCTTCCTTCTTCCCCTCCTCTTCCTCCTCTTCCCCGACCCCCCCCCCCCCCCCACTTCCACAGAGAGCCAGCCTCTGGCTTCTTCTTAGCCTTTGGAAGTTTGTATCAGGATTACTGAATAATCCATTGAAGGCTGTACTAGCATTCAGTTTCGAATCTTCCCGAGGAACTCACAGTATGCTCATTAAAGACAAACAAGGCAAGCAAGAGCATCATGGCACCTGCCTGTAACTCCATTCTCAGAAAGTGAATGTCAGAGGATTAGAAGTCCAAGGCCAGTCTTGGCTGCATAACAAGTTTGAAGCCAGCCCAGGCTATGTGAGACCCAGGTGGGTGCAGGAGAGAGGCAGGGATAGCAAGATGGCTCAGCAGGGAAAGACTGTTACAGCCAAGCCTGGCATCCTAAGTTCCGTCCTGGGGAGTCAGCATGAGGACATGCATGCACGTGTGTGCACACCCATAAATAAGAAAATGTAATACTAGAAAGAAAAGGAGAATTAAAGAACCGGGCAGATCCTGTTGCTTGGTGTTCTTAATCTTAAAACTAGAGCCTTCCTAATTAAAAAAAAAAAAAAAAGAATTTAAAAAACAAAAAACAAACAAACAAACAAACAAAAAAAAACTAGAGCCTTGATACTCTTCTTCAAAGCCCCTGGGTGTGCCCCTGGCACTCTGGAAATAGTGGTTGAATGAATGAAAACAGACAATGGGATGTGAATGGGGAGAGAAAGGATAAGAAGGCAAATGGAAAAGAGGGGCCATAGCTCAGCAGAAGGTTGAAGGCTTGTCTATAATATAAGGCCCTGGGTTTGATCCTCAGCACTAAGGGGGAAGATGGAAAAAGAATAAGGAGAAGGAAATGGACTGTTGTTTTCATAGACATCAGAAGCAATTGTATGTATGTGCGTATACCTGTGCAGAGGCCAAATTTTAAAATAGCTGAGACAAATTAGATCAACACTTGTCTATTCTTTTTTTAAAACTATTTCTTCCTATGTATACATACATGCACACACACACACACTCACATATACACTCACACACATAGACACACACTCACATACACGCTCACACAGACATATACACACAAAGACAGACACAGATACACACTCACATACAGACACATACACACAGACCCACACTCACACACAATCATGCACGGGCACTCACAGAGACATACACATTGATATATACACATAAACACACACTCTCACACATACTCACACTCATATACACACTAACATACACAGAAACACACACACAGACACATATACACACACACACAGTCACATACACACAGACACACACCAAGACACACACACACACACACACACACACACGAGACTCTTCTCCAAAATGCCTGAGACTCTTCTCCAAAATGCCTGTGTGCTCAGGGCTGCAGCCAAGCACTTGCTCTGAGACTTGGCGGCACCGGCACCCATCTCCGGATGTTCCTTCTTTCCAGGCTCCTTATGGTCTGGTCTCTATCTTAGGCTTGCTTGTGACAGACAGGCCAGGCCAGGCACCCTAGAGGCCACTCCCCCTCCTCAGTCTTGGTGTGTGTATGGGGGTGCTGTCCCCTCTGAAACTGATCCCTGATCGGCTGTCTTTGGATCTAATTTGTTTCTCTGTCTGCCGGAGGTTTTGAGGGGTGGGGTAGGGGTCTTGCCAGGAGACTCGGTGGTCACAGGTGACATTAATCATGTCTGCATCCTCTGAGAGAGAGAGAGAGACAGGGATAGGGATAGGATATCAGAGAGGTGACCAAGCATTGCCACATGATTCAAATCACCTCAGCATTGATTGAGTTCACCCTGAGTTTCAGAAATCACCACAACTGTTTTTCCCCTTCACCCAACGTCAACAGGCCCTTAAAGGGGCAGGATCCATTTACACCAGGCATGGGGTACATTAGCTGGTACCTCGCCCATTAAATGTTAACTGCTAGATGCGTCTTGGACAAATTCGATTTACTCAAGATCCCCTTCAAAGGTCCTGGGATGATTAGCTGCCCCGTCCCTTCCTCTGGGCAGGGTTGGGGGTAGAGGGTACTTTCCTGGTTTGGCCCTAGTCTGTGACCTATTGGGTGAGGGGATGTGTGGGCTGGAAAAAAAAAAAAAAAAGGCCCTGGGTGGGGTTTGATGGGAATCCCCATAGCTGTTTAAAAGAGACATAGTTTCTGAACATGTAACAAAGCAGAAACAAAGTCAAAATAACCACGATGCCTCCTGCCCCAGAATGGGAGGAAAAACAGTGACCCCCTACCCTGCCCCAACCCAAAATGCCGTTTTCTAGAGAGACGGTTTCTGTACAGAGATGTTTCCAGAAGCTTAATGGCAGCACACACCCCAGTCTGTTGAAGAGAACACTCAGGCCGGGCCCCAGAGGCAGGATTTCACTTTTGTAGCAACAGTTGGCCTCAAGGAGGGTAGTGGTGTGTACTACCATTTTCAGCTTCAAAACTTAGCTGTGTGCAAACCAGAGCAAACAGAAAGTCAGTCCGGACCAGAAGTAACTGGAGCTCAAGATGATCTTTTCCGTGATTTCTCTAATACATGTAGCAAGGGGCAAGCAGTCACGAGGTTTAGAAAAGCTACATTGTTTCATAAAGATCCCAGGCTTCTGGTTCCTAATTGTGGGACTTACAGCAATCACGTGTCTCCTGAGATGATAATCCAAAGGCAGAAATCTTAGTGTGTGCTGGGGTCCCCATAATAGTTCATAAGTATATGTATGCTGGATTAGGGGTGCTGCTTTAGCAGCCCCCCCCCCCCCCAGTGTGTGGACCTGTTTGTTTTGAGAAGTTTTAGAATGTCCATAAACTCCGAGAACTCTACGCTCAAGGAGTGATAACTGGGCCGCAGGAAAACTGAGAGTCAATTTGTAGCATGGACCTGACATGATTGTAGAAATCTGTAATCCCAGTACCACCCAGGAAGCTGAGGCAGGAAGGTCACCAGTTTGAGGCCGGCTTCTTTCAGAGTAAAAATGACGCAGGAGGTGTGTGTGTCTCTAGGGTAGATGCTTGCCCTGTATGCAAGAGAAGCTCAAGGCTAGGCTAAGATACCAACAAAACAAAACATCTCAAGCATTTAGAGCTCTCAGGATGGGCGTGATGGATTCATTGGAATCCCAGATTTGGGAAGCAGAAGCAGAAGGATTTCTGCAAATTCATGGCTGACCTAGTGTGCAAGGTGAGTTCTCAGATAGCCAGGACTACACAACAACACATCTGAGACACACACACACACACACACACACCCCGAAACAAAATGAAATTAAAAAGTAAAAATCAAAAAGGCCGGAGATACAGTTCAGGAGGGAGAGTGTTTGTTTGCCTAGTGTGTAAGGCTGGGGCCCTGGGTTTAATCCTTGGCTGGCTCTGCAGAGTTAGGCGCATAGGTGCAGCCTTGCAATCCCACCCAGCACCTAGGAGGGAGAGTTCAGAGGATCTTGAGTTCAAGGTCACCTTTGACTACGGAGTTAGTTCAAGGCCACCCTGGGCTATGAGAGACCCTGTCTCAAAAAACAGAAAAAGTACTAGCGACTCTGGCCTAGAATGAACAAGAAATCAGGAGAAAATGAGAGGGAAAAAACAAACAAACAAATAAATGGAGGAGCAGGGGGTCAGCGTGGGTTGGGGGGGGGATATCCAGAGCTCTGGCAGCATGTGCATGTACAGAGAAAGAGAGCACAGAGCCCAGGAGAAGGACAGACAGGAAGACACAAGGAGAAATGGGTGACAGGGAGAAGCCAGGCCATCATGGAACTTGAAATGTGAAGTCCCTGGCCAGGCTCTTCGTCCTCACCCCACCCCACCCCCCAGAACTCAGGATCTCTATCAGCTTCAGCAGGCTCCAGGTCCCTCTGCTAGTCTGGCGCCCTTGGGGACACTGTGGGGATATCACAAATTAGACATCAGGCCTGCAAGGCGGATTACATCAGGGAGGGCTGGACTGTGGAGAAGATCAAAGACTTGCCTGGCAGGGCTCCCAGTGGGGCCCCCAGGCCTGAATTCCTGGCTGAACCCCTAGGAAACATTCTGATGTGCAGATAGAAGCCGGAGCAGTCCATGCCGGCTGCCTTCTCCCCCCTCCCCTCCCTCCGAGGCCGGTCCTCTTCCCCTGTGGTCCTCCCTGG